>NC_056745.1:101017268-101074768 GCF_019279795.1 Protopterus annectens | reverse complement strand
GACAGACTTGCCTGCCTCAAGCAGAAATTACATCTGAGTAGTTTTCCAAATACTCATGCAATGAATCTTGGACTTTGAACATTTTTTTTTTTTATTCCCTGGAAGTGGAGCAGTTTCTTTGTCTTCCCATCCATATCACACATAAGTAGAGTGCCCCAAAGTACTATAATGGATGGAGCAAAGGGCCCCGTTTTTGGTAGCTCCAATGTGATTTGTGCAGCCGATGTTCCATTGTAGGCCAAATAACCACCCATACAGCTTTGTTAAATATGTGCCATGTTAACTCTAGAAGGAGAGTCACCGATACAGTCCAGCCTAAAGAGCCTAAACCTTGCAGCATGAATGACCTCAGCTGGTTCACTTAAGGAAAGTTTCATTGAGTAAGAATTGCAGATTCTGTAGAAAGCAAGAAAGCCTAGCACCAGAAAAGTCATGTCTAGCTAAATGCAGATGTTTTTCCCCATGGTGTAAATGGGGGGGGGGGGGCATCAGACATTCCTGTCTGATCTTTTCAGTATAGCCCTCTGTTATACTTTTATTATGGTGCATCAGCACTACATTCCAATATTTGGTGACTCTATTTTCAGACACACTGACCCTGTGCTTATGAGGCTGAGCAAGGACAGGATGACTGTTATTTCTGTGGTACCAGGATACACAATGTTACAGAGCTGCTTTAGTTCCTTACACTGAGCAAAAGTACCTCACAAAAGGATCCTAGGCCTTAAACACATGTCCTACATGGACAGACTCAAGAAACTTTAGCTGTTCTCACTCTCGTATCATCTACTTAGAGGTGATCTCTGCCTGACTTGACTCTGCTTAACTTACAAAGAAATATCCGACCCAGCCCTACTTGAAATGCTGCACCTAAAGAAATCCCAATCCCCCTGCACCACACGCTCCAGATATCCCAACCTCATTACCACAATTAACAGAATATGCTTGAGGAGACAGGTTCATCTCCCAAAGACTGGCCATACCCTGGAATAAGCTTCCCATTCATGTCAAGCAGAGCACCTCGCTGGCCCTCTTCTAGAGAAATCTTGATGAGTGGATGGGTAACAGAAAGTTCACTCCGGGAATCATTCCAATTGCCCTACTGGATAGGGGCACTGTGAACTAACATTGGGTATCATTGTGCCTGGGCAATTAGTTTGGGCTAGGCTTGTAAAGGCTCCAGGACCATTAGCCTAGTACACACCTATGAACATATAAATATGACTTTGTGATAGCCTATGCAGGTGTGAATGAATTGAGGCACTTGACCCCAAGAGACATGCAGACAGACATGGTGGCTCTCATTATACATGGGTCAAGTGCAGGTAAAATTCTGGTCCTAAGTGGAATGATAACATCACCCAGACCGATGCCTTAATACAAAGAAAATATGATGGGCTACAGCAGTTTGCGAAGTACTTGGTGTCATTATAGGGGGGTCCAGTATGTCTAATCGTGGGATAAGATATAAACAGATCAGCTTGCTTTACAAAGGAAGGCCTGCAACTTTCATCCCATGGCTTCTGCTTACTTGGGAAGGCCATTGCCACCTTCACACTGACTTTTTAGGCAATGTTGGGCTACTGGCCATTCCAACATAGCTGATAAACTTACAAAAATTCAAATTCTAAGTATAGCAATGTTATTTTTAATGCCATAAGCTTTAATAGCAAATTGCCTGATCTTGAGGTTCCCTTGCAACTTGAACACATCCATGTCTGTGTCACAGATGAGAATTGGTTTTATTGTAAAACCTGCACTCTCACCTTACCTGTATTTGCAACTTACCATGTTGTTAGTCCTGAGAGAGACAGCAGAGGCATTTCTGTATTTGTCTGAAACCCTACCAGTTCTAGGCAGATTACCCAAAACTCACAACCTGAACTCATTGAACTCCATATAACCCTAAACAAAATAAGTTATCAATTTATAACTTGCTGTAGGACATTCTGTGCCCCCATATGACTAAGAGAGAGTCCTAAATGTACCCTCAGAAGTAAGTATAATGAAAAATATTTTTATGATGTGGGATTTCATTTATTCGTCAGTAAACTGGTGCACCCATGCAGTCAAAGATAGGCATGCCCAAAGTCTTTTGGACTTAAAAAAAAAAAAAAAAAATAGCAACCTAGAACAAAAAATAATCCAGCACAGTAGCAGGCGAAATATTCTAGTCATTGTACTTAATAACATAGCTCCAATATGTATGACTCCTACAGTATCTCTGTTCCTGGTTATATCTAATCACAAACTACTGACCTTCTCTTTTAAAGTTTTGAACCCCCTCTCTTGAACGCATCTGACTTCAAATGAACAAACATACTTAAACTTTTTGACGACCTCTCAAAATGTACTTGTAATATCTTCTGTCCCCGTGAAGCCTTAGTTGTTTCTTATGCAACAAAGTTCTACTCTTACCTGGAATAGTGTGTACTCTGGCAGTCCCTACCAAAACATGGTATAAGGAAATTCAAACTCAACCTTGGTGGTTCCCCAGTATAAATGAGCTCGGAAACAAAAGGAAAAAAAAAACTTCTGAAGTCACTTCTAAAGTTATTTAACAAGTATAAATCCACCCCCGTAAAAGACTATCAAAAGGATCAGCAATGAACTAAAAGTTACAATTAAGGAAGTCAAAGCTGAACATGAACACAAACTAGTGTCTGAAGCAAAGGACAACTATAACTCCTTCTTTAGTTAGGTCAGAAAATTAAGAAACAACACCCAGCAGTGTCTGAAATAAACTGAAATGGTATCACAAACTCTGACCTGAAAACTTAGCTAATACACTTGCAAGTATGTTTATTGCCGGAAATTCTGAAAATCCATGAATCTCTTCCATTGCTTTTAATGATTCAACAAAGTGATGGTTCTGCCTTTTTTCGGCACTGTGAAAGTGTAAGACACCATCCCATTTGACTTTCATCTTGATTTTGGCAGTGGGCAAAAGTACTTGTTTTGATCAAGTCCTTGTCATCATTTGGTATCGGATTAAAATAGTTATTTTGTCTCTGAAATGTGTGACAGCAGCATTTATTATTAAAATTAAAAGGACTCGAGGAGCTATAGTACCTTGTGAATCCAAGTGGTTAGAAAAGCATTCCTATATCTGTTTTCTGTAACTTCACATACTTCATAAATTCCTATATTACTTCTGCAGGACCTTCTCTTTTTGTGCTTTTTTTTTTTTAATCCTTCTTATTTTATTTAATTAAGACGTTAACAGGCAGTCTTAATTCCTGGGAGTGGCTATCTATAGTTTTCATTTCAATTTCTACATAGAAAATCTCCTCTTGAATGGTAATCAGTTCTTTAATACCTGCTGTTGCAGAGCTGACATTCCATGTAAACTGCCAGTTTAATAGTCAAATTCAGAAATGAATGGCAGTCATTTCTTCTAATACTGGTATTTTACAGTAGTGTTTTTTTTTCTTGGAACTACCAACTTTAACAGTCAAAACCTGCATAACTGTCATTACCGACTTATTTTAGTGAAGTGGTCAGATAATGATATCCTCTATGAAGACTGCTTGTTGTATATTGTTGTACTCTAGTCATATTCTGATAAAAAAATAAAATTATTTTTTGACAGAAAACATGACTGGCATTTACTTAAAACTAATGAATATGTCTTAGTTGTCAGTCCGACATCCAAATTATTTTTAAACGTAAATGTTCTAAGTATATATAGTTGCAATCAAAAAACACTATTAAATCAACAAGTTTTTGAAGGGCAATGCATTCAAGTGGCTATCTTAAACTACAGTTCTTTCTTGTAATGTTCTGCTTAACTGTAATGAGGATGTGAAACAACACTGGGCTTGTGAAATCTGCAAATGTGAAATGGAGTTGACAGCATACCTCTCAAGTGTACCTCATTACGAGGAAAGTACCTCATTTGTGGTCTTAAAATGTTCATGTTCCTCAAAGTTCCACATTGAAAGATTCTGTCACACATCCAGTGTTAGGACTTTTTTTAAGTGAAATCCATTGTAAATAGAAATGAATCATATTAATTCATTAAAAGATCTTCTTTATAAGTAAAACCAGCATATTTTAACCATCCTATAACCTTCCTAGTTGAAGTTGTTAGTAAGCCATTAGTATGTGTTCCACATTTTGTCCATTTGTTCCACATTATGAGGGCTAGTGTTCCTCATTTTGGACATGGAAAGTTGAGAGCTATGGTTGACAGGTTTGTTTAGGAACTATAAAAGTGACATTTATTTGTGGATATCTGATCACAGAAATAATTCCCTTAGTGCCTATATCTCTTATGACAGTGTCTGATTTGAGGGGTGCGTCATCTGTATGGTATCTGAAAATGTTTTGTTTACTGAAATGAACAATGTTACATTTTCTTACATTTAATTTGAGGTCACTGGCCTTGCACCAGTTGTTAACACGGTCTAAACCATGTTGGAGTAATTGAGTCAGCAGAAGATAAAATAACAGCACCCAAACTTAGATAACTGTAGGCCAGAGGTGTTAGCCTAAATGTCTGAAAAACAGAAGAATAATAACAGAGCTCCCAACGCTGAGACCTGTGGTCCACCACTTGTAATTTTTTTTTTGCTTTTGGAAGTGGCACTTGTGACTCTTACTATATGGGTTCTGTCAGACAATCAATTGGGGATCCATCTCATAACATAAGGATTTTTATTCAGATTTGTAAATGTGTCCATGGGGAATAGTGCAAAGGCCATGGCCAGGTCCAGATGTGTTGCATATACTGCATAACTGTTATCCACTGATTTAGTTACTTGTTCATAGAAATTGATGAGGTTAAAGAGGCACAGCCTTCCTTTGACAAAGCTAAACTGATAAGGATCAGGGTTAAGAGAGTTTAAGTGCATAGATTACAGCTTTATAACTGGGACTAGTGAGACTAATATGTCTATAGTTACCAGGGTCCAAGGTTGGGCGACCCTTGATTAATGGTTACTGCTAATCCCATTCTCTCTGACAAGGATGGAAAAAGTTGTGACAAATTTAGGAAGAAAGTTTATTCTTCAGCCTTAATATTCAGAATTTTAAACTGTCAGACTCACATGTTGAAGTTTTTGCTACCATTTTTTAGAACACGAGAAGCTTAACTGCTAACCTTCCCTCTTTTAATGTGAATAATTCTTTGGGTTTCTCTTTTGTTACTGCTTCTCATAAAATTAAACTTGCCTTAAAATGTTCTTATGTTTACTGCTGATACTGTCTCCAGAGCTGCTGCTTGTGGGTCAGTCATGAGAGAATTTGCTTGGTTAAGTTCTGAAAATCTCCCTGAAACTGAACTAAAACTAAAACTTTAAATGCTCCCCTGGACAAGGAAGTTCTTTTAGGCCCTTCTGCAGCTGATGTTTTTAAGAGGTTTGATGAGAGAGGAAAGATTCAAGGAAAGACCCAAACCTTCCACTCTTCCTTTTTTTAGGCAGACATTTTTTTTTCCTTCAACCTCAGCTCCCCCTTTTCAAAAAGTAATTCAGTCAGGAAGGTGTCAACCGGATTTTAAAAGCCAATGGCATAGAGGCACCAAAACAAAAATCAAGGGCGATCCAGAAAAATCAGTATGGCTATTTGCCTCTTTTTGCTCCCTCCACCCTCGGCAATGGTAATGTCTCCCTCTTTCTGATTCTACTTCTTTCTGTGACACCATATTTTTCTTGACAAATGGCTTCTGAAAGTTATTCAGCAGGGTTACACTTGGCAATGAGAATCACCTCTCCTTTCCTTCCTTTCAGGGGATTGTGTTTTGCACTGTAAACCAAATGTGCCGGTCTGTTTGTCATTCTCAGTGCTGCAGGAGCCTTTTGGCTATGTTGGCTGTTTTCTGCCTAGGAAACAACAGCCGGACAGAAGATAGTTCTCCCATTCGCCATATCCCACAGAAAATAAAAAATACATCAAAAATATTAAAAAAGGCAATATTTTCTGTGTGGAAGGATTTCCCTATGGGCACTTACCTGTCAAAAATGAAGCCTGTTGCCAATTGCTGCTCTAGTGAAGTCTGAGAGCTGTTTTTCCTTAAGGCAGCAAGAAAGTATTGAACATTACTTCACTCTTACTGCTAATTTCCATCCTCTAGAATGTCCAGTCAGCAGTCAGAGTGAATTGGTATGAGGGATCCAAGGCTGTATGAAGCTGTCTGGTTGTTTCCTGTCAAGAAACAACCCATGTAGTGAAAACGCTACTGCAGCAGTGAGGAATTTGAACATCTACTGTTATGATGCATGCAACTTACACAACTTTACTTTCCTCCAGTTCTGGAGCAAATGTTATCTCAGGGAGTCACAGAACCAGTGTCTGTCTCCCAGATGGGCACAGGGTTTTATTCAAGTATTTATCTGGAGTCAAAGAAAGAGAAGACTTGGAGGCTTGTGCTAGTCCTCTCCTTTCTTAATCTTTTTTGTCAAGTTTCCAAAGTTCAAAATGTTATCCAGGCAGACCCTCTTCTTGTCCCCTTACTAGCTTTCATGGTAAAGTTAGACTTAAATGATGCCTACCAACGTATTCCCACTGACAAAGTTTTCAGATGTTTCTTACAATTTTTCTATGTCTGCCTTACACTATCAGTTCTCTGTTCTACCCTTTTGGATATCTATTGTTCTAAGAGCATTTACAATGTGTTTAGTTCCATTAATTGCTTATTACAGACTCCAGTGTATGCACATGTTTCCATATTTGGTTGAATGTCTTATAACTGCAGACACTTTATTAAGTTGCCTGGAGTCTTTGACAAGTGTTCAGAGTCTCCAATGCAGTCTGGGCTGTCAAGTGAATTCCCAGAAATTTTCTGTCATCCTTTCTCATAGAATAGTTTTCCAGAGATGTTTGATAGATTCTGCTCTGGGAGGAGCTTTTCTTCTTCTAGACAAAGTGGAGAGGTACTAAAAGATCTTTCTGAGTTTTTCCCAATCAAAATATGGTAACTGACAAGGAATTTCTCTGGTTTCTAGGATACATGGCTTCTCTTATTCTTATGATTCATATAAGACTTCCATAAGTTTTCATAGATAGCACCACAGTGATGTGTTACATAACAAACAGGGGCTACCATATCTTACCCCATTTGCAGACTTGCCTGGGAGGAGGTAACTCAGCTCAGTTTGACTCTTCAGGCTTCATACATTTTGTTAGAGTAAAATACTTTAGGATACAAACTAAGTAACACCAGGACAGACACTCACAGATAAAACTTAATTTGGGGTCTTAAGGAATTGATCCAGCTGTGGAGAACACCTTAAGTAGAAATTCTGCTCCCGGATTCCTTGCAAACAGCCTTGAAAGACAGATGGCTTCTCATACCCATGGATGTGAATATTCCTCTATGCTTTTCCACCATTTCAACTGATGTCCAGGGTTCTTTTAAAGATCCAGAATGATTGTCATGGTGACACCCTTTTGGTGTAAGCAGCAATGGTTCTCCCTTCTTTTGAAACTGGCCAAGGGCAATTATTACAGAATTTCCCATGGACTGGATTTAATCACAACATACAGGCTGTTTGATACACCCCGATCTGAAAACTTTCTAATTGACTACTTGGATGATAGAATTTTGATACCTTTTAGACACCATCTTCCCAAGGACGTGCAGCAGGTTTTGAATGAGAATAAAAAAACTGCTACTAGGAAATCATATATGTGTAAGTGGGAAAACATTTCTAGTTGGTGGCATTCCAAAAAACAGGGCTGTTTTAAGGCTAGCTTCCACTGGTTCTTGATTGTTTGTGTGAATTACTGTCCCCTGTCTTTTCTTACTCCTTTATCTAGGTTCATTTGCTGGAAATTTTAGCTTGTCTGCCTTTGGAACCCCCTTTCTATCTATCCTTAAGTCAATCAGCTTTTAAAAGGTTATACATTTCTGTCCACCTCAAAAACAGCTGGATCCTCCCTGGTATCTTAACTGTAGAGATTGTAAACCTTACTCTTTTTTCAGTTTGAACCAGCTCATCTGGCTGATTGAGGTTTTTAACATGGAAGATTGTTTTACTTATTGCTCTGACTTCTTCTAGAACAGTATCTGAATGACAGGTTCTTATGAAGAGTAAACCATACCTCAATTTCTATAAAGATTAGGTTTCTTTGAAAACGTAATCCTTTTGTGCCTAAAGCAGTCTCAGAGTTTACTTTGAGCCAGTCTGTTGTCATTGTGTTTTTTTTCTTGAGCCCAAAAAGAAAGGAGAAAAAAATTCTTCATATTCTGGATGCCCACAGGTAGTTAAGATACTACCTATACAAAGTTCAATCCTTCAGGAAACCTGATAAGCTGCTAGTCTGCTTTGAAAGAAAAAGGAAAGGTCAACCAGTGTTAAATCATACAGTTTTTCTGATGGATGTCTCATGCCATTATTTTTTTGCTATTTTCACCATGACAAGCCACTTCCGGGCAGAGGTAGGACCCATTCCACTATGGCTTTGAATTCTTCTGTGGCTTTGCAGAAAGGGATGGACTCCAAAAGTATTCTAGAGGTAGTAGCTTGGTCATCTGTGCATAAAAAATGTTACAAACTGGATTGCTTTTCCAGGTCCGGAACAGTTTTTGCTAAGATCATTCTCCAGGGACACCTGGATTCTTAATTTCTTCCTCCTCCCATTTTGTTTCTATGGTAATCGACCCAAATAGCTAAAGCGACTGCAACTGTGATCTAATGTTGAACACAGAACAATTGTATAAGTAAACATATCACAACTGTAGATGTTCTAATAGATCATTGTTGCTGTATCAACCCTCTGAAAAAATGATAGTAACTGTTGCTAGCATGATTATTAGTTTGAATAAAAAGCTGCAAGAATTATATGAAATATAAAGGGTTAATTTAGAAATAGTATAAAATGCAGAAAGTAGTAAGTGTGGTGGCAAGCATATATAGCTTAAATTGAAATTGGCAGCCATGTAAAGGAGTATGTTATTGAGAAACAAAGGCTGTAAAAATAACTGCACAGATGGCAGTTGGAAGGACATCAACAAAGTAAAGAGATGTATCATCAAGCAAGATAAAGTTAGAACATCAAGTTTCAGATAGTTTTGGAACACCATGTTTTAGATAATGCAAGACTGAGTTTCCATGGATCATCAAACTACAAAGAACCAAGGACAAGGGAACAAAGGAAAACTGTTATACAAAGAAAGAACTGTTATACATCAGACTTTGAGAAAAAATATCAGACTTTTTGGTATAAATATGAGTGTGTATAAACAAGCTTTGGGAATGTGCCATAGAGAGCTGACAGCATCTGTGTTGCATGCTTGTAGATCCAAAAGGAAAATGTAACAGTAATGCGTATTAACTGAAGCAGTTGTATCAGTGTATTTATTGTACTTAGTACAATACAGTAATAAGACTAGTTGGTCACATTAAATAGTTAAATATATGCATGCATGTAAATGTAAGTAACAGCAAGAAACCAACAGAAGACGTCATATAATTCTTCAATGGCGAGCCACAGTTGATGGACTGAATGGTTTCTTATTGTGACAACTACAGCTTCTTTTTCATGTTATTCATTTAGTATGTCCAGTTGCACTGCAAATGTTTGCCTCCTTCTTATGCACAGTATCCATTAGCAGAACAGTGCATTTCTGCAAGTTCCACAGGTCCTGTACTCACACAGTTGAATCTGCCAGCTGTGTTTGACCACCTTTTAGGACAATCAGCGAGGAACTTTCCACACTTTTTCGACGGAAGACTTGGCCACCTTCCACACAGAAACTGGTAATTCTCTTTTTGTTTCTCATTCTACAGCATGGATGCTATAAACAAAACAACTGCAAAGTGTAAGACTACCTTTCAGGTAGACAGTAACAATAGTCCAGCACATGTATGGTCACAATTTAAAGATTGGTATAAACATAACTGTAGCACGTGTAGTACTTTACTATGTAAAGTTCATGTCAATGCTTTATGTTTGACTGCTATTTTAAACAGCAACATCACTAGTATAACAGTAAACGTTTATTGTACAAGTCATGTGAAACTGCTTTCTGTGTGCAGTGCCATAAAAGTAATGGTAAACAACCACATGCATCATGTCCTGTCGCCACATGTAAAATGTTAATTTCAGAGTTAGTGTCAGTCAAGCCAGTTATTTATAAAATCTTCTGTCCATCTTGCTAGACAAAAGTGGCATAAAACCCCTGCACATTACAAAACAAATAAAAACAGAGACGAGCTTTATGGTGAACTGACAAAAACATGTAATAAACTTCTAAGACACAGTGTGAGTTCAAAAAATTCAGACAGCATATGCAAACACTTTTTCAAAAGTGCATAAGAGCTTTAAAGTCAGTAGAACAAAATATTGACAAATATAATCTAGTTAGTAAAGAGTTAAAGCAACAGCAGTTAACTACGCTGATACAAAATAATTTACGATGTACTGTTCTACCTTTAGAAAATGGTAAGCATACACAGCACAAACTTTCATTCAGTTAAAGCAAGGCACTTAAATAGTAATTTTCAAACCATTTCAAATAACAAAACAGTTCTAGGGCATAGAAATCAAATGAAAGTAGTTAAACGCAGTAAAGACACGATGTCACAAGACTGACATGCATGTATTTTCTTTTCACCTAAAGTGCAGCAACACGCAGACAACAGCAAATGTAAATCATGTAAATATATTTGTTTTAAGCATGCGTTAGTTAAGCCAATATCTCTTTTGTTTCCTACAATATTTTGTAGTTGTAATAGCATAAAAAATAGCACAGTCTCCAGCAAAAACAGTATTCAAAAGCAGTATTATGCATGGTTAAGCAAGTTAATGTTTATTAATATCAAGTTGCAAGTATATTAACGAATGACTGAAAGTACAAGTAAGTGCTAAAGGAGTTATGGGTTAAGCATCTGGAATGGGTAGTTAAAAGGAATGTTGCATAAGATAAAATGTTACTGGTACTAAAATTTATAAATTCAAGAAAACGAGACTGGTTGCCAGGCCAAATGGTTTATAAGTATTCACATACAGCATTATGCAAAAAGCACAGAAGTCTATAAAACTCCTGTTTGGTAATTGTAATAAAATGTCATACTTGTGCATACATGTCATTAATAATCTGTTTGCAAGTAAATACTACAAGTACAGTCAGTACATGGGCTGTAGTATGCAGTTAAATTATGCAGGCCCCTTTACAAAAAGGGAGGGTACAAATAGCTACTAGTAACAGTAAACGTCTTTTCAAAATGGGTAAAAGCAATTCCTATTGCAACTTTGACAGTATAGGCAACAAGAAAAGCTTTATAAAAATATTTTCTGTTTTTAAAATTGGCCAAAAAATAATAATAATAAAAAAATAAGCAATTGTGTAAGACCAAAGTGTCACAGTCTAGGTAACAGCCAAAGGGCAAGCATACATTCAATTCTCACAGCATAAAACAAATAAACAATACTGCAATAAAATGATGTATACTACAGGGGAAGGACATGCTTTCAGTTTTACACTAACTGTGTAAATAGTACTGCAAAAGAGACTCAAATTAAGGTGCAAAGTGGTAATACCAAAAGTACATTTTAATGTTTCAAGTAATGTAATTGGCAGGCTTCAGTTTAATGCTAGGTTTTGAAATTGGACTGAGTGTACAGTACAGCCATTTATGTACAAATGCAAAAACAATCTGTACGAGCATGTGTATTCTGTACAGTGTATAGTAAATGGTTTATCTATGTAAATAGAGTAACAAGTCAAAGCTTGACATTTGTGACGTGTTTTTTTTTTTCAAAAAACAAGACTGCAATGCCTTTGCAATATAGGACATCACTGTATAAAGTCATATTCAGCAACTGCGAAATACAGCTCATAACTGGTAATGCTTGTTTTCATTGTGTTGACAATATTAAACTGTGTTAACTTGCTGTATTAAAAGAAAACTAAAGTTTTTTTCCCCAGTGTGTTTCTAGCAATATAACTAATATAGACAGTTTTGGATGTAAAATAAAACCGAGGGAATGTGTACAGTGATAAATATGTTTAAAAATGTGCTGATGCATGTGCACATCTATTTGCTAGTTAGATGCATATACACATCTGTTGCTATAATATATGTAGAAGTAATATAGTTAGTTAAATATGTGTATTTCTGTTTGCTAGCATGCATATATTCTGGTACAGCTTGAGACAAGCTAAATGTTCAGTGTCTGGAACATGGTTCAAGGACTATAGATAAAAATGCAGCTGCGAGACAAGGCACACAGCATTCAACATAGACATCTGCATTTCATTTGCATCATTTTGAACATCAAAACAGAGGGAATTACAATATTTCACGAATAAAACTTAGGAAAATGCTACACAAAATAGAACACGAGATAATTTCAGTTGTAAAATGCATGCAGCATGTACATTGGGGAGGATAACGTAACACAAATATGACAGCATGGTTAGCTAAACAAGGTCAGGCATACATAAAAGTAGAAAAAGAATCAATAACTGACATAAACAATTCAATAAACAGCTCTATCTCTATTAGATGCTGTACATTACCTCAAAATGTAACAGTTCTGACAAGGAAAGACATCATGCAAAAATGTCACAGTGTGTAGACAGTAACACAAAAATAAGAATAAACTCAACAGGGGAAGAAAAGGGTATGATTCCTACCAGTACTCTGTTTATTTGTATAAACAACACAGTAATACAAAAAAAGGACCATGGGTTAAAATACTTACCATTTTGGGTAACAGGCCAGTACTTCATACAGATCAAATGGTAAAAATACCATCCACTTGTACTATGATAGGACAACAATACCAAAATAACAATGTTGCACTTCAATATTACATTTCCAAGTTTTAAAGATACCAAATGCAGATTTAAAAGAGCTTGGTATGAAAACTAATAAAACAAGATATCTCACATATTGTACATTTACAACCACAAGGGAAGTAAGTCATCACAAGCATCTTTGGTAGACAGATTACAATTTAGTACTAATGTATCTAAATTTGTAAATTGAACAAAATGTTGTGTAAATAGACAATATTGCCTTCAAATTTCAAAATGTTTGTTAAAGTGGCACCATAGTTTGTATGCGTGGTTTCAAATAACCCAGTGTTAATAGTAAAAGACAAAAACAAAAGCTGACACTGCCCATAATTGTTGGGACATATTCACAAAATGGTCATTATCTGGGACCAAATTGGTAAATTAGTTAATGCATCCCATGTAAGTAGTTTTGGGGGTCATAATAATAATGGCAACTTGAAATTGTTTTATATGCTGCAGGTTACAAAGAGTTGCAATAACTCAACAAGTCATGGTTGTTGTTGTTGTATCTTTCAGCTTTTCCCAGTTAGGGGTAGCCACAGCGGAACTCCGGACCGCTAATGATTGGCAGCAGATTTTTACGTACCGAGTTGCCAGCCCTGACGTACAACCTTCAACGAAGGTACGCCCATTCACGCATGTCTCCACACAGAAGACACTTTAGCTGAGAATCGAACAGAACAACGTCTTACTGTGAGGCTCAACAAGTCATGGTAAATACTGTAAATAGCAATGCTGATGAAACAAATGCAGTCTTTTCTTTCACTGAAGTTTAGTCCGTTCCTCCAAACAAAAATAAAATAAGGGGGACCTGAAAGAGTAATAACTGTTGCTAGCATGAGTATTAGTTTGAATAAAAAGCTGCAGGAATGATATGAAATATAAAGGGTTAATTTTTGAAATAGTATAAAATGCAGAGTGTAGTAAGTGTGCTGGCAAGCATATATAGCTTAATTAGAAATTTGGCATCCATGTAAAGGAGTATGTTATTGAGAAACAAAGTCTGTAAAAATAACTGCGCAGATGGCAGCTGAAAGGACATCCACGAAGTAAAGAGATGTAACATCAAGCAAGATAAAGTTAGAACATCAAGTTTCAGATAGTGCTGGAACACCACGTTTCAGATAATGCAAGACTGAGTTTCCATGGATCATCAAACTACAAAGAACCAAGGATAAAGGAACAAAGGAAAACTTTTATACAAAGAAAGAACTATTATGCATCAGACTTTGAGAAAAAACATCAGACTTTTTGGTATAAATATGAGTGTGTATAAACAAGCTTTGGGAATTTGCCATAGAGAGCTGACAGCATCTGTGTTGCATGCTTGTAGAAATGTAACAGTAATGCGTATTAACTGAAGCAGTTGTCTCGGTGTATTTATTGTACTTAGTACAATACAGTAATAAGACTAGTTGGTCACAATAAATAGTTAAATATATGCATGCATATAAATGCAAGTAACAGCAAGAAACCAACAGAAAACGTCATATAATTTTTTCACCCTCCCTTCAGCCTCATTTCTGTAGTTGGTTGTTTTGTATTACCTCTGTGTGGTTGTATATACCCTTCTGTATGTAGTTACTCTTGTTTTATATTTCCTAGCATTTTCCTTTCTATTGCTTTCCATCTTAGAAAAGAAAGCTGTGAAGCTTTGAGTATTCTAACTGCATTTATTATGGACTCTACTCGAGCTCCTGTCAGTTAGAAATCATGGAAAGCATCCTTAAATTTTGAAAAGTGAGCCAGTTTGTCATATTCCTGGCAGGATAAAATCCAAATAGTTTAGTTTACTGTAACAGTGATCTGTTTTAGTTATGCAGCTGTATTTTCTGGGCTTGTAAGAAGGATGAGAGAACTTGTTCCACAGTAATTAAAAGGTGTTCTTAGGATTGTAGTATCTGCAGAATAACTATAACTGTCTGATATGAAATCTGCACTAAATATGCCAGCTAAGATATTAGCTATTCCTTTGAGTCAGAAAGTGCGGAATTATTGTGATGTAGCTCTGAACATAGTTGTTCTTAACTTTCCTGCATGGTTAAAGAAAGATTTAAGTTCATACTCAGCAATGAGCCTCCTAATGGTTTCTTTATGTACTTAGTTTGCTGAAGTGTGGTCTTAAGATAGGTATAATGACACCTCTTATAAGCATTAAGCAATTTCTTTCGTTATATAATTCATTTATATGATTATTCCACCATAGGGGGTTGTTTTTAAATGTCTCTTTACATTTGGTTTCGATATGGACTGCCTTATCAGTACAACAATTTAATTAGGAGTAGAAGTCGGACATAGGTGGCTGCTTTAGCAGTAAGATCCATTGGAGAATGATCACAGCAGACTTTAGATTATCAAGTAACTGAAGAAGGTTTGCTGCTGAGAATTCCTTAAACACATGGGTACTTAACAAAGCAGAATGATACCTATGGCTTTTTATTATACCTATGGAGAAGTGTCCATATTTGTGAGTACTAGATCAAGGATATTGAAGCCCTGGTGGGATGGTCAGCTATTTGTAAATGACAGTTTGCATTTATAATGTTAAGGAAGTGTTTTGCATGCAGACCATTGGCAGTGTTGGCCAGCCAGTCTGTTGATGGCTTGTTGAAGTTTCCCAGTAGAAAGGTATTAGGCTTAATGTGGATTTCAATTAATGTGCTAAGATAGCTGTTGAACTCAGAAGGGGACAAATAGGGTGTTCTATAATTAGATATGAGGTACTAATCAGTGTCATTTATTGTTATTTGGACATACAGTAGTTCAAATATGGTATCCCAAGGAATCAGTCCTGAGGTGATGATATCCTTGACATATACTGATATTACCACACAATATCCAGTACATCTGAAGACATGATAGGCTCTATACCCAGGAAAAGATGGAGCGCTTTCACTTCTCTGAAACTATGTCTCTGTAACTACACATATATGAATGTGTTAAGATGCTGGAAAACCTCATGCTTGGATATTTTATTTATTTATTTATTTATTGTTAAGGCTCCTGTCCTTGAGTTCCAAATTCAAATTTACTAGGCTGGAAAGACCATCAGATGGACTGTGCCTAAAACAGGGACGTTGGGGGCGGGAAAGGTTTTAGCCAGAATGCAAAAGCCTTAGTAAGAAAGTTGCAGACAATCCCTGGCAAAACAGGAGAATTTGTCAGCTGAGTCATCCCAATCTGACACATAATGGATCCCTCTAGAATGACACCAGCTACAAGGCCAGTTATTAAATCCAGTTATCTTGTCTTTGAATCTTGGTGTCATTCTGTCTGATGGCAAAGTACCACTCAAGACTACTGTCTTTCCTTCCTCAGAAATATTCATAACAAGCTCAATCATATCCTTCTGCATGTCCCTGTAGGTAGAGCACCTACGGTCATTCACCCTCACTTGGACCACTGTCACATCATAATCATATTTGTCAAGATGAGGGGATCTAAGAACACTTGTTACATCCTACAGCCTGGTTCCAGAAAGAAAGCTGTCACCCTATTCTTATCCATCCTAGTGAGGGTGATGTCTGTATGCTTGACAATAGATTCAGCTGATACAAGAACATTGCCATAGTTAGACTGCATCTAACTATGTTAATGTTCTGTATTAGAATATTACAATAGTTAGATATAGTCTCAGTGGGGCAGAAGGGCTTGCAATCTGCACCCTTGTGACTCCTAGAGGTTTGCATACTGGCTGCAGGTGTGAAGGGTGTGTTTGATTTGTTGCTGTGTGAACTAATATTTGAGGTTTCTTAGTTTCTAGCCTGAGAGTCTTTGGCAGGTTGTGCTCTGTAGTGTGTGTGTGTGTGTGTGTGTGTGTGTGTGTGTGTGTGTGTGTGTGTGTGTGCGCGTGCGCGTGCTTTGTGCCTATAAAATGTATTTTGAGGTTTGAGGTTTCCTAGTTAAGTAAATACTTACATGTCTCACATATTAAGCCATTGTGAGGTAACAATAATGAGTTATGGTAAGCAGCCTCGAAATACCTAGTACTATTATGCTGTCTAATGAAAGGGCAGAAGCTGACTGAGTTTCCATATTGGCCAGATGAAGGGGTATAAAAAAAACAAGAAAGGTTAATAACTTTATTCTTGTATAAGATGGAGGGGAATAATTGACTGGACTAGAAAAAGGTGATAATATGGAATATGACTAAAGGATAAAAAAAAATATGAGCAGTGAATACTGGAGTATTCACAAGTATAATGTGCATGTAAAAGTGGCAAAATATGTTGACTCAATAAGGTAATCAGTAACAACTGGCAAATTTAAATCAAATAGCATTACCCAGTAGGCTAATGTGTTGTGGTCTAAATGACTGGCAGAAACAATGAGTAACTGGTGGTCTAACCCGAAGATTCAGGTGCAATGATTATAATAGCTTCAGGTAATCCAGTTTCAAGTCCAGTAACTGTAAAGCAAGTAGTTTTAGTGCAGTATCAGTATAGTAGTCAGTCAGGTAATAAAATTATATCACACAGGTAACCCTGTATTCTCTAGCGCAGTACTGTAGAGCAATAGCGTAAAATGCCTTAACACTACGGTATCAGTAACAAGCAGAAATGCAACAACAGTGATCAAAAAGAACAATTAATACCTAAAACTCAGAAAATATATTATGCTATAGTACAATTGCAGATGTCTAAAGCAATTGTCATTCCTCCTGCTGTAGATGATGTGTTTCCTAGCCAGTTTACCGACAGGCATCCTTTTTTAAAAGTTTAGATAGATTATAAAAGATACCTCAGTCACATAGGTTCCTGCTTTCTAATGCCAAGGCAGACCTAGCAGTCATGTCTTTTATTAAATCTGCTGCTGCCTAACAGGTTACTGCTTCAAACTCCATCAGTGCATAAGCTGGGGGAACAAGATGCACACTTCTAGTACTTTAACCTTCAGGATTTTAAAATGTCAGGCCATATGTTAAAGTTTTTTGCTTGTGACTATTGAAAATATTCAGAAGGCATTAACTAAACTTCTATCTTCTGAGGTAAAAAAAAATTCTGTAAATGTTTCTGTAGCTGGTGTTTCTCATGTGACAAATCATATTCAGAACTGTACTTATGATGCCTCTAACCAATCTACCTGAGCATCCATTTTTGCATCACTTTTAAAAAGACTTGCTTAGCTTTGGTCTCAGAACCTTCCTGAGGAAGTAAAATCTGAGATCTTGAATTCTTCTTTAGAAAATGGCTGTCTTTTGGGGCCTTTTGTAGCTGATATAGAAGTGTGAGGAAAAGGAGAAACTTGATACAAGGAGTGACAACTTTTTCAACACATTTTTTTAAACCAAGTAACAGTTTTAACCCCTCCTTCCCCCCTTTCCCAACAAACAATTTAAACAGCAGAGGACCAGTACTCGGGGAAAATCAATGGAAAGGAAACTAAGAAAAAACAGAAGGGAAGCCTTCCCAGTCTGCATGACTATCCACCTGTGTTGGCATCCCCTCCCATCCTGGCAGATTTTTCATCTCCCTCAGACTTACTGAGAACAAAAACGGAACACCACTGCAGCCAGAACGATGTAAAAGAAAAGAAATGCAATTTATTTCAAGACCAAAACAGCGTTTTCGCTTCCAGAAAGCCAGAAGCTTCATCAGCAGTTGAAAGGATTAAAACCAAATGCATTTAAAACAAAGTAACTGGCGCTTGTTGACGACATCACCACAAGCGCCACAATGTTGCTTAAAGGGGCAACAATGAAACTTAAAAGGGCAACAATAACAAGGAGAGCGGGTGAAAACAAATACATAGTATGCCCTGTAAAACTTATATAAAAGAATAAAAACATTCTAAATGAAATGTGAAGCTAAAAAGTTGTATATAATAAATATCAATAAACAAGAGCAACTAAATGTACTACTGCATCGGGTCACCTAACAGGAGCAAGCAATATGAAAAAAGCTACATATCAAAGGAAATCAATATGTTAAAGTTGCTATTACTTTAAACTATAGATGGAATAGAACATTCAATGGGCCTAACCCTAGCAAAGCAATATATGCAACATTATTCACTGTCCTTGGAGTTGACCAATGGGATAGGTTGGGACGCCACTAAGAGTAAAAAAGTATTATCTAAGGTAGCTCTTATATTTAAGAATAGCAGCAATATTACAGTTTTCATTTAGCCCAGGAAATGAAAAGGCGTCCAGTTGGAGTTGCCATTCGAGCTCACGAGTCTCAACAATGAGAGATTGTGGGCCACCTCTGATATCCATGCTGATATGGTCAATGCCCATAAACAGGAAGCTGTGGCCGCTGTTGTTAAGAATATGTTTTGACAATGCGTTGTCGCTTTTCTTATTGTTGATAGCGTAGATGTGTTGGTATATACGGTCACAGAAGCGTCTATCCGTTTTACCAACATAGAAAGCTGCGCAGCATTGGCAAAAAGCTACGTATACTATGGCCTTCGTTTTACAATTAATTTTGTGATTGATGAAATATTTCCTCTCCCCAATGATGAAAGAGTTACCTACTCGCAGGTATCTGCACCATTTGCAACACCCACAAGTAGATGTGCCCTTTATTCTCGTCAAGTGATCACATTTCGTATTTCTCTGTAAAATACGAATTCATGATAAAAAAACAGTTCTTCCTCATAATGGAACAAATATGCCTTGAGTTTGTGTTGAAGGCAGTAATAAAACTGGCCAAGAAGTCAGGGTCCTTATTGGTGTCCACAACAATAGTATCCTGCCCACAAGATGGGTCCAAAGGCAATGGATCCAATGTGTCTAATGGTCTTCCACTTGGCGAGGTGGGAGATCTAGAGGAGAGAAGAGGTGTAAGAAAACCCTCCAAGCGTTTAGAGGAGACTTCCACAGTCAAATCAATGACCAAGTCTACCGGGTATCCTCTGTTTAAGAAGAAGTCTTTAAGTAAGGCACATTCTTTTTTGAAGGCTTCATCGGTGCTGCACATACGGGCTGCCCTCACTAGTTGCCCCTTCACGATCGACCTCTTCTGTTTCCAAGGGTGACAACTTGAAAAATGCAAGAAGGAATTGCAGTAGGTGGTTTTCCTAAAAATGGAAGAACAAAAATTGTTGTTTAAATTGTCCTTTACCAGTTGTACATCCAAGTAGTCGATGACAGAGGAAGAGAAATGGTGTGTGAATCTTAAAAATTCAGTTGTGGAATTCATATATGAAATGAGTTCCAGAGCTTCCTCTTCACCTCCTTCAAAAAGGATGAAAATGTCGTCCAAAAATCGTGTGTAGATTTTTGAACAACTGAGAAAAATAGAAGAATTAAATAGGAAAAATTTCTCCCAGTAGGCTACAAATAGATTCGCAACACAACTGCCACACGGGGAACCCATTGCAATTCCTTTCTTTTGCAAGAAGTATTGATTGTTGAAAATGAAGAAATTAGAGGATAAGACAATGTCAAGCAAGACAGTGACAATATGAATGTCATTACTGGGAGCCCCAAGTTCCCGTAGCATGAGTTCAATCCATTCAACCGCTTCTACGTGAGGGATGGAGGTGTACAAATCCACCACGTCTATAATCAGGAAATTAAGATCAGCGTTGAATTGCACATCATTAATCGAGTTGAGGAACACCCAAGAGTCTTTACAAATCTGCGGGATAGATTTCAAATATCTACCAATGATGTTATCAATGATACGGGCACAGGGGTGCGTGATAGAACTTCTTCCGTCAACTAGTGCCCGCATAGGTGGATCTGAAAGGCTCTTGTGAATTTTGGGGATCCCAAACATGACTGGTAATTTAGGCATGGTGATGTCAACAAAATTGTAAGTATCAATGTCAATTCTGCCTTCCAGGAAAAGATCCCTGAAATACCCTCTAATTCTTTTATATGCAGTGGACAGCTCGTTCAAGGATGAAGTGGCATAGGCAGGGGAATCGAGTACCCTCAGCATTCTCCTGGTGTAATCTTCCTTGTCGAAGATAACCAGACCACCTCCCTTATCTGGTTTAATGACTCGGACAGCTTTATCGCAGAGATTGTTCAAGCTTGCGACTTGATCCTGGGATATATTCCTTGTTGAACTTGAGTTGCGATTGTGGAAAAATAAGTGTCTCAGGTCAAGTTCACAGGCGCTTTCAAAGATGTGAAGACCAGGATGTAAAGGAGGGTTGAATGAACTAGTTAAGTTCAATTTGTTGTCCAGTGTAGAAGATTCACTATTGAAAAAAACTTTTAAGTTTAATTTCCGCACATAAAATTTAAGATCCACCAGTGTTTTAGCTAATTTAAATTGGTGGTCGGGTTCCTGCTTTCTAATGCCAAGGCAGACCTAGCAGTCATGTCTTTTATTAAATCTGCTGCTGCCTAACAGGTTACTGCTTCAAACTCCATCAGTGCATAAGCTGGGGGAACAAGATGCACACTTCTAGTACTTTAACCTTCAGGATTTTAAAATGTCAGGCCATATGTTAAAGTTTTTTGCTTGTGACTATTGAAAATATTCAGAAGGCATTAACTAAACTTCTATCTTCTGAGGTAAAAAAAAATTCTGTAAATGTTTCTGTAGCTGGTGTTTCTCATGTGACAAATCATATTCAGAACTGTACTTATGATGCCTCTAACCAATCTACCTGAGCATCCATTTTTGCATCACTTTTAAAAAGACTTGCTTAGCTTTGGTCTCAGAACCTTCCTGAGGAAGTAAAATCTGAGATCTTGAATTCTTCTTTAGAAAATGGCTGTCTTTTGGGGCCTTTTGTAGCTGATATAGAAGTGTGAGGAAAAGGAGAAACTTGATACAAGGAGTGACAACTTTTTCAACACATTTTTTTAAACCAAGTAACAGTTTTAACCCCTCCTTCCCCCCTTTCCCAACAAACAATTTAAACAGCAGAGGACCAGTACTCGGGGAAAATCAATGGAAAGGAAACTAAGAAAAAACAGAAGGGAAGCCTTCCCAGTCTGCATGACTATCCACCTGTGTTGGCATCCCCTCCCATCCTGGCAGATTTTTCATCTCCCTCAGACTTCATCTGCCCTCTTAGCATCAGATAGTCCCAGATAGTTGGGTTCTGAGGGTGATCCAATGAGGATACTTCTGACAATGGGAATCTCCCTCAATTCCTGAGAATTCCTTCTTGCTCAAGGAACCAGATTTTTCTGTTTCCTTCCATTCTGCACTACATGATATCCCAGGGAGTAATAGACTAAGTGCCTTTCAGTCTTCAAGGCAAAGACTTTTATTCAAGTAATTTTCTGGTTTCACATACCAGAAGAATCTGGGAGGCCTGTACTGAATCTTTCAACCTTAAACCTGCATGCCAGATTTCCCAAGTTGAAGATGTTACCACTTCAGAATTTGGTACCCTTCATACCAACTCTAGCATTCATGGTAAAGCTAGACCTAAATAATGGCTGTTGCCACATTCCTATTGCCAAATAATTCAGACATTTCTTATGATTTGCTATATCTGCTTACATTATCAGTTCTCTGTTTTACCTTTTGACTCTCCACTGCGCCAAGGGAATTTACAAAATGTGTAGTTCCAGTCAAAGCTGAATGCAGACTAATAGGCATACAAATTTCCCCATATTTAGATGATTTCTAATCTTTGGAGACTCTTTTTTTTCAACTAGCAAGAGTCATTAAAAACTGCCCAGGAACTTCTACTCAGTCTGGAATTTCAAATAAAATGGCAGAAGTTTTCTCTCATCCCTTCACGCAAAATGATATTTCTGGCCTGTTTGTCGGATGCGACTGAAAGAAAAGCTTTTCTCCCTCAAGACAAAGTAGAAATGTTCCAACAGTTCTTCCTGAGTTTCTCCAGCCTAAGCCAAGCATCTGCAGGGGAGTTTCTCAGGATTCTAGAGTACATGGCTTTGATGATTGTTATGCTATCCCTTGCCACACTACACATGAAGAAAATACAAAGGTACCTTAGATCACCCTGGATACAGCATTTACACACACAGACCTTTCATGTTCCAGTTCAGGGATTTATAAAGAGAGAGATTAGATGGTGAGTACATCAGATAGCTTGCAAACCAGGTCTTCCATTTCACCTTCTGTCACCACTGCAGTCATTCCCAACTGACACTTGAAGTCTGGCGTAGGGGTATTGTCAAAGTGTGAGCTATGTGGGATCCTACAGACTGACATAAGCACATAAATATCAGAGAGAGTCAGTTGTTATCAATGCTTTAAAGGCCTTGAATCATCTCTAATCCCTGTGATCTCTGCTATGTACACAGATAACATCACAGTGAAGTGATACATAAACAAACAAGTATACCAAATTCTACCTCCTCTTTGCAGACTGGCTATGATGGTCTGGCAGAAAGCAATTCAGCTCAGTCTGATTCTTCAGGCTTTATATATTCCATGAGAGCAAAACCTTACTGCAGATAAGCCCAACAGGACTGGGATAGACCCCCAGTTATGGAACCTTCTTGATGGGATCTTCCAGGAATTGATCCACCTATGGGGAAGATCTCAAGTAGATCTGTTTGCCTCCTTGCAGAACAGACAACTGAATAGATTTTATTCCAGCATTCCTTGTAGGCAGGCAGGGAGGCCTGGAAGACAGATGTCTTTTCATTACCATGGACGGGAATGTTCCTGTATGTCTTACCACCCTTTCTACGGATTACCAAAGTTCTTATAAAAATCCCAAAACAACTCTCCAAAAATTGTAGTAGTGACCCCATTTTGACCAAGGTGACAGTAGTTCTTCATTATTTTCAGTCTGGTCAAGGGCAATTACTACAAGCTTCCCCACCGAATGGATTTACCCACACAAGAGTGGAGGAGTTTAATACACCTAATCTAAAAATGTTTCAACTAACTGCCTGGACGATACAATTTTGATACCTTTTAGCTATCTTTTTTTTGGGGACACACAGAAGGTACTTAAGGAGGTGAGAAAACTAGGAAATTATATACAGGTAAATGGATAAGGTTTTATAGTTGATGCCACTCTGAGAGCCAGGATCCTCAGCTGGCCAGAATGCCACTGGTTCTTGATTTTTTGTGGGAGTTACTATTCAGTGGTCTGGTAAACTCTTCTATAATGGTATATTTGTCAGCCATTTCAGCTTGCCTGCCCATAGATTCCTTCCTTTCCAACAATACTCAAGTAAAACAATTTTTGAATTGTGAAACTGGTCTTGTATATCCATTCATTTAAGAAACAGAGGGTTCCTCCTCAGGATCTCAGTTTTGTGCTTGAAAAGCTTATTCAGTCTCCATTCAAACCAACACATTAAGCTGATGTGAAGTTCTTAACATGAAAGACTATTTTTACTCATTTTTTCTGACATATTCAAGTAGGGTTTGTGAGTTACAAACATTTATGTTGAGTCACCCCTACCTTATTATTCACAAGGACAATGTTTCTTTGAGAAAAAATCCTACCTTTATGTCTAAAGTAGTTTCAGAGTTTATTTTAAGCCTGTCCATTAAAATCTCACTTTTCTTTCCTGAGCCTGGGAACAAAGAAGAAAGGATTATTCATTCTGTGGATGTACAAAGGAGGCACAGACACTAGTTATACAAAACTCAAACTTTCAGGAAAGCTGACCAGCTGTTTGTCGCCTAAGAGGAAAGAACATCTGTGTCAAAATTAACTATTTATTTATGGTTGTTTCATGCAATTACTTTGTGTTACACTCATAGCTAACCACTTCCAGGCAGAGTTAGAGCTCATTCAACAAAGGCATCAGCTTCTTCTGTGGCTTTCTGGAAAGTGGTAGACTCTAGAAGCATTCCAAAGGCAGCAGTGTGGTGCTCAGAACATACCCTTTCAAAGCATCACAAATTGGATTCCTTTTCCAGATCCAGAATTGGTTTTGATAGGCCCGTTCTTCAGTGGCTCCTGGTGTCTTGGGTGCTGGTCTTCTTGTTTAACTATGCCTATCTAAGCTATGGTAATCTACCCACATAGTTTAGTCCACTGCTACAGTGACCATTTCAAATGTAGTACAGTTGTGTAAATAAACTTACCACAGAAGTAGATGTTCTAGTGCATCACCATTGCAGTAACCACCCCCATTCCAACCCCATTTTTCACTATTCTTCATAATATGTTGCCATGGTTTAGCTCCTTTATCCCTTTTGTTTATAGTTATATGTTTGTTTCCTTTGGTTCTTTCACATGTATTCATGGCTCTTGCCTTTCTCGAGGAAAAGATGTTCTTAAGCTTTTGGCATTCTTATATTTTAGGAGCTATCTGTGCTCCCTGGGCAGGAGGGGCTCCTGGAAGACACTCAAAACTTTGGCAAGCTGGCTGGTGCAGGTGAGGTAATCTCACATGGCTTAGGTTACTGCAACAGTGATACATTAGAACAGTTATAGCACTTTTACTTACACGATTATACTTTCAGCCAGTCAATTCTGGTAATAGGTCCCTGTTGAGTACAAATTCTGTAACTTTCTGTCTCTGGGCCACTGACAAAATCTCAACTATTTTAGTTTTAGGACATGATCTTGGAGCTTTTACCTGCTTAGCAAACAGACTCACTGCAAAAACTTCAGTATATCTCTAAGGTTTTAAATCATTTATGTGGCACAACTATTCTGGTTTCCTCTTACCAGTTGTCTCAATCTGAAATGTATTTCCTATACATTCTCTGTTCGATTGGGTTTTGTCACTTGGCAAGAAATTTGATTTCTGTACTCTGTACTATTACAAGTACTTTTGTTCCCTGCTTTGAACTCTCTTAAGTCAAGCATTTCTGTTATAATTTCTCAGTTGGGCTTCCTGTGTTGTCTCTACAGGCTCCTCAACTAAAGGCAATATGGTCCTTAACATATCCTGCAATTCTAGGAAATATCCTGTTACACTCTTGAAACCTTGAAAAGTGTGATGTTTATCATATTTGTCACTGCTAAGTAGCCTTATCTGTATGGGTTATATCCTGCCAAGACTACAACAGTCGGCCAGTTTCCAAAGCTTCAGGGCATCTTCCATGCAAGCAAACTGTCAGGCAGCTCAAGATGAACTGACTAAAAGGCATGTTTGGGTGCAAAACCCTCCAGAGATTTAATGCTGCTGAAGAGTATGCTTCTCCGAGGCTTTCAAGGATCAGTGGTCGGCTTGTGCTTTTTCTTTGCAGGGCAGATAAGTTCCTTTTGGGGAAAAACTTCCATTTTCTTATTTGTGATGCTGTTTTATAACTTTCCTCTTCAAGAAAGCTATTTTAAAACTAGCAGTGTTGTGGTTTAATGGATTGTTGTGAGACTGTAATGTACTTTTAAACAGAGTGCTTGTGTTTCCTGTCAGTTTAAAAGTGGTGTAAAGTAACTGAAAACATTTTTTGAAGTGAAACTTATTATGGGAATGTGTGAGAGCTTGGAGTGAAATGGAAAAGTGAAATGGAAGTGCGCAAGTCAAACTCCGCCCACTATGGGAAGAGTTTGACTTCTCTATTTTTCTTTAGCTTCGCATGTGCGTGCACACACACACACACACACACACACACACACACACACACACACACACACACACACACACACACACACACACACACATCTCTGAAACTCTTACCAGAAGAAATCACAGTTTGTATGGGGTGAGTAAGTCGGACTGCATCGCTGCACATGCGGTTACACTAAAGTTTTCTGTTTATATGGACAACAGCAGCAGAGAGTGAAAGAGAAGCAGGCGATCAGGCACAAATCAATGGAGTTTTTGTTTTGGGATGGTCTCCATGTACCTTGGCGGCTGACTGCTGTTCATTACTTTTCTACTTTAAATATGATCTGATTAACATTCTGTGGGAGCACTTGGAGTTCTACTGAGCTGTAATGAATCTGTAATAATAGTATCCTTGTGTATGATTTGTTTTCATTATTTCAGCCTTATATGCTAAAAGCCTGTACACGAGCCCTGTATTGATTTGTTTTGATAACGGTACCCTTAAGTCAACAGACAAAGGTGAACTGTCAGAGTTGTTTCCTCACACCTGCGCTGGTGTCTAGACAGTACTATTTAATGCTGAATTTACCAGCAGTACATGTGTTTCAGAAGTTTAACTGAAGTAAGGCTGTTACAGTGCCAGTCATAGCTAAGGATGACATGCTGTGCCTGCACCTTTGACACATTTTATTTATTCCCAGAGGTGGTCAGGTTTTTATAGTGCTGTGGTGCATGAATGTAAAGACTTTAGACTCCATACTCTATCTGCACTGTTAATTAAATGTTTGGACTTGTACAGCCTTTTCAGCTGTAATTATTAAAATATACTAGCTAAGTGTTAAGTTCTTTTCTGTCTGTGGGTCGTTCTGAGTTCTGTTTTCTGAGCACCTGGATCAGTAATTAAGAGGCAGTAGGATAGTGCTGTGTTTTAGTCATACAACGTGTCTGATAATATATATATATATATATATATATATATATATATATATATATATATATATTTTATATATATAACATGCTTTTTAACGTATCTGTGTGTGTGTGTGTGTGTGTGTGTGTGTGTGTGTGTGTGTGTGTGTGTGTGTGTGTGTGTGCAGACTTTTATGTAAA
This sequence comes from Protopterus annectens, assembly GCF_019279795.1. Taxonomy (NCBI): domain Eukaryota; kingdom Metazoa; phylum Chordata; order Ceratodontiformes; family Protopteridae; genus Protopterus; species Protopterus annectens. Next base: position 101,047,550 of record NC_056745.1, on the reverse strand, counting down.
ATTTTGCTTTGATTGGTTAGTTCCACTAGGCTCAGTCTATCTTCAAGGAAGACCTGCCATATTTATACTCACTAAGAACAATGGTGGACAAGAGGGAAATTCCATAACTGTAAATATGTGACTGCTTCCAGGCTGTAAATCAGTTACTGCTTACCTTGCATGTGCACTGACTACACATTTTCACACTTCCTTACAGAAGTTTCACTTTTACCGCTTGTGGCGACCATGCACATATTTTTTTCTGTGGAGAAATTGTGTTTATTTCACTTTTGTGGAGTTAACATAGTGTTTTAAAATGCGTTTTACTGTGTTTTTCTGTCATAAAAGTGAATTTTATTGTTTATGGCTTTTGCTGCTTGACTTTCGTTGGAAAGTGGCACCATTTTTGGCTTGATCAGGGAACAGACGTCTGATCCCATGGACAGACCTTTTTCCAGCCACAAAAAGAAAAAATTAAGCAAGCAACCTTTGCCACCACAGTAGGCCAGCAATTTGCCTCAGCTGCAGGTGAGTGACTCTGATGTGGCTGTTTGTTGTACCTCACACCAATCATCTTTAACCTTGGATAGCTGGGGAGTAGCACCTACAACCATGGTGGACATAGGGGTTAACTACATCCTCTCAGGCTGTTTGGGTACCCTCAATGGGCAAAGGAGAGCCACTTTTGTGTGTCCTGGGAGAGGGAACAAGGAAGGTTTCCTTGTTGTGTCAGAATGCTGTACTCATCCTCAGGGAATCTGCTGCTGCCATTAATAACATGATTGGCCCCATTTTGTCTGTCAAAAAGAAACAGAAAACAAAGCATGTATCTACTCTGCTTCAAATTTCTTTGGATAAGAGTAGTTTACTGGGTCTGGCTCAGGGTTTAATTCAGGCTATTGATCCTTCTTGTAAAGTAGTTTCTGGTAAAATAAAGAGGAATATCCCTTTTCCTGGCGAGATTCAAGATTCTGAATCTAAACAGGAAGATGCAAGAATGGATAAAGGATTATTTTTTCCTCAGATTTCTGATTCAGACTCATAGGAGAGCTCAGTTTCTGATTCCGTCTATGGGTTTTTCTCTTTCTCTGAAATGATTTACTATCAATATGTCGAGTCACAGGCGGTTGAGTCCACCTGCATGATTCCTACATCCCAAACATCGGACTGTCGGAAACTGACATCACTGACTGTCCATCCTTGCCCCTTTCTGGACCTATGGTAACACTCGTTCCTGGGTCCAGAGCAGTGGTGAGTTTTGAGGTTTTGTGTTTTTGTCGGGGATACAGGAATTCGGCATTCTGACTTTTGCAGATATGCATCAATCATATAAAAACATGACTGACTGTAACTCGACATTATGATAGTAAACCCTCTGAAACTATTGCTAGAATGTGCCAGTGTTTAAAATGGGAGAGCAGTGAGGTTTCTCAGTCCCTCAGAAAATATTGTGTTACAGAAGTATTTTTCAAATCCTACAACCATTCCTCCTGTTCCTTCTGCTTTAGAGGGTGTGTGTGTTACTGCCTGCAGTATTCCTGATAGTCAGTAAGCTGTCTCTAAAAAGGCAGAAAGAATGCATAAAGTTCCTCAGTCTTTTTAAATTTTATATACTGTTCCCAAACCTGACCCATAATCTATAAATGTAGTTGATCCCACTGCTGCTAAGCAACTAGTCTATATCATTCCTACTCTTTCTGGTAAGGATGGGGAAGTTATTGATAGATATGGGGAAAAAAAGAGTCTATGTCCACTACTTTGATTTTCAGAATTTTGAAGTGTCACTTTCATATGTTAAACTTTGTTCTGACTAATTCTAAAAGTGTGAGGAATGTTTTATCTGTAGTTAATTCTTGTGAGGAAAATCTGCTTTAAATAACTTTAGTTTCTTCTATAGCACAGGTCATAACTCATTGTTTACAGTGTGTGTATGACTCTGTTGATACTTCTTCCAGGGCTATGGCCACTGGTGTTGTTTTGAGGAGGTTTGCATAGTTGCATTCTCAGAACCTCTCAGATGATATAAAAATAAGACTTTAATTTCAACCCTGGCTAGAGATATACTGTTTGGCCCATCTGCTGCAGAAGTGATCAAAAAGTGTAATCAAAGCGGCAATCTGATCCAGGGAATCTGAGATTTTTAAGCTCTCCTTTCCAACTTTTCAATGGATTTACTATTTCCTAATTCACTTTTAGCAAAAAGTAGAATGAACAGTCTCAACAAAATGTGGGTGAACAGACATTTATGAAGAAATGGCAAGGGGGTTCCAGAAAGAAGTGTCAAACCTCCAAAAAACCAAGGACAGTCCATCAAGTTGGAATGATTATTCAAGACACCCTATGACCCCCTCCCTCACTGGCTCTTTTTTTCTTCCAGAAAGTTTGAATCTCATTTTTTCTCTTTGGCAAAAATAGCTTCACACAAATTGGTTCTGACAATCATTAAGGATATAGATGACAGTGGGAGGAAATGTCTCCTTTACAAGGATTCATTCCTCATCCTCTAGATCAGACCCATCTGCTTCCATCAGTACTTCATCACATGCTGTCCCAGGGAGTGATAGAGCCAGTTCCTCCTTCCTGGATGGGGAAGGGATTTTATTCAGTGATGTTACAAATAAAAAAGAAAGAAAATGCTTGGAGACCAGTTCTGGATCTTTCTTTCCTAAACCTGGTTGTGATAGTGCCCAAATTCAAAATGATGTCATTTCACAACCTATTACCTCTTCTTCCACTTTCAAGTTTCTTGGTAACACTAAACTTAAAAGATGCTTGTCATCACATCCCTATTCATACAAACTTCAGACTGTTCTTAAGGCTTTGCATGTCTGGATCACATTATCAGTTCTCTGCCTTACCCTTTGGACTATCCACTGTACCAAGAGTGTTCACAAACTGTCTAGCTCCAGTTGTAGCTCATTGCAGGCTACAGGTTATCTACATTTTTTCCATATTTAAATGACTTGCTTATCTTTGCAAAGTCTTGTTCAAAGTGTCAGGAATCTCTCTCTCTCTCTCTCTCTCTCTCTCTCTGTTGAGTGAGAGATCTCTTACACAAACTGGGATTCCAAGAGAACATTCATAAGTTTTTCTTTCCTACTTCACACAGGGTCAGGTTCCTGGGATGTCAGTTAGGTACCTCAGTTCAAACAGTCTTTCTTCCACAGGAAAAAAAACTATCTGTATCTAGATCTGTTTCTAAGGTTTTCCACTCAAACTTTGGTCACTGTGAGGGAATACCTCAGAATTTTGGGTCTCGTGACATCTATGATTCTCATGATACCCCTGGGAAGGCTCCACATGAAAAAGATACAGTAGTATTTGAAATCTCTTTGGTTTCATCACCAACACCCTTTATCCTTTTAAATCCCAGTGCTGGTGTTTGTCAGAAGAGAAATCATTTGGTGGAGACAACAGATATATTTAAATTCAGGAGTCCACTTCTCCCTCCCTTCTCCAAAGCAGTCAGTCACTACAGACACATTGGTCTTTGCTTGGGAAGCAGTTTCAGGAGGGATAAAAGTGCAGGGGTGTGAGACACCAAGGACAGATGCAAGCACATAAATATCAAGGAGATGCTTGCCTGATCAAGGCACTCAAGTCTTTGAACCATCTCTGGTACCTGGGACCTCTTCAAGTGGTTGCAGACAATACCACAGTCATGTGGTACATCAACAAGCAAGAGGGAACCAGGTCATACCCCCTTTGCAGACTAGCCATGTTAGCTTGGGATATAGTTTCATAGGACAATCTCACTCTACAGGCATCTTACATTCCATCAGAGCAAATGTGTGGCAGATGAGTAGGACTAGGTCAGACCCTCACAAATGGAGATCAGGGGAGTTTTCCAAGATTTGGCAGACAAGCTGAGTAGGACTAGGGCAGACTCTCTCAAGTGGAGATTAGGGGAGATGTTCTTTGTGTTTCACTGTTGCAGTCCTAACATATGGATTATCTGGCTCCCGGTAGCCATCAGTCGGCCCGAATACCATAGTCCTCGGTATATGACGTCGGCTGCCATCTGCTGTAAAACTGATGTCAGAATGTCAGGTATAAAGAGAGGCAGCCGATGCCATTTCCTCAGTCTTTCTTGCCACGGAACCCTAAGCAGATGCAATTCGCACTAGTGCTGGTTGGCCGTTTACATTCTTTTTGCATTCCGACTACCAAGTTGAAGACGCCCTCAGATATGTCCCTGTTGGGGACCCTCTTTTCTTGCTTTAACGAATGTCAGATAAAGTTAATAACTGTCTTGCCTATGGAAAACAGATTCCGCACCATGATTTTCATTCCTACTGTATAACTTGTTTGGGCCTTGATCACGACGTCCCTAATTGGGATTTCCCACGTACCATACACCGAAGAGTTAAGATTTTCTATAAGCATTTCAGAGTTTGGCCCAAGTTCGTTGGTATGGTGTCTTCTGGTCTCCTGACTTCAGATATACCTAGGAAAAGCAAGGACAAGGACCGCGGCAGGCCTAGGGTTAAATCTGCTGATGACGCACTTGTGTAATTGGTCGTCAGCCCAGCGATAGTTAGTGAGGCACTTTTGCAGCCCCTGCAGTCCGCAGATTTTCAGCTGCAGGCCTCTGCCGAGACCTTTACGGAGTCCTCCATGCTGCAGGCTGCTATTTCATCTACAGACCCTCCGCCTGTCGTCACCTCAGATGGGTCCGGATCTGCTGTGCAAGTACCAGCTTCTGACCCCTCTTCTCTTCGACATGAGACCAGAACCAGACCAACTACCTTAATTCAGACTTCTGCAGTTGCTAGGCCTCCCGAGTCCCTCCGGATTACTACCAAACCTTCCAGCCGCAAATCTACTCGCAAGCAGGCATTGGCCTCCCCTCCTGTGCATCAGTCCCAGTTGGTAACGATGGCTGGTGATCCTCTTTCCCTGATTTAGGGGCTCTCATCCCCCCCCTTCCAAGAGGGCTAGGGAATTGTCTCCTGATGTTTTGTCTGTCTCAGATTCTGAGGTTTCCAGTATTTCTGCTGGTGAAGAAGGAAATTCTCAACATTTTTCTGGCTTTGAGGATTCTGTTGCTGAGGACTCTGTCCCTTTTGCCTCCCCTCCAGAGGATTTTTCCTTTGGGGGATACTTTGAATACTCTTAGTTAACACTTTAAATGTGAAAGTCAGGATTTTCCTCAGTCTAAGAAAAGAATCAGGGAATTTTTGGATTTGCCACAGCATAAGCCTCTGGCTATACCTCCAGTTTTGGAAGTTGTGGATGATGTTTTCATGAAAAATCTTTAATTCCTAATTCTGTTCCTCCTGCCCCCAGAAAACCTGATAGATATAGGGTTCCTGATTCTCATCAATTTCTTTTTAAAAACCCTACTGCTGATCCTGAGATTATTTCTCAAGGCCCCAAGGGTGTTAAGGCTACTGTTGCTAAAAACCCTGTACCTTCTGATAAGGAGTCTAGGGCCTTGGACAGGTAGGGTAAAAAGTCTATACCTCTGCAACTCTTGCCATTAGATCTGTGAATTGTCTTTTTCACATGCTTAAGTATCAGCAGCATACTTTGGAGGCTATTAAGGCTAAACTTGGGGATGTTCCTTCCATGTCAAGAACAAAGATTTACAAGACTTATTCAATTCTGCCACTCTAGTTAATAAGCATTCACTACATTGTGGTTTTGACACCTTGGAGGCTTCCTGCAGAGCAGCAGCCACTGGTTCCGTCATTAGAAGGCATGCTTGGCTTAGGGAGCAGCCTCTTTCTGAACCTGTTAAATCTAAATTGCTGGATGTTCCTTTGCACAAATACAACCTTTTTGGTAACAAAGCTGAAGAGGTACTGAAGAAGTTGGAAGATAAGGCAAAATCTGTGCAAGCTGTAAAACATTTCCTTCAAGTTCAGCCTCCTCACTTCGGTAGGCATTATCCTTCCAAGAATTGGTCTTTCCCTGATCCTGGCAATCTAGGCCTAGGGGTTTCAGATCTTCCAGAGGGCAGGCTTCTGCTCCTCAAAGGGCTAAACAATGGCATTCTTCTTCTGCTAAATCGGGAAGTTCCAAGCCAGCTTTCCAAAGCAAGCATTCTCAATGACTCCAGCCTTCTTGTGCCTACCTCTGTGGGCCCAGGCTTTCCTTTGGGGGGAAGGTTAGCCAGGTTTGCAGAGGTATGGTCTACCATCACAGACGACAAATGGGTACTCAGTATAGTAAACCAAGGTTACAAGTTTTATTTTCACACCTTCCCTTTTCTACAAGGGTACCCAGACATACCCAGAACTCTCAGGACAGAGGTAGAAAATCAAATTTCTTCTCTACTGACTATGGGGGCTATAGAGCCTGTTCCTGCAAATCAGGCAGGCCTAGGTTTTTATTCAAGACTTTTTCTGGTACCCAAAAAGGGGGCACCTGGCACCCTATTCTGGATCTGTATATTCTAAACACTTTTCTGGTGATTCCCAAATTCAAGATGTTCACTCTTCAACAGTTACTGCCAATGCTGGACAAGGATTCATGGCTTGTAACTTTGGATCTCAAGGAGGCTTATCTGCACATCCCATTAAGGGAAAGTTGCAGGCAGTTCCTTCATTTCAGGGCTGGGGAGCTACACTTTCAATTCTCTGCACTGCCCTTTGGCTTATCTACTGCTCCCAGAGTTTTTACGAAGTGCCTGGTGCCAGCCATTGGTTTTTGCAGGCAGAGAAACATTCAAATTTATCCTTACCTGGATGACTATCTCATTCAAGCAAACTCCCCAGAACTACTAAAAAAGGATTTGGACTTTGTGAAGAACATTCTCACCTCTTTGGGTTACACTCTCAATGAAAAGAAGTCAAAGTTGGTTCCTAGAAGGGAAATTGTTTTCCTGGGAGAGAGTTTGAATACAGCCACCCAGGTGATATTCCTCCCTCAAGAGAAAGAGGAAGATCTTTCAGCTTACTTCAAGAATTTGGCAAGCATGACCCAGCTCTCTGCAAGGCAATTCCTGCAAGCACTGGGGTTCATGGCTTCATGTATTCTGATGATCCCATATACAAGGCTGCATATGAGAAAACTTCAATGGTACCTCAAAAACCTTTGGTGTCAACACACACAGGACTTAGACTTTATTCTTCCCCTAATTCCCTGTCTACAGATGGAGTTTCTCTGGTGGGTGACAGCCTGTTCTCAGAACAAGGGTCTGCCTTTCCACCCACCACCTGCCAGACAGACTCTCACCACAGATGCCACAGATTATGCATGGGGGGCAGCACATCTGAAAGGCAGGGGCATACAGGGGACTTGGAGCACTCAGTAGATTCATCTGCACATAAACTTAAAAGAACTGATGGCAGTGCAGCAGGCCTTGCTGGCTTTCAAGGACCTACTCTACCCTGGGACTCTTCTGATCAGGACAGACAATTCCACAGTCATGTGATACATCAACAAGCAGGGGGGACTCACTCTTACCCCTTGTGCAGACAAAGGATGAGACTATGGTCCTTAGCAGCTTCCCTGGGCATGCATCTAATAGCCCAGTATCTTCCAGGGAGGCTAAACTCCTTGGCGGATCATTTGAGCAGAAATGTTCTGGATCCTCATGAGTGGCAACTGAACAAGATTTTCCATCACTCAGCATTGGGGTACTCCACAAGTGGATCTTTTCTCGTCTCACACCAATCATCTCCTTCCAACCTTCTGCACCAGGGAATTCCACAACAAAGCTTGGAGAGTGGACACGTTGTCCTTCCCATGGACACAACTCTCAATTTATGCTTTCCCTCCTCTGCCTCTTCTTCCCAGAGTGCTGCTAAAGATAAGGGACAAAAAACCAAAGGCTGTTCTTATAGCACCAGATTGGCCCAGGCAGCATTGGTATCCCCTTCTTCGCGGCCTTTCCCAAGCTCAGCCTTGGCATCTTTGGCATCTTCCCCGGTACCAGATCTGTTGGTTCAGGAAGGGGGAAAGTTTCTTCATCCTCATCTTCAAACTCTGCATTTAACTGCCTGGCTAATACATTTTTCCCAGCAGGTGGTTGAAGTTCTTCATGAGGCCAGGAGGCCTAGCACCAAAAATGGAGGTAATGGAAGTGATTTTGCTCTTGGATGCTGGCTAAAGGAGAAGACCCTTCTCATCCTTCTCTTTCCCTCATTCTTGATTACCTAGCAGGCTTGCTTAATGGTGGACTTTCCTTTTCTTCCATCAAAATTCATGCTTCATCAATTTCTGCTCATTGTTGTTTTGAGCAACCCATTTTTTCTCACCCCTTAATGAAGCAGTTCCTGAGGGGAGCTAGCAATCTTAGACCACCCAGAAGAGCTCCTACTCCTGCTTGGGATCTTAATTTTGTCCTGGAGAAGCTTACTCTACCTCCCTTTGAACCAGCTGCCTCTGCAGATTTAAAGTTTCTTTCCTGGAAGACTGCTTTTCTTTTAGCTATTACTTCTGCCAGAAGGGTTTTGGAGCTGCAAGCCTTAATGGCAGTAGAACCTTTTATTATTTTTCATACAGATCGGGTTTCTCTGAGAACTAATCCCTCCTTTATGCCTAAGGTGGTTTCCAGTCTGACCCTTAACCAGTCTGTTCGCCTGCGTACCTTTTAAAATAATCCCCAGAATAAAGGGGAAAGGATTCTGCGCTCTCTTGATGTGCATAGACAGCTGAGATTTTACTTAAACAGGACTAAACCCTTTTGGAAGTCTGAGCAGTTGGTTAGTTTTGCCCCTGGGGCTCAGGGTAAAGCTATTTTGAAACAAACCATCTCCAAATGGATTGCTCATTGTATTCACTTTTGTTACATGCAGCATGGGAAGGTTCCCCCCCAGGGTATTAAGACCCATTCTACTAGAGCAGCCTCTACCTCTGCAGCTTTTCTGAGAGGTGTACCTACTAAGGACATTCTAGAAGCAGCTGCTTGGTCTTCTGTCCATACTTTCACAAAGCATTACAATTTACCTTTGTTTTCTAAATTCAGGGCTGGTTTTGCCTCTGCGGTTTTGCAAGGCCTTCTTACCAACCCTTAATCTGTGGTTCTTCCTCCCCCCTTTGTCTTTTTCCTGGGCTTTGGGAATCAACCCATATGTTAGGACTGCAACAGTGAAACATGAAGAACATAGTACAGTTGTGTACACTTACCATAAATGTAGATGTTCAAGTGTATTCACAATTGCAGTCCTGGTTCATAGGTTCATAGGTAGGTAGGCACTAGGCTATCGGCCCAAGGGCCTACATAAGCCTAGCCAGCAAGGTTCCATAGCTTACACCACCCAAGAAAGTTATTTTCCTGTGCCACTGTCCAGCAGAGACACAGAAGTGATCCCTGGGGTGTATTTCCTATTTCCCATCCACTCATTAAGATTTTTCTTGAAGCGTGCTAATGAAGAACTTTGTTTGACATGGATAGGTGGCTTGTTCCAGAGTATAGGAAGTCTGGGACAGGAATCTATCCCTCCAGCATGTCCTGTTTATTGTGGTGACAAGGTTTAGGTTCCTAGAGCATGTAGCTCAGAGGGATTGGGATTTCTTTAGGTGTAGCATGTCCCAACAGCTCTGGGTTTGACATAGCTTTATAAGTTAGGCAGAGATCACCTCGGAGTAGGCGATATGCTATGGAGTAAAGCTGGAGTTTTTTGAGGCGGACAGTGTAGGGCATTTGTTTGAGGCCAGTAATCCTCTTTGTGAGGTACTTCTGTGGCCTTTCCAGCTGCTGCAGATGTCTTGTGAGGTACATTCCAAAAGGGTCGTTGTACTCTATAATGGGTCTGAGTGACGAGTAGAGGGGAACAATGACCTCTTTTTTCCTGGATGAGAACCCTTTTATGATGAGGTGTGCCACGTAGAAGGACTTCCTGACTACTGTGGTGATGTGACTATCAAAGGAGAGACTACTGTCCACCTGAGTCCCAAGGTCTCTTATCACACATTTGGTGTTAAGTAGATTGCTGCCTATGTTGTAGTTCGTGGGTAGAGAGTTTTTACCAAAGGGGATGGCACTGCACTTTTTGGCATTGAGCTTGAGGCCATGGCTCTGACACCAGGCATCTATCTCAGTGAGGCCCTTCTTATTTGCTTGTTGAAGCTGAGGAAGGTGCATTTCCATTGTTGGGGCCTTACCTTTGTTTTCTAGGGCAGCAACTTTTTGCATTTCTTGTAAAGTTTGTTGATGCTGAATGTCCACCATGCAGTTTGTTTTTACTTGGGGCTCTGGCTTTGATTCTTTCTGGTACGGCTGAGTTTATACACATATGCAAGTGATTGTACAGGGCTTTAGTCTAAGCTTCGGTGAAGTTACCACTTCCAGCTTAGGGTGGGGGGGCTTGGAATGCATAGTTTGCCTTGGTGATTTCACCCTTTGTGAGTTCCTGTGTTAGTACCAGCTTGAAGATGACTGATTTAATGGTCAGTTCTAACTAATGAGGGTCCGACAGTTGCGGCAGTGCATCTGTTTGACATATTGATGAGGACCAGAGTCAGAATGTTTGTTCCTCTTGTCGAGGTATGGACAATTTGTTCCAGGGCATTGAATTAACAGAGTCAAGGAACTTTTGCACTAGTAAGCTAGGGCTAGTGTAGGTTTCCTAGTTGATAGTGGGATAATTGAAATCCCCCACAACCAGTGTGTTTGGTAAAATTTGGATTGTCTCCACTTCGGTCAGGTAGGCTTCGTGAGCATTGTGACCCATGGAAGGGATCTATAATTGGCTATGACTTGAATGAGGGTCTTACTCACCGTAACCTGGATCTGAAATAACTCCATGGAGCTGTCCAATCTATCTAGATGGGGGGTGAATTTATCTCTAACACTGCCTCCTTTGGTTTTCACACATTCAATTGTAGTCTAAAGGTATGAAAGGCATTGTAGCCTTGCAAGGCCAGGGTACTCTCTTGAGGTCTTGAACCATGTTTCTGTGACTGCACAGACATCTACCTCTTCTAGTGAAAGAAGTGCTTCCAGGGAGTGCAGTTTTTGGGTTAAGCTCCAAGCATTTAGCAGCATGACCCTTATTTTTTTCTGATTGGTTAATTTCATGTTGGCAATGTTGTTTTTGAGATGTTGCCTAAAAAAAGGCACTATGGGGGAGGCAAGAGCCTTTGCCAGCAGCCGAAAGCCTAGAGGTGTAAGGTGCAAACCCTTCTCTGGCAAAGCAGGGAGGTTTGTTGACCATGGCTTCCCAGGCTGACAGGAACTGGATCCCCTTTGAATGACACCAAAATTGATCCAATTATTGAAATCAGTCATTTTTTGTTTATACTGTGGCACCATTGTAGGTGAGGGTAGTATACTGCTCAAGACTAGGGGCATATTATGAAAGACTCAAATATCTTAACTTGTACAGTGTCTCATAGATATCTAAGAAGAAGTCTTATTCCTGTATATAGGGAATTTAGAGACAACTATCTCTGGGAATGTTTTGGGGTACCAAAAAGTATGAGAGAATCATCAGACAACCTATGTAGAAGATTAAACAGGAATGAGAAGTGTACTAATTGGTTCTCTGCGAGAGCAGCTGATGCATGGAACACACTACCAAATTACATTACGAAAGTACCAGTTTAGGTATTTTTATGAACAGCCTGGAAACTTATTATAGGAACAAATGTTTTGGTATGTTGGCAGGCTAAAAGGGCATTAATGCCCGTGCTTAAAATATTTGTATGTATGTATGTATGTATGTATGTATGTATACATGTATCTAAACCCCTCCCCCCTGCAAAATCAGCAAAACTTGACTTTGGCAGGTTTCGATCCTTCCTAAAGAAACTGGTTGACTTCTTGGAAAGCATAACACAGGCTGCTGACAGCAGTAATGCTGCCCACGCAGGGTGCCTTGACCTGACCAAGGCATTTGACACCATCCCCTATGCCATCCTCACATTTTAGTTAAAAAAATATTTATTTCATTTAAATTGTGGTAAACTGCTTGCTACAAATGCAACGAGAAGTTGCTACAGTTTATACTATGCATGGAGTACTACAGCTCTCAGAATTTATTAAAAAAAAAAAAGAAATGTTTTAAACTGTGACAAACGTCTTGCTACAATGTAGAAAGCAGTTCATACAGTTTATACTGTGCATGGAGAGCTATAGTACTCAGGATTTAGTAAAAAAAATGCTTTAAACTGGAGCAAGCTGTTGCTATAATTTATACCCTGCACAGAATGATACAATGCTCAGGATTTACTTAAAAAAAGAAAATGTTTCAAACTATTGCAAACTGCTTGCTACAAGCGGTTGCTACAGTTTACACTACACAGGGAGCAATACAACAATGAGTTTTGACCACAAATATAATATCAGCTGTTAAAAGCAGGTATGCATTAAACAGTGATTGTAACTGGCTGACTGCATCCCCTAAAACTTAATGCCGGAGCAGAGAACCCCTACACCCCACGTAGCTATTCTTCTCATCCTGTAAAACTTAAACTTATTCTGTGTGGTGATCAGAAATGGATGCAGTGTTGCAAATGTAGACTCACTACTTTTTGTACACCTGATGGTTGCAGTCACTTTCTCTCAAAAGTCTACTCTCCCTGCTGTGCACTGCAGCATCAAGTTAATGACCACTGTCACTTCAAAGTACTCTGCGAGTTTCACACAACAGGTGGTTATAAACCATCTATTCCCTTCTGTCTTTGTCAGGACAACTGCCCGTAGAATGCATGTCTTCCCTGGATTTATCCATGTAAGTGTTTTAACTCATTAATGGTTAACAGCCTAAACTTTAACAAAGACCTCTGTTTTGGTTTCACAACTGTCATATCTCTATCCTTCATGTAAGCATGTCCCCCTCTTACATCAGAGCAATTTAAAGCTGAAGTCCCATAAGAGTAGATGTTGGTCCTGCACTACTTGCAATGTTCCTGAAATACTTAGGTCAATTTTTTTTTTCCAAAAATATTTATACTTTATTCTGTAACATACATCCAGGTAAACATGATGAAGTAAGCCACTATTATGAGATGTACTACAAAGAAATTTAACTCATCTTTATTACTGACTCCAAAGGAACCAATGTACTCCTAATGTTCAAAAATGTCTATCATGCTGCTTGGTGTAGAGATTTAAAATGGTCCCTACTGTTCTTATTATCACTTCTAACTCTACCTCTCTGCTCCAAAAAAAATTTGTAGATACCTAAGTCAGTGGCTTGATCCTAGACTCTGACATCATGTAAATACATCCAACAATAAAGTTATAGGTCATTCTAAGATATCCTACCAATTAAACAGCTTTTTAACTTTTGATGCACACTGATGGTTTCCCACCCTCCATTCCCCCTTTTTTTGCTAAGGCACAGACTAGACATTTTATTTTTTGGATGGCATGTTTCTAGGGTGTTTCCTTCCTGGGTTAGCCTTCTTTTGGGGGCTCCTGACAGTTAAGGCAAGAAAAACTGAGGAAATGGTGTCGGCTGCCTCCCTTTATACCTGACGTTCTGACATCAATTTTACAGCCGACTGCATATACTGAGGACTCTGGAATTCAGGCCGACTGAGGGCTACCGGGAGCCAGATAACCCATATGTTAGGACTGCAACAGTGAATACACCCAAACATCTACATTTATGATAAGTGTACACAACTGTACTTTTTCCTAGATTTGATCCATCCGTGGGGAGTTCCTCAAGCAGGCCTCTTTGCCTCCTCAATGTCAGTCAATTGACAAGATTCTGTTCCAGGACTCCATGCAAGAAGGCCTGGAAGGCAGATACCTTTTCTTTTCCTTGGACAGGAATGTTCCTGTATGCTTTTCCACCTTTTCCAATGATATCCTGGGTACTTCTGAAGATTCAGAAGGAATCCCTCCAGATCATTGTGCTGACTCGCTTCTGGCCCAGGCAACTGTGGTACTCCCTTCTTTTGGAAATGGTTAGAGGTAATTGCCACAAGCTTCCTGACAGACTGGATTTACTTACACAAGAACAGGGGTGTTTGATACACCCCAACATCAATCAATTTCTGTTAATTGCCTGGATGATAAGGTCTCAATTCCTTTTAGGCATCTGTTTACTGGGGATGTGCAGCAAGTTATAATGGAGGCAAGAAAGCCTGCTGTAAGAAAATCATTTACTAGCAAATGGAAAATGTTTTCTAGTTGTTGCCAACAACATAACTAGCATACATTCAGAGCCTAGTTGTTCTCTGGTTTTACAATGTTTATGTGACTTACTATCTTATGACCTTTCTTATTCCTCTAGCAAGGTTCATTTATTGACCATTTCAGCATGTCTGCCGATGGATCCTCTTCTTTCAATGCAGTCTCATGTCAAAATGTTTTTGAAAGGGGTTTTACATTAGAGGCCTCCAAGAAAACTGGTGGACCCTCTTTGGGAACTTAATTTTGTGTTACTGAAGCTAACACTTGCTCTGTTTGACAAACAAAAACCACAAAGAAAGAAGTTAATAACTAAAAACCCTTACACCAATAAAATTCATTGCTCAATTGAATAAATTAATTACCAATGCATACAACCACATTAGCAACTGGTTTTGTCATTCAAACCAGAGGCAGACGTAGCAATTAATTTTACCTGACAAAAAAGTTCTTTGGCTTCAGTTATTGCTTCCCAAAACCCACCTCTCATAGGTTTTGGGATTTTTTTCTAGTACATAAAATAAAATTTTTTTGAAATCAGCACAGACTATAGAATGTTTGTACAATGTGTTACTAATGCCTTTTCTTTTTATTGCAAAATAGTGTTCATAAATTCAAGTTTTCAATTGCCTTTCTGTCTTTCTAACATAAAAAAACTGTCGCAGAACATACATACAGCGATATAAACTACCCCTATAGTTGTATAATTACAATTGCAATAGTTTTATAATACTTCTTGGGAAAGTTTTAATAGTTGTGTTGGAACTGTTGTGTATGAAACGGCACTGGGAGCATGCACCACATTTCTCCATTCCTGTACTGTGATCCCTACTTAATCAATCTTTAAGTCATATTTTTTATATTCATACCCCTTTTATACACAAATTTTGAATATCCAACTCACATAACACCCCCCCCCCCAAGTTCTTTAAATAAATTCCAGTTCTTAGCAACAAGACACTTCACCTGTTCAGTCAAATTGGAAAAGGGTAAAACCATATCCTTTTCACAATGGTTTTTAGTGTTCCTAGTTGTATCAGAAACAGCGCCCCGATCAGGATAGGTACAGATTTATCTTTCCTACCCTCCTTTACAATATTCATCATATCATTAATTAACTTGTTTGGGTACCCCCTTTCTAGGCACATATTCATAAGTTTAATACATTCATTTTCAAAATTGTCAGCTTTTGAAACAAGTCTTGAGAGTCTGACAAGTTGACCCTTTACCAAATTTTTTTTCTGCCAAAAGGGGTGGTGGCTGGAAAAATGTAAATATGAATTGGAAAAACCTGGTTTTATGAAATATTGTAGACTCATAAGATTAATTCACATAATTTTTATAAATGGTTATATCCAAATAATCTGTATAATCGTGATCCATATGGTATGTAAATGTAAGAAGTTATATGTTATGTGAGTTGGTTACTCCACCATTTGTGTATAAAAGGGGTATGAATATAAATAATACACACCCAAATTTGTCTTTTAGTCAGTTCAGCTCTAGCTGCATGACAGTTTTGGCTCGTGGAAGGTGCCCTTTAGCTTTGGAAGTTGGCTGGTTGTTATATTCTTGGCAGGATATAACCATTATAGCTAATAATCCATATAGGTAAGGCTACTACAGCACTGATCATTCGATCTTCTGCTGTTATGGTAAGTTTACTTACATAACTGTAAATGTGATGTTGTCAATCTTCATCTATTCTTGACTGATGGGTTACAGTACACCAAAAAAACTCTTGAGCTAATAGTCTACCCATAATGCCCCTGTCTACATTACGTCAGATTTCGTTTGCCCCTCTTATAGAAAAGGTGATTCAGCAGACTCTCTGTTGCAACTATGTACATTTTACAGTTTTATTACAATTGTCTAACCTTTTTTTAGCTTTTTGTCCATCAATTTACTTAGAAATATCTGAACCTTGTTTATCCTTTTCTCTTCATGAGAATATTCATTTTCTTTAACCTGTAACCTTTGGTACTTCTTGCCTACCATAGCTGGTAGTTTCCCCTCTCTTCTCATTCCCTTACCGTTGGGTAATCTTTCCTACCGTCGTTGGTAGGAGTCTTCTCTATTTTGTAACTGAGTGATTGTGTGTTTCCAAACTTTCTTGATCCTTGCTGGCTGTAATGACAGATAAGTCAAAGTCAACCACTGGGTTCACAGTGCCAAGAATGAGGCAGAAAGATGCTGAACTCAAGATAGTCATGACAAATGTGTATATTGCTTGGGTGTTTCTCATCTTGATCTAGAGTGCTCTATCTGCCAGGGCTTCAGTAATAGAGCTCTGGTGGAAAGTAGAAATCAGTTAATCTTTAAAGGGCTTCTTAAAGCCCCTTTTGAGGAAGCATTGTTCATAGGTTCATAGGTAGGTACTAGGCTATTTGACCAAGGCATTTATAAGCCTAGCCAGAGTGTGTTGGCTTTCGCCACCCCATTGATTAATTAACTGATCCTCTGTCAAGCAGAGCCAATGAAGTGATCCCAGGGGTGTATTTTCTGTTACCCATCCACTCGTCAAGGTTTCTCTTGAAGAGTATTAGTGAGGGGCTCTGCCTGATGTAATTTGGAATTTTTTCCCAAAGCATGGGGAGTCTCTGTGACAGGAATCTATCCCTCCAGCATGTTCTATTTATTGTTGTGGCAAGGTTTAGCTCACTAGAGCACGTGGCTTGCAGTGACTTGGATTTCTTTAGGTGGAGAATGCCCATCAATTCTGAGTTGGACATGGCTTTGTAAGTCAGGCAGAGATCACCTCTGAGTAAGCGATATGCCACTTGAGTACAGCTGGAGTTTTTTCAGTCGGGCTGCATAGGACATATGTTTGAGACCAGTAATCCTCTTGGTGAGGTACTTTTGTGGTCTTTCCAGCTGTTGGAAGTGTTTTGTGAGGTACATCCCAAATGGGGCATTGTACTCTATGATGGGTCTAATGAGTGACGAGTAGAGGGGCACTATAACCTCTTTATTTCTAGATGCGAACCCTTTAGTAATTAGATGGGCCACATAGAAGGATTTCCTAACAACTTTGGCAACATGATTGTCAAAGGAGAGATTACTATCTACCTGGGTCCCCAGATCTCTTATTACCTCTTCTGTATTAAGGGGGCTGCCACCTATGTGGTAATTCGTGGGTGTTTTGTTTTTCCCAAACGGGATGACTATGCATTTTTTGGCATTTAGCTTGAGGCCATGACTTTGACACTAGGTGTCCATCTCAGTAAGGCCCTTTTGGAGGATGTCCATGTCAGCCGGGAGTCAATTATGGCTCCCAGTTTGCAGTAGTCGGCGAACTTGGTTAGCCATATTCCTCCTGTGTTTGCCTGTATGTCTGAGAAGTATATGCCGAACAGTAGTAGTCCCAGAACCAAGCCTTCCGGGACACCACTTGTGACTGGTTTAGAGTCGGACCTGGAGCCCGCTATTCTTACCGTGTGAGTTCTGTCTGTAAGCCAGTTGGCAACCCATCTCGTGACGTAGGGATTTATGTTCAGGCTGGTGAGTTTTTCTGTAATACCTGAGTGGAGAATGGTGTTGAAAGCCTTGGCAAGGTCAGGGTAGGCTGTGTGAACCACATTTCCCTCGTCTATGGCTTTGGTGACTGTCTCGAAGAAGTCAACCATGTCCAAGGCCAACCAGTCTCCTTAAGCCTCTGGCATAAAATCTGTTTGTTTGGTGCCAACGTCTCCTTCAGCACCAATATGTAAAAAACATAAACACCCTTCAGCTGGTTCTTCTTTGTAACTGAAGTCTAAGGTTCCAAAAATTTCAGAACATACTGACTCCTTGGCACTGACCTCTACCTCTGTGCCATCGACACCCACCATGACACTGACTCCAATAACAACTCCTTTGTCGGCACTGACTATTTTAGTTACCACATCAGTACCAACATCTCCTGCTGCTCCTCAGCTCCTACCTTCTGCCCTAGTGCCAACGACTGAATCTTTCTTTGCACCCAGGACTACATATTCTCCATCAGTTGACCCCTTTCTGGGTCAGCTTCCTAGCCCCTTTATAGAGAGACCTGAATCTTCCTCAGGGTTGTCCATCCACTCCAGCAGGAGTCTTTCCTAAGTTGATATAGTGAGGTTGGTGGATCAGCTTCTGACAACTAGGGGTCCTCCCCCCATCTTCTCAGCCCCCTCCTGGTGCAGGGGAATTCTTTCCCAGTGCCCCCAAATATACTCCTCCTCTGACCTCTTTGCAAGCTTTAGAACTGTCGACTGCATCCACATAGACTCATATAGCCTCTGGGCCGATACCTTCCTTGTTTTCAGTTCTGGGCATGGCTCTGACTCTCTTGGTGCCTTTGGAACTGATGGGTCCCCGGGACTGGGGCTCCATCATTGGGTCCAGTGGGTTTGAGTTGACTCCTGTTTTTTATTCAGAGACTACCTTACCATTTTGCTGCACTGGCTGCTGGTCCTTCCTCTGCTCCAGCTCTGGGGGTGGGTCTCTCTGGGCAGAGTGTGACCCCAGTTTCAAGTTTGTTTGTTTCGGTTCCGGGCTTCCATCCCTCCACAGGGGGAGGCCTGACTTTAAAGCTATGGAGAGGGCTTTGACCACCGCTACTTCCTAAGTGACTTCTGTGTTACCGGAGTCTTACCCCTTGACCCCTGCTTACCTGAAGCTGCCACCAACTTCCGTAACCTGACAGCGAGCTCCAAGGATGCAAGACATAACAACCAAGGGTCACCCCCCCTTCTGTGTCCTCTTCAGATATTCCCACTGAAGAGGCCCCTCGGAAGAAATTGTGTAAGAGGAAACATCTGGATTCCCCTGAAGAGTCCATCACCAAGGACACAGATTTCAGTGAGGGGAGGGTTCCCCCTGGTCACTCCTGCAAAACATCTCCTTTGGAGACATTCTTATTTTATTTATTTATTTTATTCTACATTTGTTAACCGGGCTAGTCCAACTGGATATATTTCCATTTTCAGCAGAGGCCTGGGGAGAAAAGCTCCACAGTAACATTTAAATGTTTATAATGTACAATTTTGTGAGAAAAAGGAAACATGAAAGTGTAAGACAAACAGTACATGAGAGAACAGTAGTTCCAAAGTCAATACTATCTAAGAAACAATACCATATACAAAGAGAAATATTTACACCAATATAAAAATAATACAATCGTTAGAAATCAGTAGAGAGCCTTAGCTACAGTAAAATAAGCTAATTAAGAAATACAGGAACTTTGAAAGGAATAAGATACTCCTGCAGTAATGTATGTGAGGTTGTTAACAAATATGTTCACAGTTAGTTCATCTCCTATTTTTAGGAAATAGTTTAAAGTAGTTTACGCTACTAAGGGGTAAGTAGTGTTTGAAAAAGTAAAGTGGAGGGAGGATATAGAAACATGGCAAAAAAGAATGCAGACAATTAGTCAGGGTAACAACAAGGGCATAACCAGTTAGTTATAAGATGTTGCTTCAGCCTTTGTTTAAAGAGTGGGAAGGAGGGAAGTGCAGTTAGATCTGATGGCAACATGTTCCAGAATTTTCCAGTGGTATTTGAAAACAAGGAGTCACCTGCCATGTTATTAGATTTGGTATTGCTAGCCAGTAGTTTAGTGGAGGAGCGTAAGGAGTTGAGGTTTACATAGGGGTAATAAGGTTAGTGAGTATCGGTGTGTTCTTGGGCTGGTAAAATATCCTATGAATAATGGTAAGTTGGGAGAGTATCAGAATGTTTTTTAGTTCAAGCCAGTTAAGTTGCTTTAAGTTCAGACAGTGATGGGTTCTAAATGGGTTCCCAGTGGCAAACCTTGCAATATTATTATAGGAGTTAGTTAGTTTAGTGAGATTACTTTTCTTTAGGTTGGTATAAATGGGGGAAGCATAGAGAAGAGTGGAGATTAAATGGGAGTGGGCGATAGTAGCTCTGGCTGTTGGTGTTAAGAATGGTTTTATTCTACATAGGGAGCCTAATTTTCTATTTATGGATTTATAGTGTTATTGATATGATTATCAAATATAAGGTTATTGTCAATTAAGACTCCTAATAGTTTGGTGGTAGAGTCTGGGGTTAAAATGGTGCCATTATTTGATTTGATAGAGAAATTGATTGGGGGGGACTTACTGTTAGGTTTAAAGAGTAATAGCTTGTTTTTTTTGGCATTCAAAAGGAGGCAAAGTTTTAGGAACTATGCCTCGACTGAGTTGAATACTATCTGAGTTAGGGATTGTAGTTCAGATGTGGAGTTGGCAGAACATATGAGCGTGGAATTATCTGCATATTGTATGCTAGTAGCTTGAGGGATTGCTAAGTAAAGGTCGTTGATGAACACTGAGAATAGAAGTGGGCTGAGAATTGAGCCCTGAGGTACTCCAAGGGAGACTGGTAGGTGGGAGGATAGTTTATTCTCCCAAAGGACTGCTTGTTTCCTATTGTTAAGGTAGGACTTAAACCAATGAACAGCCTTGGTGTCAAGAGCAAGGGATTCAAGAGTTTTTAGGAGTAGTGGGTGGTTGACCATGTCAAAAGCTTTTGACAGATCAATAAAGAGTGCAGATGAGAGGAAGTTGTTGTTACAGTTTTTATTGATAGAGTCAGTGAAAGATAGGAGGGCTGTGGTGGTACTATGAAATGGCCTGAAGCCATGCTGACAATTAGCTAATATATTATGTTGGGTTAGGTGGTTGATAAGTTGATGGTGAATACATTTTTCCATAACTTTTGCTAAGGGTGATAAGAGTGCTATTGGCCAATAGTTGGAATACTCATTGGAGTTTCCACCTTTATGTAGAGGGATAATGTGGGAAATTTTCCAGATATTTGGGATGGTTCCTTCATTTATGGTTCTGTTTATAAGGATGGATATAGGATATGCAACTGCTTTGGCTGCTTTTTGCAGGTATTCAGATGGTATTTGGTCTGCAGAGGGAGTACATGCCTTTAGTTTATGTAAAAGTTTGTGGATATATGTGGTAGCAATGGGTTGTAATTGGAATGTAGGGTGAGTATTAGGTAAAGAGGTTTGGAGATTAGAGATGGGAGGCTAGAGATTTTATGATGTTGGTGAAGAAGGTATTAAAGGCATTGGCAGTTTGAAGGGAGGTATTGTTATCAGCCCCAAGAGGGGGTGGTGTACTGGAATGTCCTGGGTGTAGGAGTCTATTAACGCTAGACCAGAATTTTTATGGGTTGTTTTTGTGAGATTGCTGTAGGTTACAATAGTAGTTTTTTTTGTCAGTCCGTATAGCTTTTTTAGTGGTATTCCTTAGCTGTCTGTTTGTTGCTCTGAGATATTTTTGGATGGTCTCCATTTGGCCCAAGATTTATTTCTAAGTAATATGAATTGTCTAGTTTCTTTTGAAAGCCAGGGGGCAGGTTTGGATTTCATTCTGATAGAACATTTAGGAGCATGCTTGTCAAGGATAGTTAAGAATTTAGAATTAAAATATTTGACTGCCTGCTCAAGAGGGAGAGTTTTTAGTGGGTACCAGTTACAGGCACTAAGTTAATTTTGGAATAACACAGGGTTAAAATGTTTGTTGGTTCGAGAGATCTTGTAAGTAGGGGTGTTAGAGATATCATTCTTTTGTCTTATAATGTAAGTTAACATATGATCACTTAAGTCATCTGGTAGAGCTCCTGCCTTGTAAACTTGTTGATGTTTATTAATGAGTATCCAATCTAGGATACTCTCTTTATTATTGGGTTTATTGATTCTAGTGGTGGGGGTAATAGTTTGACTAAAGCCATGAAGATTGATATGTGATGAAGGAGTCTCTGTGTTTACACGTTTCCAGTCAGTATTGAAATCGCCAAGTATAATGGTTTCTTGTGGGTAAGAAGTTGATACCCAGCTCAGAATGTCTTCTATTCAAGAAATATTATTACCAGGTGGTAGGTAGATGCAGATAATATATAGGGCTTTGGAAACATTTAGTTGAAGTTGGGAGATCAAAACTTCATCTTTACTATCCTGAGGTGGGTTGCAAGATAGGGAAGAGATTTGTAGAGTGGATTTATACAGTAGAGCTGCTCCCCCACCCCTACATTTAGTGCGGTCGAGTCTTAATATGTTGTAACCTGGGGGAATTATTTCATTATCTTTAGTTGCCGGTTTTAACCAGGTTTCAGTAAGGCAGATTATATGAAAGGAATGAGTATCAAGAAGGGCATGGAGATATGGAATTTTATTGTTTTTACTGCGGATATTAAGATGACCTAAAAGTAAAGAATTTGAGAGACAGGTTTGGGTAGTAATGGTGGGGGAAGTGGAAGAAGGAGTTGTACAAGATGAGAAGCTTGTGGGGCCTGGGTTGGGATGGATGTCACCATCTTTTAAGGTGAGAGTTTTTAGGGCAGAAAATGGGTGGTTGAGGAAGCTGGTTAGGTATTTTAGTTTTTTTAGAGTTGTGTTATTGAATTTAATATGAGTAAGTCGATGATACTTGGCTAGCAGGTAGCAGGGTGTGGTTGTGGTGTTTATTTGAAAATGGGTAAAGGTGTAGTTATCACTAGCTGTTTGTTTAGGAGAGTAGTTGAAGTAGTTAAAATTGACTTTGTTAATGGGGGTGAAGAGATAGGCGGAGGTGAGAATAGATATGAAAGTAAATAGTATTAAACATTTAGTTAGGATAGGTTTAGTTGTTGAAGACATATTTTAAAGAGATTATTATGTAGTTATAGCAGGAAATAGGGTAAAAAAGACAAAGGAAAGTAAGGGTTTAATGCAGTTGTTAGTGTGGGAGTGGTGATAGGTGGTGAGATAGCTTTAAGAGGGTTTTAGGAAGAGGTACAGGATGTTGGGGAGAAAAATGTGAAAATAGGTGGAGTATGGTTAAAATAAGTTGGTAGAAGTATTGGATTGGGTGGTTGGGATAGGGGGTGTGGCTTAGGAAGTATAAGTGTAGGACCCTTGGGGGTGGGTGGGAATTTGGGGTAGGGTAGGGGAGCGGAGAGAGCCCACAGGGCGAACTGAGTGGGCAGACAAGATAAGTAAGAAGTTGAGTGAGAACAATCAGTGGAAGTCTGACTGTTATCGGTGAGTGTGGGTGGAGATAAGCAAAGAGAAAAATAAATGTGGTTGTAATAGTGGAGGGAGTAGTAAATTGTGTAACAGAGACTTGGAGGGGTAGAGTGGGACTACAATATAGCAAAAAAAAAATGTTTCTGAGCTAAGGTCTAGGACAGAAGGAGCAGTATAAAGGAAGGTGAAACTAGGTGAGGGCACTATCTAGAAGACAGACCCTATATTGCAGCAGTAGCTCCTGAAAGTAGAGTAGCAGGTCAGGGACTGGGGGGACAAGGTTGGAGATAATTAAGGGGAAATGCAGGAAGGAAAAAGTGGGGACTAGAGAGTACAAAGGGGTAAGGCTGCTGGCTATCCAGGCAAGAAGGCATGCTAAGACACAAGGTATTAGGTTAAACTATATAGCCGTTACAGACACTTTATAACAGAACACATACTTTCTGGTCCTTTGAAGAATTGAGGTTCAGGGAGATCTTTAGGTCCTATTTCTGGTGTTAGGGATGAGACAGCTGGAAATTGATTTGGGTTATGGTTTGAGGTCAGCAAGCAGGGCACAAAACTCCTACTCAGGTACAGGGATCTCAGGATGGAGAGTTTCTGGTCCTTTGAGGAATTGAGGTTCAGGGAGATCTTTAGGTCCTATTTCTGGTGTTAGGGATGAGACAGCTGGAAATTGATTTGGGTTATGGTTCGAGGTCAGCAAGCAGGGCACAAAACTCCTACTCAGGTACAGGGATCTCAGGATGGAGAGTTTCTGGTCCTTTGAGGAATTGAGGTTCAGGGAGATCTTTAAGTCCTATTTCTGGTGTTAGGGATGAGACAGCTGGAAATTGATTTGGGTTATGGTTCGAGGTCAGCAAGCAGGGCACAAAACTCCTACTCAGGTACAGGGATCTCAGGATGGAGAGTTTCTGGTACTTTGAGGAATTGAGGTTCAGGGAGATCTTTAAGTCCTATTTCTGGTGTTAGGGATAAGACAGCTGGAAATTGATTTAGGTTATGGTTCGAGGTCAGCAAGCAGGGCACAAAACTCCTACTCAGGTACAGGGATCTCAGGATGGAGAGTGTGATTGTGGACGCCGGAGCAGGGATGCAAGCAGCCAGGAGGTATCAAGGGGATTAAAGATCCTTTAGATCGAAGATCGGTCTAAAGGATTAAAGATCCTTTAGACCTTTAGATCGAAGAAGAGCGATTCAGTGCAGCTCCATGACTTACATGGAAGATGTTCTTGAACCAGGGCTTGGCACACAGCTCTAATCATAGCTTCTATAGCTGCCTCCAGATCCATAACTTCCCTGATTCCTGCTGCCATAAAAACATTCTGGAGATCCTTAAACAGAGGGGTGATTGGAAGCCCAAGGACTTTACCTCTGAGAAGTCTGTGTACTTGCAGGCCTTTGGAGCTCATCCATCTACTTCCTGGGTGACCCCTCCCACTGACAGTCTCATTAAATTGATCACTTAATGGGCTTGGAAGGCCCCTGATTCATTAGAACCGATTCCCTGAAGACCAGATAAAATACTTTCTGCTCCTGATGATCATCAGTACTGGGTGAAAGGATTAGCAGTAGATGCCATGGTGGTAGTGGCTCCCACTAAAAAGGAACTGGCTGAGTAAAGCTCCACTGTTCATCCCCCTAACCGGGAGTCCAGGGTGATAGCAGATTTGGGAAGCGGGTTTATGCTTCATCGACCTTTACATTAGGTCCTTGAACTTTTTGCCACATTTTGCTGGGCTGCAGAGGGATCTAGTCAAGGAGCTGTCAGATACCCTAGCAAGAGCAGTAGCTGAGGAGGTCCAAGAAAAAGTGGCCTCCCAGTTAGCTACCCTGGAGTCTATCTCAAATTCGCACAAGGCTAATTGCACATTCAGCCGAAGGGGTGATCAGGTCAGCAGATTCTGGTGTTGCAGTTCGACGACACACTTGGATGCACCTGTGTGAGTTTGTGGAGACATTCAAGTCTTCCTTCTTCAATGCTCCCTTTGACGCATCCTCCTTGTTTGGCCCGAAAGTTAAGGAAACTCTATCCAGGTGTGCGAAAGATGGAAAGACCCTGTCTGCAGTGGGCATAACTTTTTCTGCTCCCCAATGAGCCTATTCCAGGAATCAGAAGAGTGGGAAGATGTGGTTCAAGAAGTCCCAGAGGCCTTTCCAGGACACATGTGGTACGGACTCCCCTCAGGGCAGAGAGGGAGTTCCAATGGAAGTTGCCACCCTATAGGCAGAGGTGGCCCGCAGAGCCAGGGTTCCAGGGAGTTTTTCTCTGGCCAATCCTATCAGCGCTCCTGAAAGGAGGTCCAATTGCTTGTCTCTGGAGGCAGTTAGGGGTAGAGTTTCTTTGCACCTAACAGCCTGGCAATAAGTAATTACAGATACCTGGATCCTAAGAATTATTTCTAGAGATTACATTATCCCCTTCATTCTTTATCCAAGAACTTGAACAAGATTCCCTGATGGTCCACCCAGTCAGAGGGACCAAGCAGCCTAAGAAATACAAAAGATGCCAGAAAAAAAGTCATCCAAGAAGTCACACCAGACCAAATACAATCCAGATTTTACTGAAGGTTCTTTTTAGTGCCAAAAAAGACAAGGGACAGGAGACCGATTCTGGATCTATGTATTCTAAACAAATTTGTTCAACAGTCCAAATTCCGGACGGTCACGGTTTAGTCAATACTTTCTTTTCTAGGGTAAAATGATTGGATGTGCTCTATAGACCTTCAAGATGTGTATTACCACATAAAAATGGACAAACATTCAAGAAGGTTCCTCCACTTCTGGCTAGGAGCCAGTCACTATCAGTTCAGGGTGCTGCCCTTTGGTCTCACCACAGCCCCCCAGGGTGTTCACCAAATATATGGCAGCAGTAACAGCTTACTTAGACTGCATGGATTCCGGTGTTTCCATATATAGACAACTGACTCATCACCACTTCCAGCAGACATCTACTGCTTCGGGCAACAGAATTCACCCAACAATTGTTCCTGCAGCTAGGCATCACAGTCAATTTTACAAAGTCTTGACTGACCCCCTCTCAGGATATGGAATTTATCACAGCTCATCTCAACACTCTGTCTTGTGTGGCCTCTCTACCTCACCACAGGCTACAGAAAATAAGATCTCAAGTTCATTCTCTCCTGTGCTCAAACAAAGTACAAGTCCTGCTAGTGCTTCAAGCATTAGGGTCCATGGCAGTGGCAATCACTCTGATCCCACTAGTGAAATTTCACATAAAATTACTGCAATGGTTTCTTGCAAAGCAATGGTCCATTTTAGCCCACCTAGTGAACCACCCCGTACTCATCACAAGTCGGTGCAAAAAGGACCTATCCTGGTGGATGGAATCCAGACAAATTATTTTGGGCCACCCCTTTGTCCTTTCTCAACCCAGGGCCATAGTGACCATGGATGCCTCCCAGATGGGATGGGTGGAGCATTATCTGGGAAAGACAGTCCAAGGCACCTGGTCCCCGATAGAGGCCAATCTGCATATCAACATTCTGGAGCTGAGGGCAGTGCTACTAGCATTCCAAGCATTTCATGCTGCCCTACCTCAAGGAATAATTGCAGTTGAATCAGACATGTCTATAGTCTGGTACATCTACAAGCAAGGGGGAACCAAATCCTTTCTCCTGTGTCGAAAATTCCTCCAAGTGTGGCAATGGGCAATTACCTCCAGACACTTTCTGGTAGCAGCACACATACCAGGGAGTTCAAACATGATAGCGGATAAACTAAACAGATGCATTCTTATGCCTCATGAGTGGTCCCTTAATCCCAAGGTAGTAAAGAAGAGCTTTCTTCACTGAGGCCAGCCTTCCTGCGACCTTTTTGCTTCACCCCAAAACAAGTGCAGAAGCTATTTTGCCCTAATTCCCCCTTAGAAGGATTCCCTGAGAGATGCTGTTCTCCTTGATTAGCCCCTGGGTCTCCTGTATGCCTTTCCCGCTGATACCTCTTTTCCTCAAGAAAGCAGCCAGGTTGAGAAGCAAAGTAATCCTCATTGCACCCTTCTGGCCTTGACAAATTTGGTTTCCCTTCCTATGGCCTTATCTAGTTCACTGTCCATGGATTCTAGGCCCAGTTCCAGACCTTCTGTCTCACCCTTAGGGACTAATGCATCCCAATCTTCAACGTCTTAAGCTAGTTGCTTGGTTCTTTCAATTCCTTTAGTTAGCAGGCATAATATTCTATCCCCAGTATGAAAAATGTTGTTGGCATACCATAAACCATCCACCAGGAATCTCTACCTCAGTAAATGGAAGAGATTTTCAGTTTGGAGTTATGACAATGGTCTCAATCCCTTTTCAGCCTCATTGGAAAAAGTTTTAGAATTTTTGGCCATTCTTTTTGGTAGGGGAGCTTCAGCATCTACTGTTAGTCATTCTAGCAGCCATCTCTAACTATCATAATGGCTTTGGAGGTCTACCCTTAATTTCTCACAGACCTTGTAAGGTCTTCCTCAAGGTAACTATCCATTTAAAGCTCCCATTTAATGACCCCCTACCATCCGTGGGAGCTGACTGTTGTTTTATAGTCACTAGTAGTTTCCCCCTTTGAACCAGCAGCTACTTGTGACTTGAAGTTCCTCTCTTGGAAGACAATTTTTATTTATAGCTATCACCTCTGCAAGATAAGTTCTGAATTGCAAGCCTTATGTTCAAACCCCCCTTACTTAATTTTCCATAATAATAGAGCTACACTCAGGACAAATCCATTCTTTCTTCCGAAGGTGGTCTCAGAGTCCAACATTAATCAAACTATAGACTTATCTGTCTTCTTTTCAAATTTTTCTAATAACGGTGAATATTGCTTACACCTGTTAGATGTTCACAGACAATTACATTTTTATTTCAACAGAACTAAAGAGTGTAGGAGATCAGAAAAATTATTTGTCTCCTTCTCTGGCACACCCTTAGGGAAATCTGTCTCTTAAGGTTCCTTGTCAAAATGGTTAAGATATTATATTTCTTTCATTTATAACAAAAAGAACCTAAAACTTGCAGTGCCAGTGGAGACACATTCCATTAGATCTATGGCTACCTCAGCTGTCTTCCATTCTAAAGCTTCCATGAGTGAAGTATGCACAGCAGCAACATGGGCTACTCCGCATACCTTTATTACTCGGTACAAATTGGATCTGGTCTCAATGGGAAGAGCCGCCTTTGGTTCTATGGCTCTCAGGAATATCCTTCCATAGGGCCACCCAGGATCAAAAGTAAATGGAGACTCTTTCCCATCAGGCAAGAATAGATAAAGATTGACAACATCAGGTAAAGAAGTTATGTCTTGCCATAATGCTCCATTTGTGTTGTCAATCTTCATCTATTCTTGGTGTTTCACCCTCCTTCCCCCTCCTGTGAATTCCTGGTAGAGCAATCTGTTGTCATGGTCTCCTGTTAGGACTCTTCTTGGACACGGCTTCCTCTTTTGGAATTGGTCTCCTTCTATAGTTCTATAAGTCTGCAAACTCGATCTGAGGTAATGTAGTGATGGGCATTATGGGTAGACTATTAGCTTGAGAGTTTTTTTGGCTGGCACAAGCTATATAATGGCTGAAATGGTTCCAAGGATCAGAACCATAATCCATCAGTCAAGAATAGATGAAGACTGACAACACAGATGGAACGTTGTGGTAAGACATAATTTCATCTTTTTCATCTTCCCAAGTATATTCTTGTAAATTGACTAAGCCTCATCATTGTATAATATATTATAGTTCAAATGAATAGAACCTAGATGAGGTTCGGAGGCCTTCTGTTACAGTAAACACAAGGTAAGGAAACAGATGGTCCTAGTTATTTCCATATTTTCTATACCTTTGTCAAGCATACACTTTAAAATTGTTAAAATGATCAACTAGCACATTTGATCAGGGTGGTATACTGATTTTCTTAACTGTTTCACCTTAAACAATTGGCATACATAACACATTTCTGTAGATATGAATGAGATATCTTAGTAATATTTTCTTGAGGAATTCCTGGCCTTAAATACAGTACTACCAGTTCTCTTGCTATGGACTTTTGGTTTTCTGTCTGTCTGTAAAGGTGCTGCTTCTGGACACTTCCTGTATGGTCAGTGATTATGAATGTATACTAGTGACTTCTGTCTGGTTTCACATGTGGGCATATTATAACCATGAGAATGTACTCAAATGGTACTTGTGTTGCATACAAAGGTATCAGTTGGTTTCTAACCTCTAGGTTAGGTGCTATCCTCTGGTAGATGCACAGATAATGAGGAGAGGTGGGGACAGCCACCACATGCCCAAAGTGTTGAGATAGATCAGCATATACAAAATCACTCTGAAGTGCATTATTGACATTATTTTTGAATGCTGCTATTGTATTTGCGCTTAAAACTAAAGTGTTTTACCACTCAATGCATGGCATAAAGTGTAGCAGCTGCTTGTTACAAAGACAGCAAGCATTTAGTCTATAGTTTAAAAGGGCAGAAGTCAGATTTGAAGAGCATACATCTGGATGATTAGATGGTCTTTTTCTTTAAATCAGGAGTGGCAGATTATGAATGGACTTTTATTCTTTTAATCCTCAGTTTTTCCTGAGTTGATAAGTGTAGACAGAGATGAATGGAATTGGCTTGCCCTTTAGATAAGGAGTACCAAATTAGGGAATACAATCTTTTTTTTTTTTGCTTCTAACCTTAAAGTTGAAGGAGGAGAGTGCTAGACTGAGAGATGGCACCAGGAGTGCCCCCTAGGACTCTTGACATGCTGCATAAAAAATTAATGCTAGCCATCTTCTTATCAATCCCTATATGACTACCCAAGACATAACTGTGTGTAATCATCATCATTACAAGGGCTGTAAGTGTTCATTTTAGTTCAAAGTATGCCTGTTGAACAGCCTCAAAGTGTATCTGTTCTGTTGGTTTATGTCCCCTTCCATTTTTTTTCATTTTCTTCTCTCTCCCTATATAGTCTAATGTACTTCCACTGGGCCTTTTGAAACTGGCTCATTCAGATCAGTATTACTTTCTTCATCTGCCTCACATGAAGTGGTGTTGTAGCCACATACCCCACATAGACAGGTACAGATTACTTGCAGTTAAATAAAATCCCTCTTTGATAAAGGGTACCCCATAAAAATATTGCTTCTATTGGGAATACTGGCTGCTTTCCTTTTCCCTGTTCAGCTCTGATGGTACTTGTCCTCATTCTGCATCTTCTTAGCTCTCTGTTTAGGTGTAGCAGATAGAAGCTCTGGGCTCTGTTCAGCTTCCTTTCTAACTTCCTTTCAGTGTAGTATACATC
>NC_056745.1:100724768-101014768 GCF_019279795.1 Protopterus annectens | reverse complement strand
GAATTGGTCTATTTTAACAGTCAATTCAGATTTAAAAAATATAAGTGATACTCCTTCTTTGTCTTATAAAAATAAAACATCTCTAAAGCAACAGCTGTGTTATTGGCGTAATCTGAGTAAAACAGAGGTTACATATAATAACACAGGAACTTTCCAGTGTTGTAATTGTACCTAATTAGTATATTAAAACATCAGTGTAAGGCTTTGCAGTTTTTTTGAGCTAAGAGGTCAAGAGGTATGGATGGAGGGTATAGAAAATACATGGAAAATTAGGTATGTTATGCAAAACTAAAGAAATGTATCTGATTTTCCTTATATTTTTGCCCTGTCTCTCATGTACCTCTAAACTGTCCTTCCACATTGTTTCCGCTTGCTTTCCAAAGCACTAATGAACTGAGCAGTACATCAGCAAAGGGGAAGAATGCCGAAACAATGGGAAAGGGCACCCTAATAATGGGCAATTTCAACTACCCCACCATTAACTGGGAAAACTACTCATGTACCAACTCTTTTGGTCAAAGATTTCTGGAATTCATAAATTCCAATGTCTTAGATCAACTTATCCACACCCCCATCAGGGGCAGCAATATCCTAGACCTGGTCATTACCAACATGGGTGACCGGTGTTCCACACCAAAGGTCAATTCCTCATTGGTCAGATCTGACCACAAGCTAATCACCCTAGACATCCACGTACCGTCTCCACCCCCCATTATTGAAACTACCGTAAAAAATTTCTCCAACTTTACGATTCTTAAGACAGAAGTGGCAAATGTCACGACACCCATACAGACGGACAATAGAAGTACGACTGCTGAATCCTACACAATTCACTTTATAAGCACTTACATGAGTGCATGGATTGTGCTATCCCTAACAGAACAAAGATGCTATCCTCCAAAAAAATTAAGCCAATCTGGTGGTCCTCTGCCATAAACAAACTCTGCAAGAGAAGAAAGAAACTGTTGCAAAAAAAGAGTAAAATCCCATGATTGGAGGAACTCCCTGGTCAGCCTCAGTAAGAAGCTGAAATCCCTCATAAAATCCTCCAAAGCTAGTGACAAAAGCAAAATTGTCACTGATTCTAAAGACAACCTCAAAGCATTCTATAGCTATGACAAGAATCTCAATGGCAATACTCAGATCTGCTCTGAGTTACAGCACAATGGCAGTAAATATACAGAACCAACTGATTTTGCCAACATCCTGGCAGATAGGTTTAGTGCTAACTTTACCCCCCCTCTCACCCCCTAAAGGGCCCATTTCTATACTGCAAGAATGGAGAGTTCCTGTAATCACGGCTGCACAGGTAAAAACCACGCTCTCCAAAGCCAAGAACACAGCATCCATGGGACCTGACAACATTACAGGCTGCATTCTACACAAACTACAGAGCGAACTGGCACCCCATCTAAGTACCATGTTCAGTCATAGCCTCACCTCAGGCTTTGTGCCCACTGAATGGCGCACAGCGATGGTTATCCCACTCCACACAGGGGAGCCACCATCGACCCCAGGAAATACCGCCCCATTAGCCTGACAAGCCTGGTCTGCAAAGCCATAGAACGAATCATCATGGAACTTATAAACAAAGACATTGGTAATCTCCAAACTCTGGACCCCACCCAGTTCGGGTTTGTAAAAGGCAGATCATGTCTTCTAAACCTGATAGACTTCTTTGAAGCAGTCACCAAAGCCGTAGACGAGGGTAAGGTGGTTCACACAGCCTGTCTAGATCTTGCCAAGGCTTTCAACACCATCCCCAACTCTGGAATTATAGATAAACTCACTAAACTAGGTATAAATCCCTATGTCACAAGATGGGTTGCCAACTGGCTCACTGACAGAACCCACACTGTGAAAGTAGCAGACTCCAAATCCGACTTAAGACCAGTGAGACCTGGAGTACCACAGGGTTCAGTCCTGGGTTCTGTCCTGTTTGGTATCTACTTCTCTGAAGTACAGGCTAACACAGAAGGTCTTTGGCTAACAAAGTTTGCAGATGACTGCAAACTAAGAGCAATAATCGAAACTCCTAACGATGTGGACATCCTACAAAAGGGCTTCACTGAGACAGATGCCTGGTGTCAAAGCCATGGTCTCAAGCTCAATGCCAAAAAGTGCATTGTCATCTCCTTTGGTAAAAACTCTGTACCCATGAACTACCACATAGGCAGTAGTAAACTTAATACCGAAAGTGTGATAAGAGACCTTGGGACACAGGTGGACAGTAGTCTTTTCTTTGATAAGCACATCGCCACAGTAGTCAGGAAATCCTTCTACGTGGCACACCTCATCACAAAAGGTTTCTCATCCAGGAAAAAAGAGGTCATTGTTCCCCTCTACTCGTCACTCATTAGACCCATTATTGAGTACAATGCCCCTTTTGGTATGTACCTCACAAGACATCTACAACAATTGGAAAGACTACAGAAATACCTCACAAAGAGGATTACCGGCCTCAAACAGATGCCCTATGCAGACCGTCTCAAAAATCTCCAGCTTTACTCTGTCGCATATCTCCTACTCAGAGGCGATCTCTGCCTAACATACAAAGCTATGTCAAACCCAGAGCTGTTGGACATGCTCCACTTAAAGAAATCCCAATCCCTCTGAGCTAGATGCTCTAGGGACCTAAACCTTGTCACCACAATAAACAGAACATGCTGGAGGGATAGATTCCTGTCCTAGGGACTTCCCATACTCTGGAACAAACTACGTATCTATATCAAACAAAGCTTCTCATTAGCACTCTTCAAAAAATCTTAATGATTGGATGGGAAATAGGAAAGTCACCCTGGGGATCACTTCTGTGGCTCTGCTCGACAGTGGCACAGGAAAAGAATTTTCTTGGGTGGCGAAAGCCAGGGCACCTTCTTGGCTTGGCTTATATAGGCCCTAGGGCCAATAGCCTAGTACCTCCGTATTAACCCTATGAAGAGATTATTTAAGAAAAGTAAATAATTTCTTTATCAGCCAAGTGCTCCAGATTGCAGCTGCTTCCTCATTTAATTCCCGAGATAAGTGTTTAGTCAGTGACTGAGTATTTATTTATTTATTTATTTTTGCAACTCGGAGTAACAAAATAATGGAAAATATAAGCATATTATCAAGGGGACAGTGTAAAATCTGTAGATGTTAATAAAACGTATTGCAAAATTCTTCCTAGAGGAACCTTTTTATCTTTTTAGTTTGCAATCCATAAGTTACTTCTCATGGCTGTAATTTGCTTTTGTTAAACTTTCAACCACAGACAGGATTTCATTCTGATCTGTCTGGAATTCCTTAGCCTCTGAATTTACCTGTGCACTAATTGGTGTTGGGGTCTCTTTCCAGCAGTTGTAAATGAAACTTATTATTTAATGCTGAACCATTTTTAATGTCCATTGGCTAGTAAATAGAGCTAGAGTATTCAATTGCTCTTACAAAGGACTGTGAAAATGAACTGTTCTTCTGTAAAATAGTTTCTTATATTTATTTTTAAATGTTATTGATATAGGGTCATTTATATTAGTGTAAGAAAGGGAATTATAAGATGTGTCCTCTTTCTTTAAATTATTGTTGCCACTAACACGTTGGTCATGTAGTGTAGTTTTCTGTGTACTAGACATTCAGTGATAATAAATGGGATTAAAAATAAATCATCTTCATGATTTTGGCAGAAACCCCAGTTCAACATGGTCCAATGGAAATTGTATTTGTTCGAGCAGCACAAAAATAAGGTGTTCCTCATTGTGGCTGTTTGTCACACATTGCTAAGACCTGAGTTCCACAGTGGCATCTTAAGAAGTGAGACCTATGGTAATTTCTTTTTTAAATAATGGCATTGTATAGTAGCAGTAACTGACTTGTGAGTGTGGGTATCTTCAATATACCACACACACTCATCGGTTATTGCTATACTATTGTAGTTATATTAAAAGTGATAAATATTTTAAACATCTGGTTAATAAAAAACTGTTTAATTTTGACTGCAGCACTTCTAATATGATATATTTAGTTATATGTCAACTGTATCAATTTTTTTATGTAGGCAAGATGAACAAAATTCTGAAAGAAAGGATTAGTGAACCCCTGTTTGATATACAGAAAATGAAACTTGTTAATGCATTGACTAAGCATGTACACAATAATATACAATATAATTTTAAATGTATGATCTGAAGTTATTAATCCTCTTCTTCTTATTCATCACTGATGGGTTCGGTTCCGATCCCTCAAAACCGAGTCGGCCTTATGCCAAGCTTGCGTGCACCAAAAACCCTCGAGCTAAGCTGCTACCCACAATGCCCTTCACTCAGTTACCCCAGATCTCGTTTGCCGCACAGCCATATAGCAGCGTTTCACCGAGCTCTCCAGCTAAGTGATTTATCTTTATAAATTTACAAGTTTTTGTGGATTTTTTTTCCTGTTAGTTACTAGTTCTTTGGTATCTTTCTACACTCAGCTCTACCCACAGGTATCTGTTTCGTACCATTGTTGATATTGGCCCTTCTACCCTTGTGGTATCCCAATACCATTGTTGGTATTTCCTCTTTGCTTCACTTTCTTCACTCTTTCCTTTTTTGTGTGAGTGTTCGCTATTATGTCTGAGAAAAAGGGAACTACGGGTTTAAACACTGCTCTTCTTGCAGTGGTAAACTTCCGAGTAGCGACCTTCATGAAGAGTGTGTGTACTGTTTGGGGGTTCCGCATTTATCGGCGAAACCTCCATGTGATATTTGTGCCAGCATCAGTCAGCGGACGCTGAATAAGCGACGTAATAAACTGATCCTGAAGGGCCTGCTTGCTTCGCCTTTTTCGGAGGCTATTTCTGGGATGGAGGTCTCATCCCCTCCTTCTGTGGACAAGAAACGTCCTTGCTCAGATCCTTCTTCACCGGCTGGTGACAGGGGTAACTGCCATAAGCACAAGGCCCATAAGTCTTCCTCCGAGCACCATACTGCCTCCTCGGTTCCGACTACCTCGGCTCCGTGTTCGGCTCCAGTGATACATACCAAGGTCACCTCATCAGCACCTATCCCGGCCACAATGACTACAGCACCAACTACTACCTCAGTTCTGACTAGTTTGTCTGCCTCTATCTTGGCACCAACATCGCCCGTCTCCGTCCCGATGTCAGTTACAACATCAACTTCGGAGCCATTCTCGATCTCCACCCCAGTTGTGACCTCTGCTCCGAGCACGTTCTCGGCTCTAACCATTCCTTTGTTGCCAGTTTCTAAGCTGGAATCATCTATGCCATTCTGTGATACACTATGGACCCAGTACTCGTCATCTGTGGACCCATTTGCCGGACAAGCCTGCAGCCCCTTTTTGGACCAGCATGATTCCCCTTCAGGGGCATCGGTAAGATCTACCAGGAGCCTTTCAGAATTGGATGTGGTGCACCTTTTTGACCAGCTGCTGACCGCCAGGGGAATTTCAAATTTTCCTAGACCCCATCCCACTCTGGGCTTTGGGTCTATTACACCGGTGACCCTGCATACTTTCCTCCCTTGGATCTCTCGGTTCCAAGGCTCATATATACAACATTTTCGAGAGGATCCCCTTCCTCGGCATGTCGGTTCCATCAGAACCAACCCTTCCTCAGTCCCATGCTTGCGGGGGGTGGAACCTCCAGTCACAGTTCCGACTGTGTTGTTGGTTCTGTCTTCGGGTCAGAGAGTGACTACCGCCCCAAACTTGCTTGAGACTCCATCGCCGGGGGTGGACCATGTAGATTGGGGTGTGACTCCGGTTCTGATTCTGTCTTCTTTGATTCCGGGCTCCCACTCCTCTTCGGGCGGGCCCGCTTTTTGGGTGATGGAGAGGGTGCTTGCTTCTAGCAACCCTCCTATGTTGGACATCCCTCCAGTTTCTTCTGAGCCGCAGCTGTCAAAAGCACCCCCCCCCCAGGAACCCGAGAGCACAAGGCCCAGGAAACCCCTGTCCAGGATATTTCACTTTCTGAGTCTTCTTTGGATGCTCCCACCAAAGAACCCCCTCGGAAATGGGCATGTAAGAGGAAACACATGGACTCCCCAGAGGAGTTCCTCATGGAAGATACGGACTACGATGATGGGGAATGACCCCAACGGTCACCCTCTAATGATGTCTCTTTTGGAGACATCCTGGAAATCTTGAAACAGAGGGGTGACTGGAAGCCCTCCAATCCTTCCTTGGAGGAATTCGT
This sequence comes from Protopterus annectens, assembly GCF_019279795.1. Classification (NCBI taxonomy): domain Eukaryota; kingdom Metazoa; phylum Chordata; order Ceratodontiformes; family Protopteridae; genus Protopterus; species Protopterus annectens. The sequence goes on along the minus strand of NC_056745.1, from coordinate 101,008,593 downwards.
ATTCCTGCAGGCCTTTCGCCCTCTACTTCTTGGGTGACCTCCCCTGCCAATGAGTTGGTTAAGCTCATCGTGCATCGGGCGTGGAAGAACCCGGACACCGTTGAGGCCATCCCTAGGAGATCAGACAAGGTACTCTCCCCTCCAGAGGATCAACCCCATTGGTGTAGAGGTTTGCCAGAGGACGTTATGGTGGTGGCGGCAGCCACAAACAAGGACCTTGTGGAAGAGAGTCCTGCTGTCCATCCACCCAACAGAAGTCCCGGGCAGTGGACAGATTAGGGAAGCAAGTTTTTGCATCAGCGACCTTTGCAGTCAGGTTTGCCAAATTCTATGAGACTCCAGAGAGATCTTATCTCCAAACTCTCCAGGACCCTTGCGGGCCAAGTTTCAGATGGAGCACATGATAAAGTTTCTTCCCAACTTGCCACCCTAGAGTCAATATTCAATTCGTCCATGAGGTTGCTGACCCACGCAACTGAAGGAGTGGCTACAGCTGCGGGTGCAGGTGTAGTCATGAGACGCCACACCTGGATGCGCATTTGTGACCTCGCAGACTCCTTCAAGTCTTCCTTTTTGAATGCCCCAATCGAACCATCAGCTCTGTTCGGTGCAAAGGTCAAGGATACATTAGCCAGATGCGAGCAGGACGGGAAGACCTTGTCTGCCATGAGCCTATGCTTTTCCAAACCTCAGCATTCCTTCTCCAGGAACCAGAGGAGTGGGAAGATGTGGCACAAGAAGTCTCAAGGTCCTTTCCATGACGCATGTGGTGAGGATTCCCCCAGAGACAGAGGGAGTTCCAATAATGGAAGATGCCCCTTTCGGGGCAGAGGGGGTCCCCGGAACCAGGGCTCCAGAGATTCCTTCTTGGGTAGACCGTATCAGCGCTTCTGAAGTGCTGCCCAATTGCTTTCCTCTGGAAGCAGTCGGGGTGCATTTTTCTCTGCACCAATCTGCCTGGCTCTCTATTACAAATGATCAGTGGGTGCAGAGAATCATTACCATAGGCTACCACATTCCCCTAATATCTTATCCAAGACCTTCAAAATCCCTTCCCGATGTTCCACCCAGTCAAAGGGAGGAGGCAGCTTCTGAAATATGAAAGCTATGTCAAAAATGAGTCATCCAACAGGTCCCCCCAGACCAGTGCGGATCACGGTTCTACTCAAGATTCTTTTTGATGCTAAAGAAGACAGGGGACTAGCCAACTAAACAAATTGGTAGTTCAGATCAAGTTCCACATGGTCACGATTCAATCCATCCTTCCGTTTCTGTGGGAGGGTGTGTGGATGTGCTCATTAGATCTCCGGGATGCGTATTACCATATCAAGATGGACAAGACCTCCAGGAGCCTCTTTCGCTTCTGGTTGGGAGCCAATCACTACCAATTCAGAGCCTTGCCTTTTGGTCTCTTGATGGACCCCAGAGTGTTCATGAAATGCCTAGCAGTGATAACAGCTCATCTGAGACTTCAGGGATTCCAGGTGTTTCCGTACCTAGACGATTGGCTCCTCTCCACCCCCATCAAGTGTCTACTGGTCAGGGCCCTCCGTTACACCGTAGTTCTAACAGAGTTGCTGGGCATCACCATACACTGGGAGAAATCCAACCTTCAGCCGTCACAACAATTGGCATTCATAGGAGCAAGTCTGATCTCTCTTCCTCCTCACAGGCTTCAGAGATTAAGGGCACAAGTTCAAGTGGTACTCTGTCGAAGAAAGATGTCTGCAAGGGAAGTTTTGCAGGCTCTGGGGTCTATGGCTGCAGCCATCCCTATTGTTCCCCTGGCCAGATTGCACATGAGATTACTACAATGGCTCCTTCAGGCCCAGTGGCTATCCAATCTTCACCCCCTGAGCTCACAGATTTTCATCACCAACACTTGCAAACAAGATCTCCTCTGGTGGATGAGTACAGATGAAAATCTTTGGTGTAGTCCCTTCCAAGCTCCCCAGCCCAGTGCCACGGTGACCATGGACGCTTCCTTGATGGGGTGGGGGGGGGGTGGCCACTTCCAGGGAAAGTCAGTCCAAGGCACTTGATCCAATGTAGAGGTCAACTTGCATATCAGTGTCCTGGAGTTAAGAGCGGTGCTATTGGCGTTGCAAGCTTTCCATCCGTACCTTCTGTCTGGAACGATTGCTATCCAGTGGGGCAACATGTCCATGGTCTGGTACATAAACAGGGAGGGGCCACATCCTACCCCCTATGTCGGGAAGCCATGAGAATCTGGCAGTGGGCGATAGCTTCCAACTGCTTTCTGATCGCAACACATATCCCAGGGAGCTCCAACGTGATTGTGGACAGGCTAAGCAGATGCATCCTCCATCCTCACGAGTGGTCTCTCAAGCCAAGTGTGGTGGCAAAAAGTTTCAGCCGTTGGGGCCAGCTATGCTGTGACCTTTTTGCCTCCCCCTCAGATACAAAATGCAGCAGCTACTTTGCCCTCTTTTCCCCTCACGGGGAGTCACCGAGAGATGCTTTGATTTACAATTGGCCCACGGGTCTCCTTTATGCTTATCCTCCAATTCCTCTGATCCCCTTGATGTTCTTTGTGTTTCACTGTTGCAGTCATTACATTTGGGTAATCTGCTGGCAGGTTGCCCCTCAGTTGGCCTGAATTCCAAAGTCTTGGGTCCTGCGTCAGTGGCTGTCTCCTCTTCCATGACGTCAGGTCGTCAGGGGTATAAAACATGCAGCCGACGCCATTTTCTTTAGTCTTTCTTGCTGTGCGGTGCCTGAAGCAGAAGCACTTCGCAAGTGCCGGTCGGCCGACTACTGAAATAATCGAGTTTGAGTTTCAGAACCGAAGTCTTCACTAAAACTAAGTACCCCATTGGGGAAACTTTTTTCTTGCTTTTTACAGATGTCAGAAAAAGTTAATAATTGTATTACTTGTGGGAAGCAAATACCTCATAAGGATTTCCATTTATACTGTATTCCTTGCCTAGGCCCTGATCACAACGTACCTGGCTGTCAGTTTTGTGCTAGATTTAACCAACGCACTAGCAGTCCGACTACCAGAGTACATAAAAAATGCAAAGAAAAGGACAGAGAAAGGCAGTCGAGATCCAAAACCGATGATGAAGCTTATCCTAAGTCAGTCGCCAGTTCGCAGCCCCTGATACCCGCTACCTTCGAGTCGCAGGCCTCTACTGACACCCATGTGGAGTCCGGCATGCTGCAAGATACTCAAGGTATTGGACCGATAGATGTATCTCCCTCGGATGGGTCCAGAGCCGCTGAGCAGGCACCAGCTTCTGAGGGTGTATTCAGACCTCAACATTCGTATATCAAACCGATGACAGCTGCAAAACCAAAGACAAAAGCAACTTCTAAAACTAAAAAACTGATGCATGAACCACATGCACAGGCCTCTATGCCTAAAAAACAGATGATCAAAATGGCTGAAGACCTTATTACCTTGATCAGGGATACCCATCCCCCTCCTGATAAGAGGCCTAGGCAAGACACTGATTATGAATCTTCAGATCAGGTTTCTATTTCTTCTGATTCCTCTTCTGATCAGGAATTATCTATACCTCCCTATGAGGATTCTGATGCTGAGGAGTCTATTCCATCTGCATCTCCTCCTGAGGATTATTCATTTGGAGAAACCTTGCATACTTTGAGGGAGCATTTTCACTGGGAGAGTCAAGACTTCTCAGAATCAAAAAAGAGGCTCAGGGATTTCCTTATTCTCCCTCAGCACAGGCCTTTAGCCATTCCCCCTGTTTTAAACGTTGTGGATGATGTGTTTTCAGAGTCAAGCTTGTCCCCTGACTCCTTACCTCCAGCTCCCAGTAAGCCTGACAGATATTACAGGGTCTCTGACTCACATAAATTTTTATTTAGAAACCCTGCTGCTGATCCTGAAACTATTTCACAGGGTCCAAAGGGAGTTAAGGCCTCAACAGCAAAAAATCCTACCCCCTCTGACAGAGATTCAAGGGCACTGGACAGATGGGGAAAAAAGGTTTATACATCTGCAACCTTGGCAATCAGGGCCTTAAACTGCCAATTTCATATGCATAAGTACCAACAACATGTTATGGGATTGCTGAAACAGAAAATGATGTTGATTTCAGAATGTGCAGAAAATAAAGAATTGCAGGAATTATTGCATGCAGCTCAACAAGTTGGAAAGCATACTTTGATAATATATATCATAATGCCCCAATAATATATGGTACTAAAATGTCCATGGCTGCTTTTGCTGATGACCTTAATATTTACTGTACGACGCCTGTGTCAGATACCAAGAAAATACTAAAAGCAGTGGAAGAATTTGCAGAAATATCTAATTACAAAATAAATTAAAAAAAAAAAATGTATTTCCTTCAAAAACGCCTAAACCCTTTTCGCTTTTACCATTGGTAGGTCAGTTAAAATCCGAAGAAAAAATAAAATATTTGGGTATTGTTTTTTCCACAGATAATAGAGATTTCTATGTGAATAATGTTAAGCTGATTTGGGATCATATATTGTCTGATTTAAAAAGATGGAATAATCTAAAATTACCAACAATGGCAAAGGTTTCAATTATTAAAATGAATGTACTCCCCAGAATATTATATATTTTTTGAGCTGCTCAAGTCTCAATTTCTAAGAAATTCTTTAAACAAATTCATACGGAATTAGCTAGATTTGTATGGAAACCTAGAAAAATTAGAATATCTTATGACAAATTGATGACTCCGAAAAATAAGGGAGGTTTAGACTTACCTAATTTTGAATTATATTATTTAATAATAAACTCTAATAGAATTTTAAGAGTGGTTAATTTTGACATATCCAGTAGTAAATGGTCACCTAAGTGGTTGGTTCTGAATTATAAACATGCTGTTAGATTGGGTATTAACTCTAAGGCATTACCCTTTTTAAATAAAGATACCTTTAAATTGTATGCTTTGATGGAGCATATTAGATTATATATAATATCGTTACAAAATCTGTTTAAATCATTAAATCTCTTGCAATATATGATGACTTTCCAACCCTTTCACAAGAATCCGAATTTGAAAATCGGTAATCAATTGATAGATCTTAAAAAATTTCCACTTATAGTTGATTTAACCGTACTTGATCTATATCCTTATCTTGGTATCTCAGTACATGATACGTTAAGAGAGATGAGCCTTCCTAACTCTTATTTAATTATAATGAGACAATTAAAGGATCTTTCCATAAGTTATTTTAGTAATTTCAAAATTAAAGAAGATTTAACTAATTGTTCAAATCTATGGCAAACTCGTATGCAGGACTCTAAATATATAACGTCTTCATATAGTTTGGCAAAAGACGTGAAATATAAAAAACAAATACTCTTATCAAAATACTGGAAGGATAAAATATTACTGACTGATGATAATAAAATATTGAAAGCAATTAACCTAACCTTAAAATCAGTATCTCTTCAAAAGTTATTATTTACTCAGCTGATGATATTTAACAATGCTTATTACACTCGTCTCAGTCTGCATAAATTCAACTCCAAAAATTCACCTAAATGTCCATACTGTATTGATCAAACGGCTGACCACACATGTTCTGGAGCTGTAAATATATATTTAAACTTTGGAACTCTTTAAAAATTCAATTACAAAAAATGGGTTATCAATATTCCACACTTTCTTGGGAGTTTATGATTCTTCATATCCCTCCTAATAACTTGGACAGATCCCAAATGATCACACTTATAAATATTTTCTTGTTAATGAAGCTTTATATAGCTACAAACTGGCTGAATCCATCTCAGACTTCATGGGAAAACTTTAAAAATGTAGCGATAAAACATATTCTAGCACATAAATTATTAATCAAAGATCATAAGAAAAATATAAATAATCCAAAAATATGGGAGCAAATCTTTAATATTGTGTTGGCTTAATGTTCTAAATCCAGTTATCCCCTGGAAGTACATACTTAATATGGAAGTCAGTATTGATAAGCCTGTATATTGATACTAGAACTTTTAATACTCTTTTTCAGAATTTTATTTCAATGTATAATGATCTCATTTAACTGTTGGAAGCATTCATGTATATATTGTATATATATTGTGGTATTGTATTAACAATTGGAAAAATAATAAAGATTTATTATTGAAAAAAAAAAAGGAAAGCATACTTTGCAATGTGGTTTTGATTCCTTAGAGGCCTCCTGCAGGGCCGCAGTTACTGGATCTGTGATTAGGAGGCATGCCTGGTTAAAGGAACAAAATTTACCTGATCATGTTAAAGCTAAATTGCTAGATGCACCTTTACAGCATGATTCTGTGTTTGGTATTAAGGCAGAAGAGGTTTTAAAGAAAATGGAAGACAAAGCTAAGTCTATGCAAACCTTTAAAAGACTTCTTACAAGTGCAGCCACCAAGATTCAGTAGACACTGGCCTACCAAAAATTGGTCCTTTCCTGTGTCAGACAGAGCTCAAAGGGGCATATGCAGATGCCCTAAGGGTTCCAGATACCAGGCACAAGATTCATACAGGTCAAAGCAATGGGGCGGTTCCACCTCCAAATCTAAATCTGGAGGAGATAAAGTACAAACCTACAGAAAGCAATCCCAATGACTTCCCTCTGCCTTCACCAAGCACTTATCTTTTGGCAGCACCCATAGGGGGAAAATTAGCACTTTTTGCTCAAAACTGGCAGTTAATAACCCAGTACAAGTGGGTACTAAACATCGTATCACAGAGATACAGATTCCATTTCCACACTCTGCCAATGGCAAATGGTTGGCCAGATCTGCCAAAAAATCAATGGGCAGAGGCACAGAAACAGGTTACATCCCTCATGGATATGGGGCCCATTCAGACAGTACCAGAACAGGAAAAAGGACAAGGTTTTTACTCAAAGACTGTTCTTGGTACCCAGAAAGGACAAGGCCTGGTGGCCAGTACTGGATTTATTGATTTTGAACACATACCTGGACATTCCAAAATTCAAAATGCTGACTTTGCAGCAGCTTCTGCCCATGCTGGGCAAGAATGATTGGCTGGTGACTTTAGACCTAAAAGAGGCATACCTGCATGTCCCAATAAGACAATCGTGCAGAAGATACCTCAGATTCAAGGTTGGCTTAATGCATTACCAATTCTCTGCACTGCCCTTTGGCTTATCTTCTGCGCCCAGGGTCTTTACAAAGTGCCTGGCACCAGTAATTGCATTTTGCAAACAAAGAAGTATACAAATATATCCTTACTTGGACAACTGTCTCATTCAAGCAGAGAACAAGGACACTCTTCTTCGACACCTGGCATTTGTGAAAAGGCTTCTAACATGCCTAGGGTACACAATAAACGAAAAGAAATCACAACTGGTACCCTCTCAAAAGATAACATTCCTGGGTGCAAACTTGAATACAGCTTCCCAGATGGCTTACCTCACGCCAGACAAGCAAAGGCAACTGACTACTTACTTCAAACTGATGGCAACAAAAACCCAGTCTTCTGCAAGACAAATTCTGTAGGCTCTGGGCTTCATGGCATCCTGCATACTACTAATTCCATATGCAAGACTGCATATGAGGAAACTTCAGTGGTACCGAAAAAGTTTATGGAGTCAATATTCTCACAGTATGGAAACAATGATTCCTCTCATTCCCTGCCTGCAACAGGAGTTTCTATGGTGGGCAAAGGCATGTCACCAAAACATGGGATGGCCATTCACTCTACCCCCTGCCAGCCAAACCATAACAACAGACACATCAGATTATGTCTGGGGGGCCCACACGGCAGGAAGATGCATTCAGGGCATATGGTCACCAAAACAAAAGTATCTGCATATCAACCAGAAAGAGATGCTAGCTGTTCAAAATGCCCTAACAGCCTTCAAGGACTTACTTCATCCAGGACAACTACTGATAAAGACAGACAACACCATAGTCATGTGGTATATAAACAAGCAAGGGAACACACACTCATACCCCCTCTGCAGATTAGCCATGGCACTGTGGAACACAGCTTTGACCTACCAAATACATCTTCAAGCTCAATTCCTGCCAGGAAAACAAAACACTCTGGCAGACAATTTAAGCAGAAACCTTATGGATCCTCACGAGTGGAAACTAAATTCACAAGTCTTCAGCATGATAACAGAGAAATGGGGGAGCCCAGACATAGATCTATTTGCCTCTCCTCAAAATTATCAGTTTGAAAAGATTTTGCACAAGGACTTATCACAGACAAGCATGGAAAATGGACGCCCTATCCTTCGGTTGGAAAAACCTATCAGTTTATGCCTTTCCTCCTCTGCCTCTTCTCCCCAAGGTCCTCCTAAAAGTCAAACAAGAGAAACCAAAAATGATACTAATTGCCCTGGACTGGCCCCGCCAATACTGGTACCCAATCCTAAGGAACTTGTCTCAATACCCAGCTTGGACCTTGCCTCAAATACCACAACTACTGTCCCAGCAAAACAATCAGATCCTGCACAATCAACTACAGACTCTGAACCTGGCAGCAATGCTGATCATGTAGTCATACAAACAACACCTCTCAGTAAAGCTGTGATGGATGTCATTTTGGAAGCCAGAAGACCTAGTACTAGAAAATCTTATGCTGATAAATGGAATAGATTCTGTGCTTGGAATCAAGCACAAGGAACTGATACAGCAGAACCAAATATTCCTCAGATATTGCAATACTTAACTGAGATGCTTGACAAAGGCCTATCTTTCTCAACAAATAAAATCCATGCCTCTGCCATTTCGGCTCATTACAATACAGAGCCACCAATCTTTTGTCATCCTTTACTAAAGCAGTATCTTAGAGGAGCCAAAAATTTAAGTCCTCCTAGAAGATCACTATTGCCTGCATGGGACCTCAATTATGTGTTGGAAAAGCTCACCCTGCCTCCATTTGAACCAGCTGCTACCGCTGATATAAAGTTCTTATCATAGAAAACAGCTCTGCTACTAGCAATTACTTCAGCAAGAAGAGTTTCAAAGCTACAGACCCTCATGGCTATAGAGCCTTTTATCATATTTTACCCAGACAGGGTATCTCTGAGGACAAAACCTACTTCTATGCCTAAGGTGGTTTCCAGTGTGGCTCTTAACCAAAAAATTAATCTGCCAACCTTTTTATCCAAATCCACAGAACAAGGCAGAGAGAATTCAGCATTCTTTGGATGTACACAGACAACTAAGATTCTACTTAAGCAGGACTAAAGCTCTAAGAAAAACTGCGCAATTACTAGTGACATATGCTGCAGGATCAGAGGGCAAGGCTATTTCAAAGCAGACAGTTTCAAAGTGGATAAGCCACTGCATCCGTTTCTGCTACTTACACCATGGTAAACCGGTGCCCAAGGGCATTAGGTCTCATTCCACCAGAGCTGCAGCTACTTCAGCAGCCTTTCTCAGAGGAGTACCAACCAAAGACATTCTAGAGGCTGCTACTTGGAGTTCTGTTCACACCTTTACAAAGCATTATCATTTGCCTCTTTACTCTAAATCCAGAGCAGGCTTTGCCACTGCAGTTCTGCAGGGCCTTATAGCCGCTCCTAATGCTGTTTAGCTCCAGCCCAACCATACCTTTGGGATTCTACCCAAATGTAATGACTGCAACAGTGAAACACGAAGAACATAGTACAGTTGTGTACAGTTACCATAAACGTAGATGTTCGAGTGTATTCACTGTTGCAGTCCAGGTTACCCTCCCGCATTCCCCCTGTCATTCTGGAGTTTATCTTTCCTTCTCTATCTTCTACAACCTATGTGGTGTATTTGCTTGTAGATGAAGGTAAAGTTTATATTGATGCATGTGTGTGTGTGTGTGTGTGTGTGTGTATATATATATATATATATATATATATATATATATATATATATATATATATATATATATATATATATATATATTTTTTTTTTGCTACCTTTTTGGGGGCACCTGACATCGGGGGCAAGAAAAACTAAAGAAAATGGCATCGGCTGCATGTTTTATACCCCCAACGACCTGACATCATGGAAGAGGAGACAGCAACTGATGCAGGACCCAAGACCTTGGAATTCAGGCCGACTGAGGGCAACCTGCCAGCAGATTACCCAAATGTAATGACTGCAACAATGAATACACTCGAACATCTACATTTATGGTAAGTGTACACAACTGTACTTTCTAAGGAAAGCTATTCAGTTGAGAAGCAAATTGATCCTCATTGCCCTGTTCTGGCCTCGTCAGGTAAGGTTTCCCTTCCTATGACCTCATCTAATACAACCTCCTTGGATCCTAGACACTCATCAGAACCTCATATCTCACCCACAAGGGCTGACTCCCCAGAATATGTCCACTCTCAAGCTGATGGTTTGGTTTCTCCACTTCCGTTAGTTGCCAGGCAGGAAACCCCGTCTCCATCGGTCCGTGATGTTATCTTGGTCTGTCATAAACCATTCATCAGGAAACTTTACAGGGATAAATTGAAAAGATTCTCTATTTGGTCACATAATCGGAAGCTAGATCCGTTCTCAGCTCCTGTAGCCACTATTCTTCATTACCTGGTGGAACCGTTCGACAGTGGAGCGTCAGCTTCCACCATTCGAGTCCATCTAGCAGCTGTTTTCGACTTCCATAATGGTTCAGATGGAGTCCCGCTTATTTCCTCTCGCCTTTGCAAGACTTTCCTCAAGGGTATTTTCCACAGCAGACCTCCCATCAGGCAGCTAGTGGAGGTATGGAATCTCTCCTGGGTTCTGCAGTCTCTTTCTCTGCCCCCCTTTGAGTCTGCTACGACATGTGATCTAAAATTCCTGTCATGGAAATCCTTATTTCTGGTGGCTGTCACTTCAGCCAGACGAATTTCTGAATTGCAAGCATTCTGCATCAAGAACCCGTATCTGATCTTTCATAAGGACAGATTATCACTTCGTACTAACCCATCCTTTCTTCCCAAGGTGGTTTCTGACTTTTCGATAAACCAGTCCATTGAGCTCCCTGTATTCTTCCCAAATTATTCAAACAAGGGAGAATACTGCCTACATTCCTTGATTGTTCATAGACAATTACGTTTCTACCTGGACAGAACTAAATCCTTTCGCAAGTCAGACCAGCTTTTCATTTCCTTTGTGGGTCCTAGAATGGGAGGTGCAGTATCGAAACTTACTTTGTCTAAATGGTTCAGGGATTGCATTGCCTTCTCATATTCACTTACGAATGTATCAAAGCCTGGCCAAATCAAAGCTCGCTCAACTAGGGCTATTGCAGCATCAGTTGCCTTCATGGATGACATTTGTGCAGCTGCCATTTGGGCTAAGCCCCATACCTTTATCAAGCATTACAAATTGGATCCTCCGGAGGAAGAGCGGCCTTTGGTTCAATGGTTCTCAGGAATGTTCTTCCATAAGGGCCACCCAGGTTCTCCAAGTAGCTGAGGATTCTGTCTCATCAATGATGAATAGGAAGAAGATTAACAACTACCAATAAAGAAGTTATGTCTTACCATAACGTTCCATCTGAGTTGTTGATCTTCTTCCAGTCATTGCACCCTCCCATTGACCCCCTCCAAAGGTTCCTGGCAAATCCTCTGGGTCTTTGTGGTGTCTTAGGGTTTCTGCGCAGAGATGTCCTCTGATTTGTTGTTTCTTCTACATGATGCTTGCAAACTCGATCTGAGGTAACTGAGTGAAGGGCATTGTGGGTAGCAGCTTAGCTCGAGAGTTTTTGGTGCACGCGAGCTTGGTATAAGGCTGACTCGGTTCCGAGGGATCGGAACTGATCCCATCAGTGATGACTGGAAGAAGATCAACAACTCAGATGGAACGTTACGGTAAGACATAACTTCTTTTTTTCTGCAAGTTATAAAATTATCGCCAAGAGGTGGTGATATTGTTAGTATCACAGATAAAGTAGAATGTAAATAGATTTTTCAACTACATTCTATGAAATTTCCTGGCATTAGTGCTGCTATCTCCTTAAAACGTTTTAAATTTTGCCAGGGTAAAACATGGATCACATGACTTGTTTAATAAATTAAAGGTGTTCCAAAAGGTGTATTTTACTTGTGATCTGTATATGTTGTCTGATGGAGTGCCATAGTAAGTGAAAGCACTTAATATTTTTGGAATATTAAAGGTTTTATCTTCAGTACTTGGATGAGTGAACAGTTTATCTGATATTGTTAATCCTCGTTCATTCCTTACGTATGGGTATCAGTTCCAAGCTCGGAACCGAGCCAGCCATTTTCCAAGCTCGCGTCAGCTTCAAACTCTTGAGCTAAACTCTTACCCACAATTCTCCTCTCCCTGTTACCACAGATTTCATTTGCTGCATTGCCATCCAGTCATGTCAAGTTACTTCTCTTGAGCTAAGTACAGTCAATTGTTTAATTGCTTTACAAATTACTTTTCTGTCACAAAAGTTGATATTTTATTGTCTCTTGCCCTATCGCATCTAGTGTTCGTAATTTCCTCAGGTTTTTCTGAGCTTTACTTACCCTTTTTACCACGAGGTAAATTCTCCTTACCATCGTTGGTAATCCCTTTCCTTTTCTTTTTCATACCTTTGGGTATTCTCTTGTACCATTGTTGGTACTTTTCTATTGTTAACATGGCAGAGAAAAAGGGTAGTCCGGGGTTTAAGCGGTGTTCTGATTGTGGACACAAACTGCCTACTTCTGATGCACACTCTTTGTGTTTTTTGTTTGGGAGCTCCCCATTTATCTGTTGAACCACCTTGTACTATATGTGAAAACTTTTCTAATAGAACTTTGTTAGAAAGGAAAAATAAGCTGATACTGAAGGGACTTCTAAAATCTCCCTTTTCAGAGGTTATTTCTGGGTCAAAGTTCTCAACCCCTCCTAAAGCCCATAAGAAAATGGATGTTTCTACTAAGGCTAAATCCTTGCCTTCATCCCCGGCTGGGGACTCTCACCAACCAAAATCTAAAAACCCTAAACTTTCGACTCTGGAGCTCTCTGTCAGCCCCAGTGCTTTCGGTGCCCAGACCTTCGGCTCCATTAGTGATCTTGGCTCCGTCCTCTCCTGCAGCCTTCTACATATCGGCACCGAGCGGCTCCTTGGTTCAGACCTTTACCACTGTATCGGCACCGACCGTTCAGTCAGCGCAGACCTTGACCGCATCTGTTCCGAGATCTTCCTTGGAGCCAAGGCCTTTATTGCTGACTCCAGTTTTGTCGGTTCCAGTTTCGGCACCAACAACAACTTTGGCACTTATCCCTGTATTGGTGCAGACAATGACATTGGCACCGATGACTTCTTTGGTGCAGACTACAGTAGTTCAGTCTTTCTCGGCACCGTTGTTCTCAGTGCGATCAGATGAGATGGGCACCGAGTCTGCTTCTTTTGTGGATAAGCCTGTTTCTCCCTCAGTCTCTGTGAGGTCCACTAGAAGTCTTTCTGAACATGATGTGTTGCGTCTTGTGGACCAGGCATTCTTGTCCAGAGGTTTTCAACCCCCCAGGAACTATCCTTCCTTGGGAGGTGATCACCCATCTCCAAAGACACCTTCTTATTCTCCTCCTTCATTGCCTTTGAAGTCCGTGGATATATTGCAGTCTTCCCCTTCTGTGGTTCCCCTTTATGTATCTCACTAAGGAACTGCAGATGCCTTCATGGCAGGAAAGTTTTGCTAGGACCCAGGATGTCAGCTGTGATACACATAGCTTGCCGTTCCACAGCCATCCAGGGACTCCGGGTCGGCAGGCTGAACCACTTAGGGGAGAAGTGCCCCCTGTCCTTGACCTACACTCCTCTCTGGGTGGACCAGCCTTCCAACTGATGGAGAAGGTTTTTGCTGATGCTGGCGATAACGGACTGTCTATACCTCCGTCCTCTTCTGCTACACTGGTTTCACAAGTCGCACCTAGCGGACACTGGGTGCAAGGGCCTCAGGACATATTCCCTCAGGAATCCCCTTTTCCGTTGTCTTCCCCAGCTTCTCCCATTGAGGAGGTCCACCCGAAAAGTCCATGTAAAAGGAAGTACATGGACACCACAGAGGAGTCTCTCACCGAAGACACAGATTTCGATGAGGGGGAAGGATCCCCTCGGTCACCCTCTGAGGTATCCTTTGGTGATATCCTTGAAATCCTGAAACAGAGAGGTGACTGGCAGCCCTCTAAACCAGCCCCTGAGGAATGTGTGTTCCTGCAGGCTTTTTGCGCTTGGCCCCCTACCTCCTGGGTTACTCCACCTGCCGATGAACTTGTCAAGTTCGTCGTGCAGCGTGCTTGGAAGGCCCCTGATACTGTTGAAGCTATTCCCCGGAGGCCAGATAAGATCTTGTCCCCTGCTGTTTCAGATCCCCATTGGTCCAAAGGTCTTCCTGTAGATGCTTTGGTGGTGGCGGCCGCAACAAAAAAGGATCTGGCAGAAGAAGAAAGCCAGACTGTACATCCGCCTAACAGAGAGTCCCGGGCCCTGGACAGAATAGGGAAGCGCAGTTTTGCTTCAGCGACCTTTGCTGTCAGGTCCCTGAATTATATGGCACAGTTTACCAGGCTTCAAAGGGATCTGGTTTCTGAGCTCTCTGAAACCTTGGCTGGTGCAGTGTCTGATGAATTCCGTGACAAAGTGGCCTCTCAGCTGGCCACCACTGAGTCTATATCTAACTCTTCTATGTGATTGATGTCTTACGCATCAGAAGGAGCAGCTAGAGTGGCGGGTTCAGCTCCGGTCTTGAGACGACATGCCTGGATGCGCTTGTGCAACTTCGCGGAACCTTTTAAGTCTTCCTTTCTTAATGCCCCCATTGAGCCCTCCTCATTGTTTGGGCCCAAAGTTAAAAGCACACTGGCCAGATGTAAACAAGATGGTAAGACCCTTTCTGCCATAGGTGTCCATTATTCTTCCCCTCAATGTGCTTTCTCCCAAAACCAAAAGAGTGGGAAGATATGGTTCAAGAAATCTCAGGGTCCTTTCCATGACACACAGGCTGAGTTCTCCTCCAGAGGCAGAGGGGGAAACTCACAGGAAAGATGCTCCTTTCAGGGCAGAGGGGGACTGCGTAACCAGGGTTCCAGGGATTCTTTCCCTGGTCAATCCTACCAGCGCTCCTGAAGAGTGGCCCAACTCCTTTCTGTGGAGGTGGTTGGGGGACGTTTCTCCTTGTACCCTTCTGCCTGACTAACCATCACCAACGATTCTTGGGTACAAAGGATCATAACCAGAGGTTATCATATCCCCTTCGATCTTTGTCCCATCCCTTCAAAAAATCTTCCCGACGTTCCACCCAGTCAAAGAGAAGAAGCAGCACTAGAGATAGAAAAGCTGCTAAGAAAGAGTCATCCAAATAGTCCCTCCAGACCAGATAGGATCCGGATTCTACTCGAGACTATTTTTGGTGCCAAAGAAAACCGGGGACTGGAGACCAATTTTGGATCTCATTGTATTGAACAAGTTTGTGAGAGTACAAAAATTCTGGATGGTCACTATACAGTCTATCCTCCCGCTTTTGGAAAATGATGATTGGATATGCTCTATAGATCTTCAAGTGGCATAATACCACATAAAGGTGGACAGGCCATCAAGAAGATTTCTGCACTTCTGTGCGGGAGCCAGTCACTACCAGTTCAGAGTACTGCCCTTGGGACTCTCTACATCCCCCAGAGTGTTCACAAAGTGCATGGCAGTTGTCACAGCTCACTTGCGACTTCAAGGATTCCAGGTGTTTCCGTACTTAGACGACTGGCTCTTTTCCACCCCCACCAGACATCTACTGGAAAAAGCCCTGGCATACTCTCTCCTCGCTGCTCAAAGGCTAGGCATAACCATAAACTGGCAGAAATCCAATCTCACCCCATCTCAGTTGACAGAATTCGTAGGGATTATCTTGGACACAAAAAACTGCAGAGCTGCTATTCCAGAGCACAGAATTTTAAGGATAAAGCAACAACTAATTCCAATCCTTTCAAAGGAAAAATCCACGGCTCACTCAGTTCTACAGCTGTTGGGTTCCATGGCAGCCTCCATCACCATTGTTCCCCTGGCCAGGTTTCACATGAGGCGTCTACAATGGCTACTGCTCACCCATTGGTATCCTTTTCAGCATCCTCTTTCAGACATGATTCGAGTAACCCACAGGTGCAAACAGGATTTAAATTGGTGGATAACACACAATCTCTCTCAATGGTCATGCCCTTTTTCCCTCCAGCAACCCAAGGCCACAGTGACCACAGACACCTCCCTGATGGGGTGGGGGGGGCTATGTCAGGGACAGACAGTCCAAGGCACTTGGTCCCAACCAGAGGCCCATCTGCATATAAATGTTCTAGAGCTGAGGGCAGTGCATCTGGCATTGCAAGCATTCCAACCCCTGCTGTTGTCTGGGACTATTGCGATTCATTCAGACAACACAGCAGTGGTCTGTTACATCAACAAGCAAGGTGGAACCAAATCTTACCCCATTTGTCGAGAGGCCATGAGGATATGGCAATGGGTGATGGCTACCAACTGTTTTCTTCTAGCAACGCACATTCCCGGGAGTTCCAGCGTGATAGCAGACGGACTCAGCAGGTGCATTCTGCAACCTCACGAGTGGTTCCTGAATCCCTTGATAGCAGCGGAGATCTTCCACCACTGGGGCCGTCCTTGCTGCGACCTCTTTGCATCCCCGGCCAACTACAAATACAGCAACTACTTTGCCCTGATTCCCCCTCTGGGACAGTCACCCAGGGACGCTCTACTCCATGATTGGCCCTCGGGTCTTCTCTATGCATTTCCGCCCTTTCCTCTCATTCCCCAGTTTCTGAAGAAAGCCCAGTGGTTGAAGAGCAAGGTAATCCTCATAGCACCATATTGGCCACATTAGATTTGGTTACCATTCCTTTGGCCTCACCTACTAGATCGACCATGGATCCTCCATCCAATCTCGGGGTTGATCTCACACCCACAGAACCTGATTCATACCAATCTGAACAGCCTGAAGAGAACGGTTTGGCTACTCCAATTCCCTTGATTTCCAGGCAGGATGATCTTTCTTTACCAGTACATGATATTCTCATTGCTTCTCATAAGTCCTCCACTAGAATTACTTATCTGAGCAAGTGGAAAAGATTTACCTGTTGGCTGAAAGATAAACAAGTAGACCCTTTTTCAGCACCAGTGTCGATAATACTAGACTATCTGGCCAACCTGTTTCAATCGGGTCTATCGACCTCTACCATTAGAGTTCATTTGGCTGCAATTGCCAATTTTCATGAGGGTAGCCAAGATTCCTCTCTTATGTCCCATAAGTTGTACAAGACCTTCATAAAAGGTGTGAATCATCTGAAGCCACCTTTTAGAGAACCTATTCAACCATGGGATTTATCATTAGTTCTACATGCTCTGACAGTGGCACCTTTTGAACCAGCCTCTTCTTGCGACCTCAAGTATTTGTCATGGAAAACCTTGTTTTTGGTCATTATTACTTCTGCCAGACATATTTCTGAACTTCAAGGTTTATGTATCAAGAGTCCATACTTGATTTTTCATAGAGATAGAGTGTCTCTGAGAACTAATCCATCATTTCTGCCTAAAGTGATCTCTGAAATGTCCATTAATCAAGCCACTGAATTTCCAGTTTTCTTTCCCAACCATTCAAACAGAGGAGAGTATTGCCTACATGCCCTTGATATACACAGGCAAATCTATTTTTACCTAAACAGGACTAAACCCTTTCGTAAATCTGACCAGTTATTTTTGGCCTTTTCTGGACCTAGATTAGGATCAGCTGTTGCTAAGGTCACATTAGCTAGATGGTTGAAGGACTGCGTGACCTTTATTTACACACAACGTAATATCTCGTTGCCTACTACCATGAAAGCGCATTCAACAAGGTCGGAGGCAACTTCTGCTGCCTTCCATGCCAGAGCATCTTTACATGACATCTGTGCAGCTGCAACTTGGGCTACACCTCATACCTTCATCAATCATTACAAATTGGACTTGGCCTCCAGGGGAATGTGCATCTTTCGGTTCTGTGGTGCTCAGGAATGTCCTTCCATGAGAGCCTCCCAGGAATAGAGGTAGCTGGGGACTCTGTTCCATATGTAAGGAATGAATGAGGATTAACAATATCAGATAAAGAAGTTATGTCTCACCATAACGTTCCATCTGTATTGTTGATCCTCGTTCAGTCATTACGACCCTCCCTCCTTCCCCCTCCTATGGTTTCTAGTGGATGTCACCATCCAGTTCTCCTAGGTTATTTGACCAGAGGTAGCCTCTACCTTCTTTAACTTGCAAACTCAATCTGAGGTAACAGGGATAGGGGAATTGTGGATAAGAGTTTAGCTCGACAGTTTGAAGCTGACGCGAGCTTGGAAAATGGCCGGCTCAGTTCCGAGCTCGGAACCGATACCCATACGTAATGACTGAACGAGGATCAACAACACAGATGGAATGTTATGGTAAGACATAACTTATTTTTTTGTTGTTACTTAGTTGTTCTGGACCAACAGATTTTTGTTTGAAATTTGTTCATTGAACTGCTGGTTCATTGCAAGGTGCTGGCATTTGCATGGGGATCTCTACACTGTGGGGAGTAGGATTTTTTGCCCTTTCCCCACTGTTTTGCAATCATGTTGTTGGTTTTATATAGCAAAATATATTGATACTACATTAAAAGGAAAAATAAAAAGTTTAGCATATATTTGTAGGGATTCTTGGGATTTTCTCACTAGAATAAATAATTTATGCATTAGTAATGTGAACAATATTACTTTCATCACAGTTGATGTCAAAGATCTTTTCACTTGTATACCTCATCAGTTAGGTATTACTTGGTTTTTTGATTTATTTTTTGAAATTGCATCAATACCTCAGGATCAGCTTAATGCCATGGTAGATTTGTTAGAATTGGTATTAACTAACAACTATATTTTTCATGATGGTCAATATTTCAAACAAATAAAGGGAGTGGCGATGGGTTCTCCTGTAGGCACTTTATATGCAAATGTTATCATGGCAGTTTGGGAAAATAGATATTTATTTCCATCAGAATTTATGCAGTATATTGAGTTGTACAGACGGTTTCTAGATGATTTGCTTTTCATTTGGAAGGGTCCAGCACAACTAATTGAGGCTTTCATTCAATATATAAATAATACCACTGAATGTTTGGTTTTCACTCATGAAATAGGAAATGAAAGTATAGCTTATTTTGGATATACATTTACAGAAAGATATATATAAGAATTCTTTAAAAGCTAATATTTATCGTAAAAAAACTTATTCCAATAAATTTCTACATTTCGACAGCCATCATCCTCCACACATAAAAAAAGCAGTGTTAAAAGGTCAATTGGTTCGAGCTGCACGTATTGTCACAATATTTGATGAATTTGTAAATGAATGTCAGTTCATAGCAAACACGTTCTTAAACAGAGATTATCCAAAACAGTTTGTGAATGGTATATTAAATGAAGTTATAATTAAAAGATCTAACGGATTTTATAAACCATTGTTAGAAAATACAGTCACTGTTGGTGGTAGTCAGCAAGATTCTACAGCTTGCAATCAACATACAACAATTACACAAAATAATAATGGTAGAATTTCTGATACCACTACTAATGACAGGCATAATACAAAGTGTAATTTGGCATTCATCACTACATACACGCAAGATTCTGATTACATAAAAGATTTAATCATGAAAAATTGGACTTTATTGAGTGGTGACATGCTATTGGAAAATGTATTAGGAAAGCAGCCTTCAATTGTATATAAAAGGGATAAAAACTTAAAGGACTGGTGCAATATTGGAGCTACATTAGATTTTAATAATGGATGTATAAGAAAATGCAATATGTGCAATTATTGTTCATATGTTATTGAGGCTGAACATGTTTACATCAATGGCAATTACATCAAAGTGAAAGGAAAATATAACTGTAACGCCTCTGGAGTAGTTTATGCTGCAATATGTGGACAATGCTCGGTTTTCTATATAGGCAAAACTGAGCGAAAAATAAAACAACGTATTTATGAGCATGTTTATGACATTGCTAGAAAATCAACTAATAATGCTCTATTCAGGCATATTTTGCATAATGATACACATAGATTTGGCTTCATAAT
Source organism: Protopterus annectens (assembly GCF_019279795.1). Classification (NCBI taxonomy): domain Eukaryota; kingdom Metazoa; phylum Chordata; order Ceratodontiformes; family Protopteridae; genus Protopterus; species Protopterus annectens. The sequence goes on along the minus strand of NC_056745.1, from coordinate 100,988,572 downwards.
ACTAGAACAAGTACAACCATCTCCTAGGAAAGGTCCTTGGAAATTAATTTTAGAGTCCAAGGAATATTGGTGGCAGGTTCATCTGAAGGCCACACATTTTCCAGGATTAAATTACTCTATATCCATTGCCAGTATATTAAAGCTTAGAGCTTGTAATAGATAAATTTGTATATATTCATTCACATATTCTTTGGTTAGAATATAAGTTATATTAGCATGTTTTTAAGTATTATTTATTTTATATACATGTTTTAAATGAACTCATAGTATGTATAATTATAATGGCTTAGCCATGGAATATTTTATGTTTGAACTAGGATTAGAAATTTATTCAATGTTAACGAGCTGAACACCATTGGCTAATTAATTAATTGGTCATATGCTACAAGCTTTATAAATTGAAATAATGTGTTTTATCGATTGTCTGATGAAGGCTTGCATTGTATAGCCGAAAGCGCTTACCATTTATTTTATTTCACAATAAATTCAATTTGAAAATCGCCTGTCCGGCACTTGTTATTGTGCTACTGGGTTCGTGTTCAACAGTTTGTCGTTTTGGAGTATTTCAGTAGTTTATGGCAACTGGCAGCACGCAAGAGGCGGACACAATGGTTACAAGAACCGAATTTGATCAACTACAGCAGTCGGTTCTAAGTCTTACTCAATTAATTCAACAAATGTCTGGTAATGGTGGAGCACCGAGATTACCAAACTTCAGTAATAACAGAAATGACAGCATCGATAGCATGGACAGTATTCCTCCAGGGCAAGTACCAGCACATGAACAGGATGAGTTACACAATAATGATGTGGTATTTAATGCCAATGAATTGCAACAATGGCTTAACCAAGTTAAATTCAATGGTGCCGATAAGAATACTAATATCCCTAGTTTCTCACAAATGGTGGATGATTTCCATGACCTGGTATGGCATTATCGCAGATTAGTACATGAAAATATTTATTTTAAAGAATGCATTAAAAGACAACAGATCCCAAAAGGCTTAAGATATTGGAAGTATCCTACAGCTTTAAAGGAGAATAGTGCACTTCATAAGGAGCTACTAATGTTATTCGATCGACAGGGGTGTGAGTTTCTACAGATTCTCATAAAATACAATAACATCGAAATGGAGCAACTTAATGCAGAAATTCAAAGTATGGATACAAAAATAAAACAACAATCGGCATTTAAAGCATGTCATCATCAATACACAGAGGTGTTCAATAAAATAGATAAGTACAGTGTTATTGTGGTGGAAAGGAAAAATCGTAAACTGGAAAGAGATCGAGTGGACTTTTCCAGGGGGCTGGCCTATCTGAAACCATCGCGAGGGCAATGGTGCAAGGAAGCAACACGTAACAATTCACAATTTGGGGATGATTCTCAACCGCTTATGCAAGAAAATGGTAATAACCAAGAATTCCCTTTAGAAGATGGCAGTTTGCGATGTTCGGAAGTCTTCGCAACAAGGGCAATTACAATATGAGGAACAACAGCTCCCGAGTGTGGAACAAACAGAGGACTGGTTCACGCAATCGCAGTTAAGTCCAGTAAGTTCACATAACGTTTCATGTAACAGTTTAAATGGCAGTCAAAGTGCAGTAAATTCATATCAGTTAATTTCTAACACTAAGGGTGACTTCCATATTTACAATTATAGTGAGGCTGTGATTACAACTGAACAAGCAAATACATTTAGTAAAGGCCTCACCTTTGTTCCCACAAGCAGGGCTAAAATAACTGATTTGGTCACAGAATTAAAATTATTTACCAGGAAAATCAATTTAGCTGTCTTACATCAACAAGCTACATTCATGGAAACAAATGACAAAAACTTTTGTCGTATACCTAGCATTATGAATCCACCTCTTCATCCCAAAATAAAGTTGTTTGAGGATATATGTGAACTTGATTTCAGGCATCATATCAGTTTCAACAACAAAAGAGAAAATAGAAGCAACAACAAGATGCCAACAAATTTCATGAAAACTCAAAGGGACATGATAAATTATTTAAAAATCAATGATAACATCCGGATTATGCAGCGGATAAAGGTGGTGGACTTGTCATAATGAATTTGCATGATTACAATCAACAGTTAATAAATATATTGTTTGATGAAGCTTATATAGAAGTCTCAATTAATGAAATTAACATTTCCTATTCTAGAATTGACTATAGTCTTGAGGACATGCTTTGGCAGGGGCAAATAACCAATGAGGCATATTTGTACATGAAAGTGAATAATCCCAAGATTCTTATAATGTTCAGAGCACCTAAAATACATAAAAAATTGCAGACTCCACCAATGCGTCCTATAGTTAATGCAGAGGGTTCTAAAACTTATTATATAGCAAAATATATTGATACTACATTAAAAGAAAAAATAAAAAGTTTAGCATATATTTGTAGGGATTCTTGGGATTTTCTCACTAGAATAAATAATTTAAGCATTAGTAATGTGAACAATATTACTTTCATCACAGTTGATGTCAAAGATCTTTTCACTTGTATACCTCTTCAGTTAGGTATTACTTGGTTTTCTGATTTCTTTTTTGAAATAGCATCAATACCTCAGGATCAGCTTAATGCCATGGTAGATTTGTTAGAATTGGTATTAACTAACAACTATATTTTTCATGATGGTCAATATTTCAAACAAATAAAGGGAGGGGCGATGGGCTCTCCTGTAGGCACTTTATATGCAAATGTTATTATGGCAGTTTGGGAAAATAGATATTTATTTCCATCAGAATTTATGCAGTATATTGAGTTGTACAGCCGGTTTCTAGATGATTTGCTTTTCATCTGGAAGGGTCCAGCACAACTAATTGAGGCTTTCATTCAATATATAAATAATACCACTGAATGTTTGGTTTTCACTCATGAAATAGGAAATGAAAGTATAGCTTATTTTGGATATACATTTACAGAAAGATACATATAAGAATTATTTAAAAGCTAATATTTATCGTAAAAAAACTTATTCCAATAAATTTCTACATTTCGACAGCCATCATCCTCCACACATAAAAAGCAGTGTTAAAAGGCCAATTGGTTCGAGCTGCACGTATTGTCACAATATTTGATGAATTAGTAAATGAATGTCAATTCATAGCAAACATGTTCTTAAACAGAGATTATCCAAAACAGTTTGTGGATGGTATATTAAATGAAGTTATAATTAAAAGATCTAACGGATTTTATAAACCATTGTTAGAAAATACAGTCACTGTTGGTGGTAGTCAGCAAGATTCTACAGCTTGCAATCAACATACAACAATTACACAAAATAATAATGGTAGAATTTCTGATACCACTACTAATGACAGGCATAATACAAAGTGTAATTTGGCATTCATCACTACATACACGCAAGATTCTGATTACATAAAAGATTTAATCATGAAAAATTGGACTTTATTGAGTGGTGACATGCTATTGGAAAATGTATTAGGAAAGCAGCCTTCAATTGTATATAAAAGGGATAAAAACTTAAAGGACTGGTGCAATATTGGAGCTACATTAGATTTTAATAATGGATGTATAAGAAAATGCAATATGTGCAATTATTGTTCATATGTTATTGAGGCTGAACATGTTTACATCAATGGCAATTACATCAAAGTAAAAGGAAAATATAACTGTAACGCCTCTGGAGTAGTTTATGCTGCAATATGTGGACAATGCTCGGTTTTCTATATAGGCAAAACTGAGCGAAAAATAAAACAACGTATTTATGAGCATGTTTATGACATTGCTAGAAAATCAACTAATAATGCTCTATTCAGGCATATTTTGCATAATGATACACATAGATTTGGCTTCATAATACTAGAACAAGTACAACCATCTCCTAGGAAAGGTCCTTGAAATTAATTTTAGAGTCCAAGGAATATTGGTGGCAGGTTCATCTGAAGGCCACACATTTTCCAGGATTAAATTACTCTATATCCATTGCCAGTATATTAAAGCTTAGAGCTTGTAATAGATAAATTTGTATATATTCATTCACATATTCTTTGGTTAGAATATAAGTTATATTAGCATGTTTTTAAGTATTATTTATTTTATATACATGTTTTAAATGAACTCATAGTATGTATAATTATAATGGCTTAGCCATGGAATATTTTATGTTTGAACTAGGATTAGAAATTTATTCAATGTTAACGAGCTGAACACCATTGGCTAATTAATTAATTGGTCATATGCTACAAGCTTTATAAATTGAAATAATGTGTTTTATCGATTGTCTGATGAAGGCTTGCATTGTATAGCCGAAAGCGCTTACCATTTATTTTATTTCACAATAAATTCAATTTGAAAATCGCCTGTCCGGCACTTGTTATTGTGCTACTGGGTTCGTGTTCAACAGTTTGTCGTTTTGGAGTATTTCAGTAGTTTATGGCAACTGGCAGCACGCAAGAGCGGACACAATGGTTACAAGAACCGAATTTGATCAACTACAGCAGTCGGTTCTAAGTCTTACTCAATTAATTCAACAAATGTCTGGTAATGGTGGAGCACCGAGATTACCAAACTTCAGTAATAACAGAAATGACAGCATCGATAGCATGGACAGTATTCCTCCAGGGCAAGTACCAGCACATGAACAGGATGAGTTACACAATAATGATGTGGTATTTAATGCCAATGAATTGCAACAATGGCTTAACCAAGTTAAATTCAATGGTGCCGATAAGAATACTAATATCCCTAGTTTCTCACAAATGGTGGATGATTTCCATGACCTGGTATGGCATTATCGCAGATTAGTACATGAAAATATTTATTTTAAAGAATGCATTAAAAGACAACAGATCCCAAAAGGCTTAAGATATTGGAAGTATCCTACAGCTTTAAAGGAGAATAGTGCACTTCATAAGGAGCTACTAATGTTATTCGATCGACAGGGGTGTGAGTTTCTACAGATTCTCATAAAATACAATAACATCGAAATGGAGCAACTTAATGCAGAAATTCAAAGTATGGATACAAAAATAAAACAACAATCGGCATTTAAAGCATGTCATCATCAATACACAGAGGTGTTCAATAAAATAGATAAGTACAGTGTTATTGTGGTGGAAAGGAAAAATCGTAAACTGGAAAGAGATCGAGTGGACTTTTCCAGGGGGCTGGCCTATCTGAAACCATCGCGAGGGCAATGGTGCAAGGAAGCAACACGTAACAATTCACAATTTGGGGATGATTCTCAACCGCTTATGCAAGAAAATGGTAATAACCAAGAATTCCCTTTAGAAGATGGCAGTTTGCGATGTTCGGAAGTCTTCGCAACAAGGGCAATTACAATATGAGGAACAACAGCTCCCGAGTGTGGAACAAACAGAGGACTGGTTCACGCAGCAATCGCAGTTAAGTCCAGTAAGTTCACATAACGTTTCATGTAACAGTTTAAATGGCAGTCAAAGTGCAGTAAATTCATATCAGTTAATTTCTAACACTAAGGGTGACTTCCATATTTACAATTATAGTGAGGCTATGATTACAACTGAACAAGCAAATACATTTAGTAAAGGCCTCACCTTTGTTCCCACAAGCAGGGCTAAAATAACTGATTTGGTCACAGAATTAAAATTATTTACCAGGAAAATCAATTTAGCTGTCTTACATCAACAAGCTACATTCATGGAAACAAATGACAAAAACTTTTGTCGTATACCTAGCATTATGAATCCACCTCTTCATCCCAAAATAAAGTTGTTTGAGGATATATGTGAACTTGATTTCAGGCATCATATCAGTTTCAACAACAAAAGAGAAAATAGAAGCAACAACAAGATGCCAACAAATTTCATGAAAACTCAAAGGGACATGATAAATTATTTAAAAATCAATGATAACATCCGGATTATGCAGCCGGATAAAGGTGGTGGACTTGTCATAATGAATTTGCATGATTACAATCAACAGTTAATAAATATATTGTTTGATGAAGCTTATATAGAAGTCTCAATTAATGAAATTAACATTTCCTATTCTAGAATTGACTATAGTCTTGAGGACATGCTTTGGCAGGGGCAAATAACCAATGAGGCATATTTGTACATGAAAGTGAATAATCCCAAGATTCTTATAATGTTCAGAGCACCTAAAATACATAAAAAATTGCAGACTCCACCAATGCGTCCTATAGTTAATGCAGAGGGTTCTAAAACTTATTATATAGCAAAATATATTGATACTACATTAAAAGAAAAAATAAAAAGTTTAGCATATATTTGTAGGGATTCTTGGGATTTTCTCACTAGAATAAATAATTTAAGCATTAGTAATGTGAACAATATTACTTTCATCACAGTTGATGTCAAAGATCTTTTCACTTGTATACCTCTTCAGTTAGGTATTACTTGGTTTTCTGATTTCTTTTTTGAAATAGCATCAATACCTCAGGATCAGCTTAATGCCATGGTAGATTTGTTAGAATTGGTATTAACTAACAACTATATTTTTCATGATGGTCAATATTTCAAACAAATAAAGGGAGGGGCGATGGGCTCTCCTGTAGGCACTTTATATGCAAATGTTATTATGGCAGTTTGGGAAAATAGATATTTATTTCCATCAGAATTTATGCAGTATATTGAGTTGTACAGCCGGTTTCTAGATGATTTGCTTTTCATCTGGAAGGGTCCAGCACAACTAATTGAGGCTTTCATTCAATATATAAATAATACCACTGAATGTTTGGTTTTCACTCATGAAATAGGAAATGAAAGTATAGCTTATTTTGGATATACATTTACAGAAAGATACATATAAGAATTATTTAAAAGCTAATATTTATCGTAAAAAAACTTATTCCAATAAATTTCTACATTTCGACAGCCATCATCCTCCACACATAAAAAAAGCAGTGTTAAAAGGCCAATTGGTTCGAGCTGCACGTATTGTCACAATATTTGATGAATTAGTAAATGAATGTCAATTCATAGCAAACATGTTCTTAAACAGAGATTATCCAAAACAGTTTGTGGATGGTATATTAAATGAAGTTATAATTAAAAGATCTAACGGATTTTATAAACCATTGTTAGAAAATACAGTCACTGTTGGTGGTAGTCAGCAAGATTCTACAGCTTGCAATCAACATACAACAATTACACAAAATAATAATGGTAGAATTTCTGATACCACTACTAATGACAGGCATAATACAAAGTGTAATTTGGCATTCATCACTACATACACGCAAGATTCTGATTACATAAAAGATTTAATCATGAAAAATTGGACTTTATTGAGTGGTGACATGCTATTGGAAAATGTATTAGGAAAGCAGCCTTCAATTGTATATAAAAGGGATAAAAACTTAAAGGACTGGTGCAATATTGGAGCTACATTAGATTTTAATAATGGATGTATAAGAAAATGCAATATGTGCAATTATTGTTCATATGTTATTGAGGCTGAACATGTTTACATCAATGGCAATTACATCAAAGTAAAAGGAAAATATAACTGTAATGCCTCTGGAGTAGTTTATGCTGCAATATGTGGACAATGCTCGGTTTTCTATATAGGCAAAACTGAGCGAAAAATAAAACAACGTATTTATGAGCATGTTTATGACATTGCTAGAAAATCAACTAATAATAATCTATTCAGGCATATTTTGCATAATGATACACATAGATTCGGCTTCATAATACTAGAACAAGTACGACCATCTCCTAGGAAAGGTCCTTGGAAATTAATTTTAGAGTCCAAGGAATATTGGTGGCAGGTTCATCTGAATGCCAAACATTTTCCAGGATTAAATGACTCTATATCCATTGCCAGTATATTAAAGCTTAGAGCTTTTAATAGATAAATTTGTATATATTCATTCACATATTCTTTGGTTAGAATATAAGTTATATTAGCATGTTTTTAAGTATTATTTATTTTATATACATGTTTTAAATGAACTCATAGTATGTATAATTATAATGGCTTAGCCATGGAATATTTTATGTTTGAACTAGGATTAGAAATTTATTCAATGTTAACGACCTGAATACCATTGGCTAATTAATTAATTGGTCATATGCTACAAGCTTTATAAATTGAAATAATGTGTTTTATAGATTGTCTGATGAAGGCTTGCATTGTATAGCCGAAAGCGCTTACCATTTATTTTATTTCACAATAAATTCAATTTGAAAATCGCCTGTCTGGCACTTGTTATTGTGCTACTGGGTTCGTGTTCAACAGTTTGTCATTTTGGAGTATTTCAATGAATGAGGATTAACAATATCAAGTAAAGAAGTTATGTCTCACCATAACGTTCCATTTGTATTGTTGATCCTCATTCAGTCATTACGACCCTCCCTCCTTTCCCCTCCTATGGTTTCTAGTGGATTTCACCATCCAGTTCTCTTAGGTTATTTGACCAGAGGTAGCCTCTACCTTCTTTAACTTGCAAACTCAATCTGAGGTAACAGGGATAGGGGAATTGTGGATAAGAGTTTAGCTCGACAGTTTGAAGCTGACGCGAGCTTGGAAAAAGGCCAGCTCAGTTCCGAGCTCAGAACCGATACCCATATGTAATGACTGAACGAGGATCAACAACACAGATGGAATGTTATGGTAAGACATAACTTCTTTTTTTGTTGTTACTTAATTGTTCTGGACCAACAGATTTTTGTTTGAAATTTGTTCGTTGAACTGCTGGTTCATTGCAAGGTGCTGGCATTTACATGGGGATCTTTTTTTGCCCTTTCCCCACTGTTTTGCAATCATGTTGTTGGTGTATATAATTTGAGAGGATATCGTGCAGACAGACTTGCCTCCCCTGCATAAAGCATTATTTCCTTTTTTTTTTTTTTTTTTCTGTTTGTTGAGTTTTGACCATTTGTGGAGAATTCAGTGAATGTTGATGTAGCGAGATGGCGATGCAATGAAATATAATTATATATATAGAGTCACACACAAACACACACACACACACACACACATATGTGTGTGTGTGTGTGTGTGTGTGTGTGTGTGTGTGTGTGTGCGTGTGCAAGGTTTGTGTATATTAGTGTGTTTGATAGTTATCTAAATGTATGTGGGTGGCCTTGAATGTATTTGGGGATGGTTATTTATGTAAAATCCAACAAGCACTTCAGACTCAGAAATGCCAATAAAAACTTTTAACCTTACAAAGCTTTTGGGATTTCTCCCTTAATTAGTGTTAAAACATGGTTTATGCATGTACAGCTTCCGGTTCATTGACGATCCTACACTTAACGTAGTAATTAGTCATGTTCTGTTTGCTAGGACATATGATTGTGTTACATTGTGTTGTAGATCAAAATGTGGTGTACTAGGTTCAGTTGTACAGTTTCAATTGACCTTTTCTTGTCAAACTGGGATTATGCATTTCAGGGCATTTTTTTTAGTGTTTGTGACATTGCTGTTAGTGTGAAAGTGCTGTGCAGTTTCTTGCTGATCTTTTTGCACCATATTTGTGTGCATTTGCTCCCCCCTCCCCACAGCTGACCATCAGCTGCTACCAGCTCCTCTCCTCATTCACTGGGTCTGCTGGATCCATCTTAGACTCCCTAGGTTTCAACATACCCTACTTCCAGGAGACTGGGGATATAGGTGCAGTGTCACCCTTGCTGCCAGTATGTCCTAATCTCCTGCCTCCCCTCAGCCACCCTTTGAGCATGGTATGGTGCTGTGTCAGTAGGTGCATGTATGTTTCCATGCATAGTTTCATAAGTTATAAGGTTCATAGATGTGTAGGTTCATAGGTGTGTACTAGGCTAATGGCCCTGGAGCCTTTACAAGCCTAGCCCACAGGATTGCCCTGGCATCATGCCACTCGACCTTAATTCCCAGTGCCTCTGTCAAATAGAACCATTGGAGTGATCCCTGGGGTGAATTTTCTATTTCCCATCCACTCATCAAGATTTCTCTTGAAGAGGGCCAGTGAGGTGTTCTGTTTGACATGTATGGGAAGTCTATTCCATAGCACGGGCAGTCTCTGGGTTATGAACCTGCCCCTCCAGCACATTCTGTTGATTGTGGTAATGAGGTTGAGGTCTCTGGAGCATGTGGTGTGGAGGGATTGGGATTTCTTTAGATGTAACATTTCTAACAGAGCTGGGTCAGATATGGCTTTGTAAGTCAAGCAGAGATCGCCTCTACGTAGGCAATATGAGACAGAGAATAGTTGGAGTTTTTTGAGTCTCTCCTTATAGGACAAGTGTTTAAGGCCTAGAATCTTCTTTGTGAGGTACTTTTGTGGCCTCTCCAGTTGTTGCAGGTGTCTAGTGAGGTACATGCCAAATGGGGCATTGTACTCTATGACTGGCCTAATGAGGGAAGAGTAGAGGGAGACAATGGCCTCTTTCTTCCTGGATGCAAAACCCTTAGTAATGAGATGTGCCACATAGAAGGACTTTCTGACCACAGTGGCAATGTGGTGGTCGAAAGAGCAGTTGCTGTCAATCTGTGTTCCCAGATCTCTTAAAATGCCTTCTGTGTTCAGTGGACTACTATCGATGTGGTAATTCATGGCAACTGGGTTTTTCCCAAAGGGGATGATGACACATTTTTTGACATTGAGCTTAAGGCTATGGTTCTGACACCAGTTGTTGATCTCAGTGAGGCCTTTCTGTAGGATGTCAGCATCACTTGGAGAGTTAATAATAGCTCCCAACTTGCAGTTGTCTGTGAACTTTGACAGCCAGAATCCCTTCGTGTTGGCCTGGACTTCAGAAAAGTATATACCAAACAGGAGGGGACCCAGGACTGAACCCTGTGGGACTCCACTCGTGACTGGTTGGCAGTCTGACTTGGAGTCAGCTTCTTTCACACTGTGGGTTCTATCTGTGAGCCAGTTTGCAACCCACCTAGTGATATAGGGGTTGATGCCTAGCTTACTGAGTTTTTCTATGATTCCTGAGTGTGGAATGGTATCAAAGGCCTTGGCCAGATGAAGGTAGGCTGTGTGAACCACCTTGCCTTCATCCACAGCTCTGGTGACTGACTCAAAGAAGTCGACCAAGTTGAGCAGGCATGATCCACCCTTCACAAACCAAACTGTGTGGGATCCAGAGTTTGGAGATTCCTTATATCCTTGTTTATTAGGTCCATGATGATGCGTTCCATAGCTTTGCATGTCAGACTCATTAGGCTAATGGGGCAATAGTTCCCAGGGTCTGTAGTTGCTCCTCCCTTGTGGAGAGGGATGACTGTAGCATTGCGCCATTCGGTAGGGACAAAGCCTGAGGTGAGGCTGTGATTTAACAGGGCACACAGGTGAGGTGCCAGTTCACTCTGCAGTTCATGTAGAACACAGCCAGGAATATTGTCAGGTCCCATAGAAGCTGTAATCTTGGCCTTAGACAGTGCTGTTGTAACCTGTGCAGCAGTAATGCTGGGTGCCTGGCAATCTACTGTTAATGTGATAGGTCCTTTAGGAGGGGAGAGAGGGGTAAAGTTGGCACTGAATCTGTCGGCCAGTATACTGGCAATATCTGTTGGCTTGGTATAGGAGGTACCATTGTGCAGTAGCTCAGAGCAAATCTGGTATTACCATGGAGATTCTTTACATAACTATAAAAGGCCTTGTGGTTGTCTTTACTATCTGCAGCAATTCTGTTTTCGTAGCTAGCTTTAGAGGATTTGATGAGGGATCTCAACTTTTTGTTGAGGCTGATAAGGGAGTTTTTCCAGTCTTGAGATTTCACCTTATTCTGCAGCAGTTTCCTCCTTCTGTTGTAGAGTTTGTTTATGACAGGGGACCACCAGATTGGCTTCCTATTTTTGGAGGAGAGCATCTTGGTTCTATAGGGTATGGCGAGATCCATGCATTTGTGTACGTGTTCGTACAGTGCATTGGAGTATAATTCAGTGGTCATGCAACTATTCTGCATTTGCATGGGTGCCATGAAGTTAGCCACCTCTGTTTTTAGGAGCCCAAAGTTAGCTTTGGAGAAGTTTTTCATGGTAGTTACTTTTGTGGGGGAGGTGAGAGAGATGTGGATTTCCAAGATGATTAGTTTGCGGTCGAATCTAACCAGGGAAGAGTTGACTATTGGTGTAGAGCAACAATCACCCATCTTAGTAATGACCAGGTCAAGGATGTTGCTACCTCTAGTGGGGGTAAGAACGAACTGGTCCAGGGCATTGGAATTAATGAATTCCAGAAAACATTGGGCAAGTGTATTAGTACATCAGTAGTTTTCCCAGTTAGTGGAGGGGTAGTTGAAGTTGCCCAGTATGAGAGTGTTAGGTTGGACCCTAATATTCTCCAGAGTGATTAGGAACATGGAGTGTGAGTCTTGGGAAATGATTGGGGATCTATAGCAGGCTTACGACCTGAATCACTGTCTTACCCAGTGTTAGCTGCACCTGATGTTTCTCTGATGCGTTATGTTGGGCTACCAGTCTGGAGGTGTGCATATCCTTTATGAATATGGAAACACCACCGCCTTTGGAGCTTCGCTCCAAGTTCTGAAGCCGAAAGGTGTGGAATGAGTTATAGCCTGGTAGTGCAGCGGTGCTTTCTGCTACTTTGAACCAGGTCTCTGTTACAGCACAAATGTCGATGTTGTCCATTTTAAGGAGTGCTTCGAGTGAGTGCATTTTGAAATTTAGACTTCTAGCATTGAGCAGCATGACCCTCAGATTGCATTTGTCTGCAGCTGTTACATTGGTAATTTGGTCTTTTGAACACCACCTAAAAAGGCACTATAGGGGTGGCAAGAGCCTTGGCCAGTATCTGGAAGCCGAGGGATGACAGATGCAGGCCATCTCTGACAAAGCATCGAGGTCCTGTCAATTGGTTTACCTTCATAACAGCAAAACACAGTGGTGCGATTGCTCATATGAGCGAATCGTAACCACGAAACTTAAAACAGCGACTGTTGTAAATGTTCGAAAATCAGCAAATCGAAAAGCCGATTCGCTGATTTTCGAACATTAATGTCAAAATAAAAATTAGATAAAGTGTAATGCAGGGGGACAAGCCCCACTTGATTATTCTAACTCCGAGATCGCACTACAGTGGGGAAGAAACCATTTCTCAATCCCCACTATAGTGCAATCTGCCCCAGAATGTCGAATGTGCAGTGAGCGAATCTCACTGTGCATTCGCTCATTGCACATTAGAACCTTTTTCCATTCAGCGTTTGCAAACTTTGTAAACTGCCTTTCAGAAAATTACTGTTCGCCCATGTGCAATACGCACATGTAAAGGTAAACCCTGTCAATCATTTCATCCCAGGCAGACAGATAATGGATCCCCTTAGAATGACACCAGAAACTTAACCAGTTGTTGAAATCAGTCATTTTGTGCTTGTACTGTGGTATCATTCTGGGTGATGGTAGGATGATGCTCAGGGCTAGGGTCATACCCGCCTGGGCTACATAATCCGAGAGCACCTCCATGTCTCTGTCTCTTTTCATGTAGTCCAGGGAGGTACGTCTCAGGTCAGTCACATCCACATGTACAATGACAGAGTCATATTTGTACCTGTTGTTGAGGGACCTGAGTGCATGCGTTATATGGTGGATCCTGGCACCTGACAGGCAGCTGACTGTTACTTTCTCCTTATTCAACCTAGTGAGTGGGACATCAGTGTGCCTCACTATCGAGTCACCTATGACTACCGTGTTGGGCATGCTGTTTTGCCTTAGGGGCTTTGGTTGAGTGACACACTGTTTAGGAGAGTTATGTGTCTCGTGATTAGTGTTGTGTTGTGGTGGTCAAGTGCGTTTCTGCCTTGGAGGTCTCTGCTGTTTGGCTAGATTTTTATTGAGAGCCTCCACAAAGGTGGGTGTGTGGTTTGTGTTTTTATGTGAAGGCAGTGCTGGTGTGTGTTTTGGAGGGTTATGTATTCCATGTGGTGTGGTGTAAGTATTGACCTTCTCCTCCTGACCAGCTATTCCGGTCTTGGCTGGAGAGTGCGTGGCTTCCAATTTGGATATATAAGTGCATCTCTCACAAGTCTGAGTGTTGGGAGGTAAGAGAAGAGGGTTATGACCTTGGCTGCCTCCCTCTCTCCAGGATGGGTGAACTGACATGGTCAGTCATTTTCACCTCCACCTTGCATGCACCCCCTCCAGAGTACATGCAGCTAGTTAAACACATGTCATCTGGGTCACAGTCAAAGCTTTATTTCTCTGAACCAGATTCATGCTGTGTGCATGTTCTGAGGGCTCAGTGGGATTGTGTTTGTGTTAGATTCTTCTACTCTTTAATGGGGAGTTACCCCTTCCTCGTCATTGTGCTACTTTAGAGTAAGAATATACAGGTAAGGGGTTGAGGTCTAGCAGGTGGCAAGTTCAGAAAGAGAGGAATGGTGCAAAGGATTAAGGTTATGAGGTGTTACCGAGCTGCTTCATGTAGCCAAAGGCACAAGGTTTAATTCCTTTTTTCTCCATTTGTCCAATGTGTGACCCCAATAAGCCACTTAAACAAAAAGTTTTCCTGGGTCACCTATGAAAAGCGACACTTATGTCCAGTTGGCTTATGTGGTACACAGATGTGTAAAATAAACTACTGTGCATGGATGACTTGTAGATGAAGATGTTCATCGTGTTTCACTGTTGCAGTCATTACAAAGCCCTGGTCCGGCGTCGGTTGCTGTCGCCTCTTCCCTGACGTCAGTACGCCAGGGGTATAAAAGATGCAGCCGACGCCATTTTCTTCAGTCTTTCTTGCCGCGCGGTTACCGAAGCAAAAGCAGTTCGCAAGTGCCGGTCGGCCGACTCCTGAGATTTTCGAAATTGAATTTCAGATCCGAAGTCTTCAATAAAGCTAAGTACCCTGTTGGGGAAACTTTTTTCTTGCTCCAGACCGATGTCAGAAAAAGTTAACAATTGTATTTCTTGTGGGAAGCAAATACCTCATAAGGATTTTCATTCTTGCTGTATTCCTTGCCTACGCCCTGACCACGACGTTGCTAGTTGTCGGTTTTGTGCTAGATTTAACCAATGCACTATTAAGTGTCGGTACGATTTTGATTTTCATTATTTTGGCAGAAGGTTTAACTATATAATGCCGTCGGAACAACTGACCACCGGAATTCATAAAAAACGCAAGGATAAAGACAAAGACAAGCATCCGAGGTCCAAAACTGACGACGAAGCCTCTTCTAGACCAGTCGCCGGTTCGCCGGTGCTCAGTGAGGCACTTTCGCAGCCCCTGACACCAGCTACCTCAGAGCCACAGGCCGCCTCCAACTCCCACGTGGAGACAGCTAGGCCTCTGGATACTCAAGGTATTGGCCCTTCGGAAATTAATCCCTAAGATGGGTCCGGAGCCACTGAGCAGGCATCAGCTTCTGAGGGTGTCTTCAGACCTACATAACTTTATATAAAGCCTACTTCAGCATCCAAGACAAAGTCTAAAACAGTTTTAAAGACAAGGAAACCAGTACAGCATTCTCCAGCACAGACTTCTATGCCTAAGAAACAGATGATCAAAATGGCCGAAGACCTAATTACTTTGATCAGGGGTCCCCATCCCCCTCCTGATAAGAGGCCTAGGCAAGACACTGAATATGATTCCTCTGATCAGGTTTCCATTTCCTCTGATTCCTCTTCTGAACAGGGATATTCTGTTCCTCCCTATGAGGATTCTGATGCTGAAGATTCTATTCCTTCAGCTTCTCCTCCTGAGGACTATTCATTTTGGGAAACCCTGCATACCATGAGGGAGCATTTCCACTGGGAGAGCCAAGATTATTCCGATTCTAAGAAAAGACTGAGAGACTTTCTTTTACTTCCTCAGCACAGACCTCTTGCAATTCCCCCTGTTCTAGACATAGTAGATGATGCATTTTCAGAGTCTGGCCTGTCTCCAGACTCTTTACCTCCTGCTCCTGTTAAGCCGGACAGATACTACAGGGTTCCAGACTCCCATAAATTTCTTTACAAAAACCCTGCTGCTGACCCAGAAACTATCTCACAGGGTCCCAAAGGGGTCAAGGCTGCTTCTGCTAAAAACCCTGTCCCCTCAGATAGAGATTCTAGGGCTTTCGACAGATGGGGAAAAAAAGTTTACACTTCTGCTACCTTGGCTGTAAGGGCTTTAAATTGTCAATTTCATATGCCCAAATATCAGCAATACTTAATGTCTTTGTTAAAACAAAAAATGTTGACAAATTCTGAATGTTCTGAGAACAAAGATTTGCAGGATTTATTGCATGCAGCTGAACAAGTGGGAAAATATACTTTGCAATGTGGCTATGATTCACTGGAGGCCTCATGCAGGGCCGCTGTTACAGGTTCTGTTATTAGAAGGCATGCTTGGTTAAAGGAACAGAATCTGCCTGATCATATTAAAGCAAAATTATTGGATGCTCCATTACAGCATGATACTTTGTTTGGTGTTAAGGCAGAAGAGGTGTTGAAGAAAATGGAGGATAAGGCTAAATCTATGCAGACAGTAAAAGATTTCTTACAGGTACAGCCACCCAGATTTAGCAGGAACTGGCCCTCTAACAATTGGTCCTTTCCAGTGTCAGACAGACCACAAAGAGGCAGATTCAGATGCCCTAGAGGCAGGTAACAACCCCAGGGCTCATACAGGCCCAAACAATGGGGTGCTTCTACCTCCAAAAGTGGAGAAGATAAATCGCAGCCTTATAGAAAACAGCCCCAATGACTTCTCTCTGCCAATGCCAAGCACTTATTTTTTGGCAGCACCCTTAGGGGGAAAGCTAGCACTTTTTTTCACAAAACTGGCACAAGATAACCCAGGACAAATGGGTCCTAAATATAGTCTCTCAGGGCTACAGGTTCCATTTTCACACCCTTCCAAAGGCAAAAGGTATGCCAGACCTGCCACACAATCAATGGGCAGAGGAACAAAAACAAGTTTTATCTCTCATGGACATGGGGGCTATTCAGCCAGTGCCACAACAAGAGCAGGGACAAGGATTTTACTCAAGACTTTTCTTCGTACCAAGAAAGGACAAAGCCTGGAGACCAATTCTGGACCTGTCTATTCTAAATACTTTTCTGGACATCCCAAAATTCAAAATGTTGACTCTACAGCAGCTTCTGCCCATGCTGGACAAGAAGGCTTGGCTTGTAACTTTGGACCTCAAAGAGGCATACCTGCATGTCCCAATCAGACAATCTTGCAGAAGATACCTCAGATTCATAGCTGGCTTAATGCACTACCAATTCTCCGCACTACCCTTTGGCTTATCTGCTGCGCCCAGGGTCTTCACAAAATGCCTGGCACCAGTAATTGCATTTTGCAGACAAAGAGGAATTCAAATATATCCCTACTTGGATGACTGCCTTATTCAAGCAAAGACCAAAGATATTCTACTACAGCATCTGGCGTTTGTAAATAGATTACTAATTTGCCTAGGGTACACAGTAAACAAAAATAAATCAAAACTAGTACCCTCTCAAGAGATAATATTCCTGGGTGCAAGCTTAAATACAACTGCCCAGATGGCTTATCTCACGCCAGACAAACAAAGGCAGCCGACTTCTTACTTCAAAAACATGGCAACGAAGACCCAGTTATCTGCAAGAAAAATTCTGCAGGCTCTGGGCTACATGGCATCCTGCATTCTACTAATTACATATGCAAGACTGCATATGAGGAAACTACAATGGTATCTAAAAAGTGTTTGGACTCAACATTGCCACAGCCTGGAAACAGTAATTACTCTCATTCCCTGCCTGCAACAGGAATTTCAATGGTGGGCACAGGCCTGTCACCACAACAAGAGACAGCCATTCACCTTACCCACTGCCAGGCAGACACTAACAACAGATGCATCAGATTATGCCTGGGGGGCGCACATAGCAGGAAAATGTATTCAGGGCACATGGACCACAAACCAAATGCATCTTTATATCAATCAAAAAGAGATGCTAGCTGTACAAAATGCC
Organism: Protopterus annectens; assembly: GCF_019279795.1. Taxonomy (NCBI): domain Eukaryota; kingdom Metazoa; phylum Chordata; order Ceratodontiformes; family Protopteridae; genus Protopterus; species Protopterus annectens. Next base: position 100,970,700 of record NC_056745.1, on the reverse strand, counting down.
CTGACAGCCTTCAAGGACCTACTTCATCCAGGACAACTGCTGATAAAGATGGACAATACTACAGTCATGTGGTACATAAACAAGCAAGGGGGCACACATTCCTACCCCCTCTGCAGGCAAGCCATGACTTTGTGGAACACAGCATTGACTTATCAAGTACATCTGCAAGCACAATTCCTGCCAGGAAAGACAAATACTTTGGCAGACGAACTAAGCAGAAACCTCATGGATCCTCACAAGTGGAAACTAGATCCACAAATCTTCAACATGGTAACAGGGAAATGTGGATGCCCAGACATAGATCTATTCGCCTCCCCTTACAACTGCCAGCTGCAGAGATTCTGTACTCGGACTTATCACAAGCAAGCATGGAAAGTGGACGCCCTTTCATTCAGCTGGAAAGCCCTTACAGTATATGCCTTCCCTCCTCTGCCTCTCCTCTCCAAGGTACTCCTAAAGGTCAGACAAGAGAAGCCAAAAATGATACTGATTGGCCCAGACTGGCCATGCCAGCACTGGTACCCAATCCTAAAGAGCTTGTCTCAAGGCCCAGCCTGGACATTGCCTCTTAATACCTCATTTGCTGACCCAACAGAACAATCAGATCCTGCACAGCCAACTCAGAACCCTAAATCTGGCTGCATGGCAGATAATGTAATCATTCACAACACTCCTCTCTCTAAAGCAGTTAGGGATGTTATTTTGGAGGCCAGGAGGCCCAGCACCAAAAAATCTTATGCAGAAAAATGGAAGAGATTCTGTGCTTGGAACCAAGCGCAGGGAATTGACACGCTTGTACCAAATATTCCTTAGATTTTGCAATATCTAACTGAGATGCTGGACAAAGGCCTATCATTCTCATCAATTAAGATCCATGCCTCTGCCATTTCAGCTCATTACAATACGGACCCACCTATTTTTTCTCATCCATTGCTAAGACAGTTTCTCAGAGGGGCCAAAAACATAAGACCTCCAAGGAGAGCTCCAGTACTTGCATGGGACCTCAATTTTGTCTTGGAAAAACTCACACTGCCTCCTTTTGAGCCAGCCAATACAGCAGAGATAAAATACTTGTCATGGAAAACCGCTCTTCTCCTAGCAATAACTTCAGCAAGAAGAGTCTCAGAGTTACATGCACTAATGGCTGTGGAACCTTTTATTATTTTCCATCAGGACAGGGTTTCTCTAAGGACAAACCCGACATTTATGCCTAAGGTAGTGTCCAGTGTGGCTCTTAACCAAACCATACATTTGCCTACCTTTTATCCAAACCCACAGAATAAGGGGGAGAGACTTCTGCATTCTTTGGACATACACAGACAGCTACGCTTTTACTTGGACAAAACTAAAGCCTTCAGAAAGACTGTGCAACTCTTAGTGGGATATGCTGCAGGATCGCAAGGAAAAGCCATTTCAAAGCAGACTATTTCAAAATGGATAGGCCATTGCATTTGTTTCTGCTATTCACAGCATGGCAAATCAGTGCCCAAGGGCATTAGGCCACATTCTACCAGAGCAGCAGCCACTTCAGCAGCCTTCCTCAGAGAAGTACCAACCAAGGACATTTTGGAGGCTGCAACCTGGACTTCAGTGCACACTTTTACAAAGCACTACCATTTACCTCTCTACTCTAAATCCAGAACAGGCTTTGCCACTGCAGTTCTGCAGGGCCTCATAGCCACTCCAAACTCTATTTAGGCCCAGCCACCCAACCTCAGCTTTGGGATTCAACCCAAGTGTAATGACTGCAACAGTGAAACACGATGAACATAGTACAGTTGTGTACCTACTATAAATGTAGATGTTCGAGTGTATTCACTGTTGCAGTCCAGGTTACCCTCCCACCATCCCCCTTTTTTCTTTGGTGGGACTTATCTGTACCTCTCTATTCTATACAACCTATGTGGTGTATTTGCTTGTAGATGAAGGTTATGTGCATTCTTTTTTATGATCATGATATTTACAGCCTACCCTTTTGGGGGCACCTGACATCTGGGGCAAGAAAAACTGAAGAAAATGGCGTTGGCTGCATCTTTTATACCCCTGGCGCACTGACGTCAGGGAAGAGGTGACAGCAACCGACGCCAGACCAGGACTTTGGAATTCAGGCCGACTGCGGGTAGCCTGCCAGCAGGATAACCGTTGTGTAATGACTGCAACAGTGAATACACTCGAACATCTACATTTATGGTAGGTACACAACTGTACTTTACTGCAGCACTGCTGTTTTGGTAAAATTGCTAAGTGGCCATTTCTGTGATGTCTTTATAGCTGGTTGACCTCGGCAACTGTGTTGCAATGCAATATCAAATACAATGAGTGGTGCGTTGCATTTCGTTTTTGAAATGGATTAGCACTGTTTGAAATGCTAATTTATTCATTTGCATATATTAGACATACCAAAAGAATGCTTGGTGAACAGAAATATTTTCATTGTACAACCTTCTACTCCAACATCTGTGAATCAAGTTTCTGTCTTTCTTTTTCACCGATTGCTTTTTCTGTGTATGTGTATATGAATCCCACTCAAATTATGCTCAATAAAACTACACTTGGTATATTGAAAGATGTTCACTAGCATAACCTCTTTTGAGAAGTCTTATGTTGATAAATATAGCTTCAACATTTGTTTTCACAAATACCTGTTAGCACTGATTTAAACAAGTTCCCAGCCAGTAGAAAACAGTTCCACATTGCTGGATTACAGTCTTTTTAGTCTTTCCCTTTCTCCCTGTCTCTCTCTCTCCCTCTCTGTCTCTCTCTCTCCCTCTCTGTCTTTTTCTCCACAGATAGACAGTTGCTCTGTCTTTGCTTAAACCATGCAGATTCATGTCCTGCTCAGCCTTCTCAGAACTTCTTGAATTGGAATTACAAGGCAAGGGGATAATTCCCATACCACATCTAGACGGGGGAGCTATGCCCCTTTGTAATGCTTTCCTTAGCATAATCAACTCTGAGGTTTCTGAACCTTAGTGAAAGGGAAATGTCATCGATTCACAGAACCTTGGTACAAAGAAAACACTCTCAGTTACCAAAGACCATGGATTTCAAATGTATTCACCCTTGACTGTACTGTCTATGTTGCTTTTCTGGGGATCACAATTGTGATCCTCACATCTTCAACAAGACTTCTAGGAGGTTTAAAATTTAATTTTATCATTCATCATTGACTGTCATATATGTTAGATGATGCAGTATGCTGCTCTCAGATGAGTTGCTTATTTGTCTAGCCATTGTATATGTCAACAGCAGAACTTCTGTCCCTACTCTGCTCTCTGTCTTTCCTCTAGCATCCTTTACTTTCTGTTCCAATAATTTATGTATTTTTCTAATTCATTTAGAAAAATAGTTGGTTCCTCATCCTCATTACATCATGCATTTCCAGTACAGAAATCTATTAACACCCTCTCAACCTCTTTGAACCCAAAAAGAGTGCCTATTAGTTTCTTTTCAGTGCTTTCTGTCATAGTATTTGAAATCTTTAGAGGTGAGCATTCTTTTAATGTTATATAAAGTTAGCAGATTCACAGCAGGCTCTTGGCGGAAGTTAAAGTTCTTGACTTCTTGTGCTGATCCTCAGTTCTGCGTTATAATCATTATGCACGTCTCCATCTCCTGTGTCTGCCTTATTTGACATCATAAATGGGCAGTTTATATGGGGTGTCATTTTCATTATTTATTTATTTATTTGTTTGTTTGATGTATTTCTTCTTTTGCCTGGTTCTTGAAGTTCACAATATAATGAAAGTGTTGGGCTTTGGGGCTTTCAACTGTATAGTTCCAGTACTCCAAAATATAACGCAAAGGTAAGAAGTGTAGAGATTAAGGCTATGAGCTGTTAATATGCTGCCCCCAGTAGTTCAGGTTCTGATTCTGTCAGCCTCCATTTGCCTTCTGTATGACTGTGAGAAAGATACCTGACCTTTACAATTAAGCACCACTTGCTTAAGTTGTTAAGGTAGTGTCTAGGGCTAGGTAGTAAAATCTGCCTGTACTCTCTAGAAATGACAGCAGCAGAACAAAAGATCTGTTTCTGCTTGCTGAACATAGGAATAAGTTGTCCCATCCTCTAATAAATGTAGAAACTAACTGGAATAACAAGATGCGTCGTTTGTCTGCATTTTCTGAAGGATACCAACTCTGAAACTCAAATGTATGTCATTATTTAGTGACTTCAATTATCAGTGGTTTATCCTAAAACCACAGATTTTATGAAGAACAAACCAAAGTATATGAAGCAATAACTTGGATGTTCTGCGAAAATCTGGACTATTGAGAGGTATGGAAGGTGAGTGTAACTGTAACAGATCGCATTGCAGTGCCTTTCTGACAGTGAACGCTGAGTGTTTTATGGCATTTTAAAGCAGGAAAAATACTTAGCATTTTTTTTTCTGTTTACCTGTATTGTACATGGAGCACATAAAGTTCCATGCTCTACAAATAATTATGATCCTGTCACCCATCATAACTTTTAAATTATGTGTTCTTGCCATAGATTTGCTCAAGAGGTGAATTTCTTGACATCCACGTCTCAAACGCATAATAAGACTGTTACAATTTTCTGTGTTCTGTCTGTGAAAGGTCTATGGGTGTCAGTGAATGGACCATGATTAGTAAAATCTCCTAGTTAATCTATTTATAGTTATAGCTCTTAAGAAAGAACTTCAGTTATTTTTTAATTTAAAATATCGCTTTCTTCTTCAAGCCTGATCAAACATGTGGTTATTTTTAGGCTGATTTAAACTTTTGTCATATAATTTCTGACTAGCAGAATGCATAACATCACTAGGCCCAGTTACCAGTTATCGACTATCGACCTATTAGCCTGACGAGCCTGGTCTGCAAGGCCATGAAACGTATCAACATGGAACTCATAAACAAAGACATTGGTAACCTCCAAACTCTGGATCCCACCCAGTTTGGGTTTGTGAAAGGCAGATCATGCCTCCTGAACCTGATCGACTTCTTTGAGGCAGTCACCAAAGCCGTGGATGAGGGTAAGGTGGTTCACACAGCCTATCTTGACCTTGCCAAGGCTTTCGACACCATCCCCCATTCTGGAATTATAGCTAAACCCACTAAACTAGGTATAAATCCCTATGTCACAAGATGGGTTGCTAACTGGCTCACTGACAGAACCCACACTGTGAAAGTTGCAGACTCCAAATCTGACCTCAGTGACAAGTGGAGTACCACAGGGTTCCGTCCTGGGACCTCTCCTGTTTAGTATCTACTTCTCTGAAGTACAGGATAACACAGAAGGCCTCTGGCTAATGAAGTTCACAGATGACTGCAAACTAGGAGCCATAGTCAAGTCCCCAAATGATGTGGACATCCTACAGAAGGGCCCCACTGAGACAGATGCCTGGTGTCAGAGCCATGGCCTCAAGCTCAATGCCAAAAAGTGCAATGTCATCCCCTTTTCTAAAAACTCTGTACCCATGAACTACCACATAGGCAGCAATCTACTTAACACCCAATGCGTGATAAGAGACCTTGGGACCCAGGTGGACAGTAGTCTCTCCTTTGATAGTCACATCGCCACAGTAGTCAGGAAGTCCTTCTACGTGGCACACCTCATCATAAAAGGGTTCTCATCCAGGAAAAAAGAGGTCATTGTTCCCCTCTACTTGTCACTCATTAGACCCATTATAGAGTACAACGCCCCTTTTGGAATGTACCTCACAAGATATCTGCAGCAGCTGGAAAGGCCACAGAAGTACCTCACAAAGAGGATTACTGGCCTCAAACAAATGCCCTACACTGCCCACCTCAAAAAACTCCAGCTTTACTCTGTAGCATATCACCTACTCCGAGGTGATCTCTGCCTAACATATAAAGCTATGTCAAACCCAGAGCTGTTGGCAATGCTACACCTAAAGAAATCCCAATCCCTCCGAACTACATGCTCTAGGGACCTAAACCTTGTCACCACAATAAACAGGACATGCTGGAGGGATAGATTCCTGTCCCAGAGACTTCCTATACTCTGGAACAAGCTACCCATCTATGTCAAGCAAAGTTCTTCATTAGCACTCTTCAAGAAAAATCTTGATGAGTGGATGGGAAATAGGAAATACACCCCAGGGATCACTTCTGTGTCTCTGCTGGACTGTGGCACAGGAAAATAACTTTCTTGGGTGGCGTAAGCTATGGTACCTTGCTGGCTAGGCTTACGTAGGCCCTTCGGCTGATAGCCTAGTACCTACCTATGAACCTATGAACCAGTAATCCATTTTCAACCAACTAACAGACTATATAACTCATTAAAGAGTAACTGCTTTTAGTGAGCTAAACTCAAGCAATTTTTCTTTTCTTTAAGCATTCTTTGTACAATTCCTGTCCCATTTTAAATAGTTTTTCATTGTACACTTTACAAGTAATGTTTTTTATTGAAAGCACTTGTTTGCATATAATAATTCTGTATTAGCTCTTTGTAATTTTTCATTTAGTTGCATTGTGTTGTGATTCTGAGAATGCCGCAAAAGAAGTAGAGTTTACAAATATAAAAGGCAAAGATAACTTGTTATAAATTTAAGCCAATCCGATGTTATATATTTGGATTGGGTTTGCACAGCAGGTGTCCTGATTATATTTAGATATGATAGTACTTAGCATTTAGAGGACAATTTTCTGAGTAGCAAGTGTACACTGAAAGCATTTGGGGAGTCATAATATGGCAGTGCAGCAAAAAAGTGTAATCCTGAAGACTAAGATATAGCAGAATGTGATAGCCTTGTTTCTGTTTGTTATTTGTATTCCAGGATATGAGAGCATGATAACTCTTTCTCCATCCCCAACAACACCATCATGGCAGGGCAGAAGCATTGCCAGTTCTAAACTTCGGCTGCTAGAATTTTCTGCTTTTGTGGAGCATCAGCAAGACCCAGACATGGTATGGAATAATCTTTTTTTTTTTTAGCAATGCAACAAGTACACATTTTAAAAACAAATTTTAACAAGTAATCAGTGGAGATTAGTTAATACCAGTGTAGGCCAGAACAATGGATTGCTAAACTTATTTTTTTTTTCTATTAGCTGTGCCACCCCTCTAAATGACAGTTATCATTTTTTATAGCTTTCAGGGCTGAAATTTATGGGGGATTGTATTTTTATGTGGCTTTATTATCTTTTTCTTCTTGCTTTAAATGTATTGATTTGTTGTAGTATTCAATAAAAAACACTCCAGAAGCAGCTTATAGTTTATTGCATCAAACATCTTCATGAAGTCAAGAAAATGGGTTTTAAAAAGACCTCTGTTAGGACATATGTTAGTTTCACTACAACTTATAAATGTTATTATATCAAATAAATAAACATATTTGCATAAACGTAATGATACCAGTTTCACAAGTATTGGGTAAGAAAGAGATGACTGTAATTTATATTTACACATAGATTTTCGGTTTTGAGAGCTTTGTTGCACATACATTATATTCATTGCTTCAGTGAGTTATTAAGATAAATAGATGAATAGTCATATTATAGTAGCTGTTGCAACGCTGGCATCATCAGTGCTAATACATTTCTGCTATTCTTTGTTTAAAAGTTAATACCATTGTTAAAAATGATATAATGTGTTTAGTTTAAAATTGTTGCTGTTGAATTTAAAAGGTTTTATGTAATAGCTGTGGAATTTAGCTCCTCATCATGGCTGACTGATTGTTAAATTAGAACAAGTAGGTGGCAATAGATATATAAAAAAATATGTCTAAACATTTTTTTTTCAGAATAGATTCTTCAAAATATTTTAAACAACAATACAGATGTAAGCCTTATCCCATGCAGTAAACTGGACTGGGTGGCATATGCTACAGTGCTAGGTTGAAAGTTCATGAAAAGTAAGCATGAAGTATGCAACCAGGTGTTGCCATCTGTGTACATTTAAATCTGCCTCCTCTTAAGATAAACTGTTGGCCTAGTTAAGAACAAAAAACAAAAAGGATGCTTCTGGAACTGTATGACTTTGTGTTTGTTAAACTTGTTTGCTGTGTGTAAGCTGTAGTGTACTTCTGACAAAGTCTTTCAGAAATTCCAAAACTGAAGAATGAGGTGTGCTCACCTCACTATCTTTACTGTAAGTGCACTGTGTATGGCACTCACATAGCATGCGTCTAGTTTAACTCCCACTCTTAAAGAGACATAGCTCAATATCCTATGTCCTCCCCCCAGTTTTGAAGAAGATGTTATACTAGGAATATTTAGTAAATATATTGAGTTGCCTAGATCCATGTTGTAGGAGAATAAAGCACCAAGTGCACACCAGATGTCCTGAATTTGATTAGTGTCTCACTGGAAGACCTGAGCGTCAGAGATGGGAGTGAGTGGCTTACATCAGCTTCCCCATTCTTCAGTGTCGAATATGGCTAAACACATTGCAGTGCTGACCACAGACAACAAGCAGGTGTACTGCAAGATGCAGCTGGGATCGGATCATAGTGGCATATAAACCAAAAAGCATAACATGTGGAGGCATACCTGCCTATTAAGCAACAGACTAGGCCTAGTCACTGGTTGCTGAAGTGAGGGAGGGTTAGTGGGCTGGTTGGGTAAGGTTACTTGTATGACTACATGGCTGTAGCAAGCTTTCCCACTCTCTCTTGGATCATCTCTCACATCCAAAGGGAATGAAGGGACCAGTAGGCCTCATACTCTAGCCAGAGAATGAAAGGGCCATAAAGCACTCACTCCATCTGATGAATGAATGGGCCTCACCCTTCATGAAGAGAATGAATAGGCTACTTGGAGCTAGGAAGGGGAGTTATCAAGCAGTTCATGCAGAGTAAAAAAATGTGCTGAGATATGTTAGGTTTGTTGCATGTACACAGATATTTCAATAATCTACACTTGCAGTATTTCTAACTTGTCATATGCATAACCACAACAAGATACTTCACATAAAGACATAGTTCATTACTTTATGAAGAACATTCTCTGTATGTCTATGTGACTTCTTGATGAGTTTACCATGTCTCAGGTACTAATGATGCTGTAGTTGCTGTGGATATTGCTGATACTGCTGTTAAACATTCATTAGATGACGTTCTGCACTGCACTCCACTTTTTCCTTTGAGAATTATGTGGTTATGAACCTAGCTCAGTCACACAGCTTTGCTGTAGAGTTTTTGTATTCTGAGTTTGAGTACTCACACTTTCAAACTCTTTTTAATCCTACATATTACATTAAAGGTAATATTTGACTGTTCATTCTATGTGAAGGTGGTAAAACCTGAAAATGAATACTCAAATTTTCAGTCTGTATGGTAACTTCCTCATATTCTTCACTTTTCTGTTTAGTATAGATGTATAGGACTTCTATATACTCATGAATCTAACCCCATAACATAATGCAATCTTGACTACACTGTTTTACCTATTATATTTGTTTCAGTTTGGACATATTGCTCTCTTTTCAAGACCAATATCCTTACCTTATGTCCTTCCTTCAAAGTAAAGAGACATTGTACTCCTGAAATAACATAATTTTGGTCTGAATTCACAAATGTTTACTGCAATTTCCTTGTGGCAACCTTTAAATTTCTGAGACAGTCCTGCCATGGCCCCTTTGCAGAAAGATGTGCAGCACTGCATCAGGCTGTCTGTGGAACCATGGTACATGTTAAAGGGACAGTCTGGGGGACAGGCATATGCTAATTATCCAGGTGTTCTCTCCTCCAAAAACTGCCTCCAAGAAGGCATTTACACAATGAGAGATTCATATAAGTACTCAGCTATGTAGATTAGCACAGCTGCTTCTTGCACCTTACAGTAGTGAGCGTGGCTAAATGGCAGGGTTTGTCCATTGTAGTTCAATAAGTGCTGGGAAGTTTGATTGCAAGGAAGTGGTAACAGATGTGGGAGTGTGTGCATGTGAGAGTTTACATATGTGTCTGCTCAGTAGGGAGGGAGTAGGTTAGGTGTGTTTGTGTGTATGTGTGAATAGCAAAATGTGTATGTGGTTGGGGGTGTTGGGGTGTCTGTCATGCTTCCACACATGCCTAGATTATTAATCAGAGCTGTGACATTAAAGGGAACCACCAGGAAAGCCCCCTGAGTGGCATTTAAACAAAATGGAGATTGCGGGTGGGAGATTACTAGCCACTTGGGATAGTGAATATGGTGTGCCTTAAAGGCAAATATGGAACTGATAGACACAATGTATATGTATAGGACCTTAAAAAACATTAAAATAAATATCAAACCCTGTGCCCTCCCACAGAAGATATTAGTTCTCTGTGCCACCACTAGCCACCAGGGATAAAATATTACAATTAATAATACGTTAAAAAAATAATAATTGGAGGGGCGGGGTGAGATTTGAACCCTGCAATTTTAAACACACAAAACTCCTGCAGTAGCCACTGTACTAGTACAGCATGCTTTTTTGTTTGACATATATTGAGGATCTTGGGCATTGTGCTGTGCCTGCAACTTTTTGGGATGTGTGAGGAAAAGGAACAGGAAACGTGAAGCACACCTCTCAACTTCATAGTGGGAACAGAGTGGTTGCCCTAGCATGCATTTACTGAAATATATGGCATGTGAAACTCTTAATGTTCACAGGTTCATAGGACAATACTAGGCTATTGACCCGGAGGCTCTTTTAAGCCTAGCCAAGAATTTCACCCATGTTCCCACTATGTCAGCACCTGTTTTCCCTGTCCAGCAGGGACACAAGTGGGATCCCAGGGTTTTTTTCTGTTTCCCATCCAGTCGTCCAGGTTCCTCTTCAAGAGGGCTAGTGAGGTACACTGCTTGCCATGGAGAGGAAGTCTATTCCACAGATGGGAAAGTCATTGGCACACAAATCTATCTTGCCAACAAGTTCTATTAATGTCACAGACCAATTTGAGATCTTGCGTGCAGGTTGTGTGAGTGGAGTTTGACTTACGGATCTGCAACAACTCCATCATGGCTGAGTCTGAGATGGCCTTGAATACCAGACACAGGTCACCTCCGAGCAGTCTGTATGAGACTGAGTAGAGGGACAGGGTTTCTAGCCTATCTGTATAGGATAGGTGTTTGAGACCCTGGATTTTCTTGGTCAGGGACCTCGGTGGTCTCTCCATCTGCTGCATGTGCTTGGCAAGGTACACGCTGAAGGGGACATTGTACTTGATAATGGGTCTGATAAGGGAGAAGTACAGGGATGTTACGACCTCCTTATTCCTGGATGAAATACCCTTACTTATGAGGTGGGCCATGTAGAAAGCCTTCTGTACAACGAAGGCAACATGGTGGTCAAAAGTCAGGTTGCTATCAATCTGGGTGCCCGAGTACCTCATGACTGATTGAGTACTTAGTACTTTGTTATAAATGTGATAATTAGTGGGGACACCATTTTCCCCAAAGGGGAAAGTCATACATTTCTTGGAATTCAGTTTGAGGCCATGCTTCTGGCATCAGTCATTAGTTTGGTTAAGGTCCTCTTGGAGGATGTTCACATCACTAGGGGAATTTACGACAGTGCCCAGCTTGCAGTCATCTGCAAACTTGGTCAGCCACAGACCACTGGTTTTGGCTTGCACCTCAAAAAAGTATATCCCAAACAGTAGAGGGCCCAAGACCGATCTTTGGGGTACAGCCTTTTGTTACAGGTCTACTACTAGAGGTTGCTTCCCCCTATTTTGACCGAGTTGGTTCTATCAGTGAGCCAGTTAGCTACCCATCTGGTAACATATGGGTTGATTCCTACCTGGGAGAGTTTATCTTTTATGCCCGAGTGGGGAGTAGTGTCAAAGGCTTTGGCTAGGTCAAGGTAGGCGGTGTGCACTGTCTTGTCCTCATCCATGGCTTTGGTGACTGTTTTGAAGAAGGCAATCAAGTTTAACAGGCATGATCTCCCTTTGACAAAACTAAATTGTGTGGGATCAAGCGTTTGGAGGTTGCCAATGTCCTTGTTTATAAGGTTCATGATAATGTGTTCAGTGGCCTTGCAGATCAGGCTAGATAGGCTGATGGACCTGTAATTGCCAGGGTTGGTGGATGCTCCACCTTTGTGCAGAGGGATGACAGTGGCTGTCCTCCATTCTGCTGGGAGGAAGCGGGTGCACAGACTTTGGGTAAATAGGGTGCCTATTGGTGTTGAGAGCTCTTGCCTGAGTTCATGTAGGATACAGCCAGGGATGTTGTCAGGTCCCATAGAGGCTGTATTTTTTGCCTTTGAAAGGGCATTAATAACCTGCTCCCTGTTGATGAGGGGAGGGGACAGTGCTGGAATGTCCTGGTTTACTGATGGGGGGACAGGTGGATGACATTTTCACTGAACTTGTCTACAGCAGGTTGGCTGTATCTGTGGCATTTTTGTATGTGGTATTCTTGACCACCAATTCAATGCAGATTTGGGAGTTACCTTTGAGATTGCGGACATATGCGAAGAAGGCCTTGTGATTGTCCTTAGTGGATGTGGCCAATTTGGACTCGAAGTTAGCCTTAGAGGATTTCACCAGTGACCTTATTTGCTTGTTCAGCCAAAGGAGAGCTTGCTTCTAACTTGACACCTGCTCCTTCTTGATCCTGGACAGAATTTTTTTTCCTTTTATTTTAGAGTCTGTTTATTGTTGCTGCCCACCAGAGAGGTTTACTCTTCCTTGAGGAAGATGATTTAGTCCTGTCGGGTACTGCTGAGTCCACGCAGCTACATAGGTGCTTATATAGTTTTTTGGTGTAGGCTTGGACATTAGTGCTTGATTCAACTGAAGGGATGGTGGCTGTGAAGCTGCTTATACCTGCTGTCAGGAGGTTGTAGTCAGCCTTGGAAAAATTTTTTTGTTTGACCCTGGCAAGGGGTGGGACAGGGGAGATGGTAACTTCGAAAGTGATTGCCTTATGGTCGGATCTTACCAAGGAGGATGACACTGTAGGGGTGCTACAGTGGCTACTCATGTTGGTTAGTACCAGGTCCAGGTTATTTTCACCTCTTGTGGGGGTGTCGTCCAGCTGATCCAATGCATTGGCATTCACAAAGTTGAGGAATCTGTGGCCATTCGTGTTTGAGCTAGAACAGGTCTTCCACTCTATGGTTGGGGAGTTAAAGTTGCCCAGGATCAGGGTAGAGGGTTGAATCGTGATGGATTCAAGTAAGTCCAGATAGGTGGAGTGGGCCCATGAGTCATGGTTGAGAGTCTGTAGCTAGCTATGATTTGAATAGGTGTTTTGTCAGAAGTTAACTGCACTTTATTTATTTATTTTATTTATTTATTGTAATTTGTTAACCGGGTTCGTCCAACTGAGCCAGAGGCTCATTTTCACTGGAGACCCAAGGAGAAAAGCTCCATATACAGGTAAGAAATTACAAAAAATTGCACAAAGGGATATACTTAGTAAGAAGAAGTTATACATACAAGATAAACTCCACTATTAATACAGCTGAGTTCTAGTTGCAGAAAGATAGTACTGAACAACAATATATTCTGTATGCAAAAACATGTACAAGTAGCAGCAATAATCTCTAAGTACAATGGTATTTAGATGAACATGGTGTAGGTATGGAGACACTTGGAGTATCTCCTGTGCGTCATACTGTTTGCCCAGCCTGGAGATGTGTATGTCTTTGATAAATATTGAAACTCCACCTCCTTTGGCTTTGTAGCCCTCTTTTTGGGGTCTGAAAGTATGATAGGACAAGTACCCTGGTAAGGCTGAGGTGTTCTCCCCAGCTTTGAACCAGGTTTCAGCAACTGCACAAATATCAGCATCTTCCAGGGTGAGGAATACTTGCAATGAGTGCAGTTTCTTGTTAAGACTCCTAGCATTTAGCAGCATGACCTTTAAATTTCATTTAGAAGTATTTTTCACGTTGGTAATTTTGTCCTCATGACTTTGCCTTAAAAAAGGCACTATGGGGGAGGCAAGAGCCTTTGCCAGAAGCCTAAAACCCAGGGGAGACAGATGAAGACCATCTTTGGCAAATTATCGTGGTCTGTCAGACATGTCCTCCCAGGCTGTCAGGTACTGGACCCCCTTGGAATGTCACCAGAAACTAAGCCAATTGTTAAAGTCAATCATCTTTTGTTTGTACTGAGGCTTCATTCTGGGTGATGGTAGGATGCTGCTTAAGGCTAGGGATGTACCTACCTGGGACACATATTCAGTGAGCTCAATCATGTCTGTCTTCATATAGTCCATAAAGGTATGTCTCAAGTCATTCATACCAACATGGACTATGACAATGAAAATACAGTTAAAACAGTGTAAAACAGTACAAAAACACAGTGAAACAGTAAGAAAAGCTTTATAACAGTATAAAATGTAGTAGATTAGATGTATAACACAACTATAAGTGTTACGAAGTGCAATTCAATGAAATGTAATAAAAAACTTATTCTGCTCTTGGAGCCTTAGGGAATTTCTGCTTTGTCACAGTGATGAATCACCACTCCTCAGCCTGGTAAAAACAAACCAATGGCTGACTGAAATCTTCAATGATATGTAAAGGCAAGAAAAGGTGAAAGTGAGGATGTTCAGACAACACAAAGACAGGTTTAGGGTCTGTGATATTTGTGTGTGTGTGTGTGTGTGTGTGTGTGTGTGTGTGTGTGTGTGTGTGTGTGTGTGTGTGTGTGTGTGTGTGTGTGTACATTTGAAAGTGTTAATTGTTTGGTGAAAAAGTGAACAAGGGGGAGGTATCAGTGTGGCTGCCAAAACTAACTACTACAGGAAGTGCTGATTTGCGTTCTGCAGTAAACTGTGATTCAGAGACATGCAAATTAGCCAATGATGATGTTATTTCCTTTGTGCGGCTAATATGTCTCTGAATTGCAAATTCATACATTGTGGAAGTAGGGCCTTTTTACCAAGGCCACTACAGCCCATTGTGGGGATTTTTATGAATCCTTGAGGGGGGGGGTTACACTGGTTCATGTTCATCAACTTCTACACATTGCTTGAATGTCCAATTGCTGCAGTAGCCTAAGCTGTATGGGTTATATCCTTCCAAGGATATAATGGCTGGCCAGCTTCCAAAACTAAGGGCCACCTTTCTGCATTCAGACCATTAGAAGCTCAAGCAGATAAAGGACAAAACAGCAGTCTGTATGTAAAGCCCTTCAGAGCTTTTCTGCACTCAAAGAGCACTTCTCTTGCAGACCTTTGAGGATCGTTGGTCAGCTAGTATTTCTCCACTGAATATCTGTTAAATTCCCTCCTGGGAGAAAGCCTTCCACATTTTATTTTTATGTCTAAAACAGGACTTTTACAAAAGAACTGTTTCTTTTTAGCTAAGTTTTACTGTTTTGGGACTGTCATGAGATATTTCTGCCAGCTGAACTATTATGGTATTTTCTGTTATTTCTGCAAATTATAACTTTTGACAAGCTTACTTTTTATTGATAATAACTGTATACATTATGGTTTTTGATACTGAGACAAGTGTGATTTGTGCTTGTCACTGTTATTTTTGTGAAAACACTACTTGTTTGATACTTACCTTTTTACTGACTGTTGCCGATATTGCTAGCCACATTTCTGGCTTCTTTCTTGGCTTAACTATGGAAGAGTTTACCAGTTCTTCACTTCTTCCTTCCTTTCTTCAGATAGAAGAAAAACAATTTATAAACAGCCTTTGCAGTTTCATCAGGCAGGCTGCTCTCCTCAGCTCTGGATGGGTGAACCTGCAGTGGCCATTTCAGGTTCCTCAGACCGCTCGTCTTTTTCCTTGGGTGTGCCTGGTTTAGTCCCTTCAGCTACCATGAACCAGGGGCTAGACATGCCCTCTGTTGTTGGAGTGTCCTCTGTGGGCATGAGAGAACCACTATTGTCAGTTTCAGAATAAGGGGTAGGGAACGTTTCGCTGGCAGGCCAAATTAAAATGCATGCTGTTCCAGTTAGGAGTCAGTCTCTTCTATGGAATTTCCTATTTAAAAGAACCAAAGTTAGACACTTATCTTTCCCTGTCTCTGTTTATTAACTTAGCCCAGCACTTTGTCCAGCCTCAACCCTTTATCTTCTGGTTTTACTGGTAACAGGTAAAAACATTCTTCCATTTCTGATTATTCCCACTGTAATGAACAAAGAATAGAATTTCAGGGAACTTTTTCAGTCATTTTACCTCAGGCATCACATTTTGATTCTGAGGAGAGTTTTTTCTTTTTTTTTTCCATGTGGAAGAAAGTTCCTTTTTTGAAAACATTTATAGAATGATTTTTTTCCCAGTGGAAACCAAATGACATTCCACTTTATTTCAAAATGTTATGATTTATCACATCTGGAAATTCTTCAGCTGTTCTTCATGTGCTTTCAGCTTTGCAAGCCACTAAAAAGCCAAGTAGATGGTATGAGACTTATCCGTTTTATAAGTACTTATTTTCTTTCCCAGATCTGACCCTGAAGTTATTTCCTTGCCAAATCATTCTGTGGCTAAAAATGCTAATCCCTCTCCCTGGGACAAGGATGGGAAATATTTTGATAAATTTAGAAAAAGAGCATTTTCTTCTACCACTCTATTTTTAGATTTCTTAATTGTCAAGCTAATGTTGAGTTTTTGATTGCCTCTTTTCCTTCTTCTGAGGGTAAACCCTCTCTAAATGCTTATGACTGTGCTGATGTTTCTTCCAGAACAGCAGCAGCTGGATCTATTATGATAAGATTTGCATGGTTGTGTTCTCTAAATGTGCCTGAAGGTGTAAAAGCTGACATTCTGATAGGGAAGAAGTTGTATACTGGCAATCTGCTGCTGCGGTCCTGAAAAAAAAGTGTGATGAGAGAGGAAAACTGATTCAAGGGATGACTCACTTTTTTCTGCCTTTCTTATCTAAATTTGTAAAATGTCTCATACATGTTTCAGGATTTTTTAAGCAAATTAAGCAGACTTATCAATCTTCAGGCAAACTTATATTCAAAATGTCAGCCCTACAAGTCTGACTGACTGTCTGCAAATCCCCACTCTCACCCTGGCAATCCTTAATTGTTCCCCTATTTCTGGATTTCTGTTTCTGTCTTTGACAGCAGTAGATTAGGTGTTCTGATGACTGTGGGTGTCCCTATCTCCTTTTTAGGGATTCCATCCTGTCATCATTCAAATAAAACATCTTTATTTCCCTGTTTTTCAGCATCTGCTGGCTCCAGGGGTAATAGAAATTGTCCCTTTCCTCACTTGCAGGGAAGGGTTTTTTTTTTATTCTCAGATGTTTCTGGGTCAAAGAAAGAAACTTCATTGAAACCAACCCTGGATTTTTCCTTTATCAACCAGTTTGTCAAAGTTCCAAATCTCAAAATGCTTCACCTTTTAGCTTTTTGGTAAACTTAGAGTTAAAATTATGTTACCATCACATTTCTGTAACCGCAGGATGTCCTTCTATTCTCTTGCTGCAGTATTCTTAGCCTGAGAGGTCTCCCACATGAAGGTGACCTAACACCAGCCAGTATACAAAAGTCTTATACTACAGTAGGGTATGTGGGACATCAGATATAGGCTGCTGTCAGACGTAGGCCATAAAAGCGACGTGCGCACATACCATCCTCAGAACTTTCCTACTGCCAGTCAGAATGCCATTCTAACCATTGGTCTGATCGTTTCAACATTTGTGACTTTAACCTTTTGTCAGACAAGTGATCTGTTGGGGAATATTTCTCTTACTACTGTTTTGGTTATGTCATCCAAGAAGGGGAAGTGCCAGTGTAGAAAACAGATTCCGCATAAGGACAGCCATTCACAGTGTCTCTTTTGTCTAGGCCCTAACCACGACCACAAGTCCTGTAGCATTTGCCAGTCCTTCATGCCTTGGACCCTTAGAAGTAGGCTTTCCTCTCTTGCTATTTATTTAGAGGACCAATGGCTTAATTTCTTAGTTAAGTGTATGGAGGGTACCTTGGGGTCCGAAGCCGAGCTGGTGAAGCACAAGGCCAAGAAACATCTGCCTGTGGCTTCCACTACACCACCACCATCAGATGTTTCTCCCAAGGTGCTTATCAACCTGGAGGCTCGTCTGACTTCAGGCATGGATTCAAAGGCTGAGCCCAGTTCTGAGGCTGCCTTGACTTAGGCCCCGAGCACATCTGTGGAGGTCGAACAGACATCCAATCAGGATGTTATGGGGGAACCTAGGCTCAAAAGCACAGAGGGTCCTAGGGGGGGGTACCTAACATTCAAGCAAAAGAAGTGATTGAGTCAAACATTTTTGAATGTAGGCTTTCGTTCGGTCTTCCGATGTTGCACAGGATCATTTATCCTGCAAAAAAACCCCCCAAAAAAACTAAGCATTTGTCCCTGCCAGAGAGGCCCCTACAGATTGGTAGGCCTTTTCTCAGAGCTTGTTTCAGGCTTTCATGGCACTCAGTCTGCATTCCTCTCAGTATGCTCCTACAACTGCTCACCAATTTTCTCAAAAAAGGATAGGGACAATGACTCATCTGATGAATTTTCCTTGGATGAAGAGGAATCTTTGGATTATTCTACACAAATTCCTTCTCCCCAGAAATATGTTTCCCCTGAAGAAGAGGTAGCAGGTGCTGACTCCTCTGTGGAAAAGATAACTTTTGGTGAAATTTTCCTGAAATGGGAGAACACTTTAAGTGGGACACTTCCCAAATTTCTGATGTCCAGAAACAATACTATCAACTTCTACAAACTGATGTCCCTGGCTCCTTTGCAGTTCCACCTGTACATCCTGCATTCCTGGATGCCTTTCACATTGCTTTACAAACCCCAGACTCCCAGGCCCTGGTCCCCAAGAAGCCAGACTGCTTTTACAAGGTCCCTAAGGATTGTAAATTCCTCTTTAGGTGCCCTGCTGCAGACACAGCAGTCATTTTTGTAGCTACAGGTAAATCTTCTAAGATGCTTCCCAACTCCAGTCTTCTCCCATCAGACAAAGAGAGTAGGACCCTTGAGAGACTAGGCAAAAGTGCCTAGACTTCAGCCACCTTGGCTTTCAGGGCCATCAATTATCAGGCACATATGACTAAGTACTCCTTAGAGCTTTTGTCTCGGGCATCTAGTGCCACTGCAGATCTTTCAGATTTAAAAGGAAAAGCTTTGACTGTATCTATCCTGGGAGCTTCCTCCCAAGTGGCAAGACATTCCATTAAATGCAGCTATGGTGGTGTAGAGGCTTGTGCCAGGGCAGCTGCTATCAGGTCAGTTCTTAGAAGATTCTCCTGGCTCAGGTTGCATCCTCAACAGGATGACTTCAAATCTAAATTAATGGATGCACCATTAGACAATTCAGACTTATTTGGTAAGGCAGCCATCTCTCTATTTAAGTCCCTACAGGAAAAAAACAAGGAACTCAAGGAGTTGAAATACATCCTGGTTTCTCCTATGCTCAGGTTTCATAGGAATTTTCCATCTAAGCCAGTGTCGTCCATAGCTGCACCCAGCACTGTTCTGGTAACCTAGGGGTTCTCAGCCACCCTCACAACAAAGGCAGTCCTTTCCTGACAAAGCATAGTGTCTGTGACCATCCTGCAGATGTCGCCCTTTCCCCTATTTCCTTTTGCCTTTCAAATGCTCACAGGATCTGGAAAAGCATCACCCAAGACACCTGGGTTATTTCCATAATCAAAAAAGTATACCTCATGGTTTGGCACTCCACACCCACCTTCATGGGCATCCCTCAACCTCCCTGAGAGCAGCTGCCCCTTTTCTCAGAGCTCTTTGAGAGCTTTGTCAACAGGGCTGCATTCAAAAGGTTCCTCAAACCTTAAGACGGAAAGGCTTCTATTCAAGAATGTTCTTAATACCCAGAAGAGATGGCCCCTGGAGACCAATCCTGGATTTATCCCATGTCAACACCTTCTTAAAGGTTCCTTCCTTCAAAATGTTGACACTCCAAACTCTTTTCCCCCTTATCCTTCCACAAAGAAACATGGCATCTGTATATATAAAAGATGCTTACCTTCACATCTACATTCACCCTATGTTCAGGAAATTCTTACATTTTTCTGTGCGTTCCTGGCATTTTCAATTCTCTGACTTGCCCTTTGGTCTTTCTACAGCATCCAGAGTATTCACAAAGTGTCTGGCTCCAGTGATTGCACATTGCAGACTTTTGGGCATCCAGATTTTTCCATACCTGGATAACTTGCTCTTACAGGTCCCAACTTCCCACACTCTACTTCAAAACCTGGAGACCACCATCTCCCTCCTTGGAAAACTGGGATTCACCATCAACTACAGGACGTCAGTCCTCACCCTTCACAAGACCTCATTTTCCTGAGTTGTCAAAGGCAGACAGACATAATGAGAGTGTCACTTCCACCTCAGAAGGTGCAGGACCTTTGGTCCTTTTTTCACTCCCTTCTGCCCTTGACTCACATCACAGCCAGGAAGTTTCTCAGGGTGCTGGGATTCATGGATTCAACCATTCCCATTGTACTGATGGCAAAACACCACATGAGGAAATTCCAGTGGACCCAGCATTTTTCGCCCACTAGAATACTAAGTCCCTCTCATCCCTTGCCTAAAGAGGGAACTGCTCTGGTTGATCCAACAGATAGAACTAAATCCAGGGCTACTCCTGCAGCCTCTCACCTCTGTCCTAGAATGCTACACAGATGCATCAGACGTGGGCTGGGGAGTGGCCTTGGGCAAATTCACAGTTCAGGGAATTTGGTCTCCCTCCCAAAAAACAGAACACATCAACATCAAGGAAATGCAAGCATTGCTACTAGCTCTACAAGCATTTCAATAGCTTCTTTGCCCAGGCAGCATGACAGTGCTCTGGTATGTGAACAAGAAGGAGAGGGACCAAATCCTAACTTCTTTGCAGGTTGGCGCTTCTGGTATGGGAATTTCATGCCCAGTACCACATGACTATTCAGGCAGTGTACTTTCCCTCCAACTGGAATCTCATGGCAGGCTCCCTATGTAGGTCCCTAACACAGTCACACGAATGGATGCTTCACAGGGATGTGTTCCTGGATATAGTCCACCAATGGGGTATTCCTCAAATAAGCTTATTTGTCTACTTCCTGAACAGACAACTTCCAAAATTTTGTGCCAGATTCCCAAGTCCTTTGGCTTGGAAAGTAGATGCCCTCTCCTTTTCTTGGAAGGGGATGTTTCTGTATGCATTTTCTCCCCTTCCTCTAATATCAAAGGTCCTGTTCAAGATTTGACAGGACCAACCAGAAATCTTGCTGGTGACTCCCTTTTGGCCAAGACAACACTGGTTCCCCCCTCCTTCTACATTTAGCCAAGGGCCGTAACCACAAGTTACCCCACAGAGTGGAGCTACTCACAGAACAAAGGATCCCTAATGCATCCATCCTGTCAGTGCTACAGCTGACACTGTGGGTGATAGTATTCTAATCCCCTTCAAACACCTATTCTCAGAGGAAGTACTCAGGGTTTTGCAGGAGGCCAGAAAACCCAATAACAGAAAATCTTACATTTCCAAGTGGAAAAGATTTTCACTCTGGTGTCTCTGTAAGAACCAAGACTCACTGACAATAGAATCCCAGCTGTTCTGTCTTATGTTAGTGAGTTGCTCTCTGCTGGCTTGGCTTATTCTTCTGTCAAAGCACACGTCAGCCGTTTCTGCTTGTCTGACTCTTTCTCCCCCTCTAGCATCCAGATTTGAGGTGAAACAATTCCTTAATGGTGTCCTTCACATTAGGCCTCCCAGGAAATCTGTGCCTCCTCCTTGGGACCTTAATTTTATTCTAGAAAAGCTGACCCTGGCCCCTTTTGAACCTGCATCTTTGGCCTCCTTCAAGCATTGCTCTTGAAAAACTGTTTTACTAGGGGCCTTGACCTCAGCCAGAAAGGTGTCAGAGCTACAAGCCCTTATGGCAGTTCCCCCTTCTAGGTATTTCATAAGGATAGGGTATCCTTGAGAACAAATCCTTCTTTTATGCCAAAAGTGGTTAATGAGTTATCCCTTAACCAGTCCATTCAATTACCTACCTTCTTCCCTTCTCCCCAAAACCACAGTGAGAAGGCACTATACTCCTTAGATGTATACAGACAACTTAGGTTTTACCTGGGCTAGACTAAACCTACCAGGAAATCTAATCAGCTGTTTGTGAACTTTCATCCCAGGGCTATAGGTTTACCCATTTTAAGCAGACTATTTCTTGGATTTCAAAGACTGTTTGCCTTTGTTACACCATTCAGGACTGTGTCTTCCTCTAAAGCATTCTTCAAGGGCTTATATAATGGCACCATCCTTGAAGCAGCCACCTGGTCCTCTATTCATACCTTTACCAAACACTACAACCTGGATGACATCTTCATATCCAGAGCCGAATTTGCTAAGGCCATTTTACATGGCTTCATTGAGAGCTCCTGCTGCTCCTTCCTCCTCCCTTCCTTCTTTAGCTTTGGCATTCTCCCTCAGGTTAAGAATACTGCAGCAAGTGAACAGAAGGACATAGAATAGTTGTGTAAAATCTTACCATAACCATAGATGTCCTTTTCTTTACTGCTGCAGTATTCTATACTACTCTCCTTCCCCCCGGTCTATTGTTTGGCTTGTATGTACTGACCTTTTGTATCCTTAGTCTGGCATTCCTCCTGGGGCATTCAGTTCTGAAGATGGTACATGCGTATGTCGCCTTTATGGCCTACATCCGACAGCAGCCTATGTGCGACATCCCACATACCCTGCAGTAGTATAAAACCTTTGTATACTGGTCGACATCGGGTCACCTTGAGGTGGGAGATCTCTCAGGTTAAGAATACTGCAGCAGTGAAGAGAAGGATATCAATGGTTATGGTAAGGTTTTACACAACTATTCTTGTTCAAATCTTTTCAAGGTTTTCTGTGTCTGATTACACTTTCAGGTACTCATCATTCTCCTTTTTCAGTAATATTTAGGTTATATGGGTTGTGTTTTGACCAAGACACAACAAGTGGCCAGATTCCAAAAGCCCTGGCTCCCTCCTACACCTTCACTCTGACTGCTGATTACTCATCTCTGAGGAGGGAAACTTAGCAGTCAAAATAATAAGAAATTCAGTACTTTCTTGCCAGTTCATGAAGAAGTAGCTCAGAGGCATTACAAGAAAGCAGCAGGCCTTCCATTCTGGCAGATAAGTCCCCTTTGAAGAACCCTTCCAAACAGAATGTAAAAAAAAGACAAATTTGCTATTTATTTTTTTTTTGCTTTTTAGCAGGACTGCCTCTTTAAGAAACCTGGTATCTTTCTAATATTGAAAGTTTCCTGTCAGGGACCATTATTTTTAGCTTCAGCTAATTTGGGGGCTATTTTTTGTTTACAAATGTACTGCTTGTATAAACATTTTGTATTTTAAGAGTTTAGTGTTGGGAAGTGTTTTATTTGGGCATGAACTACTATGAGATATCTGCAGGAGTTTCCAAAAGGAATTTAGTGTGTTGCTTAGGTTTTACAGTGTTTAGAGGGGACTGTGAAATTTTAAGTGCACTGCTTGTGAGCACATTCCCATAGCCAAAGGTTTCAGGACATTTCTCAGCTTTTCTGTATCTGGGTCAAATTATCAGTTCTCTGTATTACCCCCTTGGGTTATCTACAGCCCCAGTGGTGTTAAAGTGTTTACCTCCAGTCTTACCTCATTGCATAGTGAATGGTATTCATATATTTCCTGATTTAAAAGACTTACTTATCTTTGCAGAGTCCTTAATATGGGCTTCTTCTCTTCTGACCAGTTTAGGACTCCAGATGAATGTTCAGAAATCTACCTTGACCCTGGCACACATGATTATCGTTCTAGGATGTTACAGGTGAAGGTGGATTTTTATCTGGAAACTTTCCTGAGCTTCTCCAATCAGTCTCAGACTTCAGCCAGAGAGTATCTTAATATCCTGAGTTTCATTTCCTCTGTGGTTCTCATGACTACTCTTTAAGGGTTACATACGGGAAAGATTCAGTGGTTTCTAAAAAAAAAACAAAAAAAAACAACCCTAACATTTGCATCCACTGAAATTTGAGATTCCAGTCTTAGGCTTTGCAAAAACAAACCACACTAGTGGAGACTACAAATACAAGCAAATCCAGACCTACCCTTTTCTCCTCTACCTACAAACCAATTTGTAACTACAGATGCCTCAGATTTTGCTTGAGGGCAGTTTCAATGGAGGTAAAGCTGCAAGACCTGTGGAACTCCTCATAAAGACAAAAGCACATCAATGTCAAAGAGATGTGGGCTGTGCCATACCACAAAATCTCTTCATCATCTATGATCCTCAGAACCTTTACAAGTAGTTACAGACAATACCTCAGTGATGTACTATTACACAGTTTGTACTATGTGGGAGCTTTTATATTATCTACTTGTTGTATTAAGAGAAGTAACTTTGTTATATATGAACTGTTACTCTGTTGTTTTTTTGTGTGTGTGTATTATATGGAGCTTTTCTCCTTGGGCCTCTGCTGAAAATAGGCTAATTGTCCAGTATGACTTTCCCGGTAAACAAATGTAAAATAAACAAATGTAAAATAAAAATTAAATAAGCAAGGGGGCACCAGGTTTATCCCCTCTGTGCTGCTGGTTATGATGGCTTGGAGGGTAACTTTACAGCATTTTTAACCCCCCAAACATCTTGCATTCCATCAGAGCAAAACTTAGTGGTAGACAAGTTGAGCAGGACCAGGGCAGACCATCTCAAATGGAAGCTGAATGAGAGGGCCTTCCAGGCTTGATCCAGTTGTAATGAACACTCAAATAGATCTGTTCACTTCCTTTCAAAATAGACAGCTGAGCAAATTCTTCTCCTCAACTCCTCACAAACAAGCTTGTAAGGCAGATGCCTTTTCATTGCTGTGAATAAGAATGCTATTTTATGCATTTCCACCCTTTTCACTGATATTCATTTTAATTCTGATGATTCAGAATAACTTTCCATAAATAATTGTGGTGAATCCCTTTTGGACCAGGTAACATTGTTTCTCTCTTCTTATGGAATTGGCCAAAGGCAATTACCACAAGCTTACTCTCAGACTGAACCTATTCACAGAAGATGGGGGAGTTTGATGCATACCAGTCTCAAGTCTTCCACTAACTGCCTGGATGATTCAATTCTAATTCCTTTTAGACCCCTTTTTCCAGAGTATGCGCAGCAGGTACTAAAGGAGACAAGAAAACATCCTAATAGAAAATCTTATATTGGTAAGTGGAATATGTTTTCTAGTTCATGCCTAGTGAATAACCAGGGTCTTCTCAGGGCTTATGTATCACTTTTGCTCAAATATTTGTGTGAATTACTGGCGTCTGAGTTCTCTTACTCCTCTGTCAAGGTACAATTTGTGGCCATTTCAGCATGTCTGGATCCTCCACTTTCTTCTATGTTTCAGTGAGACAGTTTCTTAAGGGAGTTTTGCACGAGACCTCCCTGTAAACAAGTTACTCATTCCTAGGATCTTAAATTTGTGCTGAAAAAGTTAATCATGTCTCCATTTGAATTTGCATGTCAAGAAGACCCAAAGTTCATAACATGGAAAATGATTCTCCTCATTGTTCTGATATCCGCAAGAAGTGTATCTGAGTTGCAAGCTGTCATGGTGGGTGAACCCTTTCTGGTCTTTCAAAGAGTTAGGATCTCTTTAAGAACAAATCCCTCATTCATGACCAAAATTCTCTATGAATCATGCCATCAATCTCCCAGTGTTCTAATCAGATCCTCAGAACCATGGAGAGAGGATTCTACGTACACTGGGAATATAGGGTACTATCTTGACAAAACTAAGTCATTTTGAAAAACTGATCAGTTATTTGTTTGTTATGCAAAGGACAACCAATGTCCAAACAGACGGTTTCGAGATGGTTGTCCTCAAGTATGACCTTTTGTTATTCCAACCATGCCAAACCAGTTTCAGGCAGTATAAAGGCTCATTCTAGTAGAGTTTTGTCTTTGATGGCATATTGGAAAGGGATGCATTCTGTAAGTATTCTAGAAGCAGCTATATGGTCCTTTTTACATACTTTTGCAAGGTACTGCTAACTGGATTCCTTTTCTAGATCCAGGACTAGCTTTACTAGGACCATTCTTCAGGGGGTCCTGGATCTGTATCCTTCCTCCACCCAGGTTGGATAGGCTTTGGTAGCCAACCCCTATAGTCTAAAGGCTATTACAGCAGTGCACTTACGCATGACAGTAGATGTTTGAATTCATAACTGCTGCAGGTAGGTACACCCATCCTCCACCCTCTATTTTTGTATATAGTTACTTGTTGGGATATAAAATTGTTCGTTATTTGTTTTGGTGGTTCAGGGTAAGTACACTTCTTAACTTTTGGGCAAGAAAGTCCTGAAAATTTCAGTCTGGCTGCTGATTTTTCCTCAACAGGGCTGCCCGATCAGCAGTCAGAGTGAAGATTTGGGAGGAAGCCAGAGATTTATATCAGTTGTATGTTTACTGACTCTCTTATAGTTGTTGTTTGTCTTTCGGCTTTTCCCGGTTAGGGGTTGCCACAGCGGAACTCCGGTCCGCTAATGATTGGCAGTAGATTTTCACGAACGCCGAGGTGCCAGCTCGATGTTCAACATTCAACGAAGGCACGCCCATTTACGCATGTCTTTCAAATGCCCACCCAACCACGAGGCGGGCATGCAGACTCCACACAGAAGGCACTCCCCGCACTCCAGCCGAGAATCGAACGGGAGAGCCTCTTGCTGTGAGGCAACAATGCTACCGCTGCACCACCGCAGATACTGACTCTTTTATAGTTAATTTGTTTAATTCCTTTACAGTACTTAGCTTGTACACTTTATACTAACTGTTCTTATTTGTTACATGTAATGTATTTTCGGAAATTTTCTCCCCGGGCCTCCACTGAAAATGGGCCAGTAGACTATCCCAATAAACAAATGCCAATAAATAAATAAATGGTTTTAGAATCTGTCCAGTTGTTGTGTCTTGGGCAAGACACAACTCATATAGACAAAAGCCTACTGCTGCAGGGAAGAATTTAAACATCTACTGTTATGAGTAAATGCAACTTGCACAACTGAAATTTACTACAGAAACGGTGTCATCACCATCATCAACCCCTTTTTCTAATTTTGTACATTCATCTAGTTACCATTTGCTGAATGATAGATTTCCTAAAGAAAACTTTGTTTGAGAAATAGAACAAAAGCCTAATGCCATACCTAGAAGTTTTTGAAAATCTGAATATTGGTACTGAAGTATGAGGAAAGCTAAAAGAGTAAAGACTGCAGAAATAACCACAACTAACACAATGTACTTTAATGTTAGTCTCTAAAACTCTTTTCATTGCTTTAATAAATGCCACAGGCAACAGATGAGTGATGGACCTTTTAAATTTGTAATTCTTTACATTTTTACATCAGTGCTATTCTAGCTCCTGTACTTTATGTATTTATGCAGTATGGCTTTATTTTTTGCTTTCCTAACCACACTGCACATAACTAATGCAGTATAAGTAACAGCATTTTTGAAAGGACTATAGAGCCATGCCATGATGCCTTACACACTAAAATGATATTCTTAAATGTTTAAGTCAATTCTGTAGTAATACACAAACATGACAACATAAGAAGAGTAGAACGTTCATACACAAAATGGATCTAGTCATGAAGCAGAGACAGAGAGAGCTAATGCAGTATAACATAAAAAAGTATCATACACATGAGTACTTTACCTAATAGCTGCACAGTTGTATTATACAAGGAGTGGTGTACTTATTAATGCAGAAAGTAGTAGGATCTTCTATATACTCATGTAATCTAAAATATGCTGCAGAGCACACCCTCTTGTAATGTTTGTGTTTTATTCCCATGCTGTGTACCATTACTGAGGTAGAGAAAAGGAAATTTCCATATACAGAATATTCCGGAAAAAAGAACTGAAGTACAGAGAAGGTTTAATCTAAAGTGCTTGTGCTCAATGAGCTTCTTAAAGTCCTCCCATAGCTGTATAATTTGCATCACATGAGTAATGGAATATAGGTGCATAGAAGGATCCAGAAATGGGTCATTCCCCTTCAGATGACTGCTTCACACACTTCCATTACCTTGTTGCACATTCTTATACATTCGATGTGAAGATTATACCTTAGAAACTCCCAGGACATTTGAAAATAATTAAGGTTAGGGTGTGCATTACTGTGTTGCAGAGGCACTAGTTCTCAGCCCAATCTATATATGTTAACACAGAACTTGGCAGGTGAGTAGTCTGTGTTTAAATTACTTCCATGAATGTAGTGTATGTACACAAGACAATAGTTATATTCATTGTAAAGTAAAGCTTCTGGACAATTCTCCACATGACTGAATGTTGTATCCCTTAAGGAAACAGTTATAATGTTAAGTTGTCAATCTCGCCTTCATTCTTGCTGGATGGGTTCGGAGCCAATCCTCGGCTCCAACTCGGCCTATACTAAAGCTCGAGAGCTATTTTTTTACTGGCTCGAGGCTCCCCTGTATCCCACAGTGCTAGGCGCTAACTACCCAGATCTTGTTTGCGGCTTCAGCTATGAGGTTGCGTTTTTGCCGGCTCTCAGGTTAGAGTTATAAAAATCTCTTGTGGTAAGGTTTTTTACTTCCTTTTTGTAGTATTAGTTTTTCTGTTAGACCCACTTTACCCCTCTAGTGTATCCCCACCTAGATAGCTCCCTTTTCGGGTTTGTTTCTCGTTACCAACCCCACTCCTTAGATTACTAGGCCTTCGGCTAATTTTTAGTTTAAACATTAGCTTAATCTTAAGTTTATTTTAGTTAATTTTAGTATAAGATTTTCTATTTTTTCAGTGTAAACAGTCTTGGTCTTTGTGTGTGTGTGTCTAGACTGAGTAAGTTTGAGTGTGGGTGTTTGTTGGTGTGTTTATGACTTGTCATCCCTGTCAGGATGTCTAAGGATTCCAGGGTTTCAGGCTTCAAGTAGTGTGACTCATGCTGTCAGAAGATGTCTCTGACAGACGGTCACACTTCTTGTGTTTATTGCCTGGGCCCTCTGCACCTGCAGGACTCTTGTTTTGTCTGCCATGCATTCAGTCCAAGAGTCCTGCAGGAACGCAGGAACAAGCTTATTTTACGAGGCTTGTTGAAACCCGAAGGTTCCCCGACCAAGTCTTCATCGGGCAAACCTTCGAAGCCCACAAAACCGTCGGCTCCAAGAACCAAGCCTTCGACTAGTGGTGCTCTTAGTGCTCCTACATCGGCTCCGGCTGGAGCTGATGCTACCAAGACTCAGTCGGCTCCGATTGTTGTGTCAGAACCGTCTGTGAGCCATAAGCGCTCCAGGTCTCCATCTTTGGAGTCAGTCCATTCGGCTCCGAGATCTCCTTTGCTTTCGGAGTGGAGCCATCAGTCCCATTCCTCTCTGTCTTCCAGGCTTTTGAAACACGACCTCGAGAGGGTGGTTAGCAGACTCCTTAAGTCGCAGGCACTGGCCCAGATGCTTCAGAGCCCTTCTCAACAGACAGCAGCTATCCCCATTCTATCGTCGATTCCTCCTCCGACTCTTCCTATGAGCTCGGAGCCAGAGTTCGTGGGAGCCGGGACCATCGACACGTCTTTCAGCTCCATCATCGGCTCTGATCTCTTCCATCGTTCCATCCTTGGAAGGATCTGGGCATCGGGACTCCCTCATCGGCTCCGAGGGGGTGAGTGGCATCGGACCCTTGTCCGACCCCGTTCTCCCTCTCGGAGCCTCGGCGCAGGTGAGTTCGGCCCTGACATCGGCCTCGGAGCCATGCCTCTCGGTGCCGGGAAGGGTCCTTATCTCTTCGGAGCGGGGGCCTTCTTTCCTGCCTGATAGGGGTGCCTTTGAGGTCATGAGGAGCGTGCTAGCCCCTGTGCCTGCTCCTTGGTCAGCTCCCTCAGCTCCTCCCACTGTTGTGCCTGCCACGGTCTCTACCCATCCTCTCGACCCCGACCGCAGAGATCCAATGCCTCAGGAGCCCCCATTGGGGGCATCCTCCTCTTCCGAGGCCTCCCCTGATCCGTCAGGGGAGCCCCTTCAGAAAAGGAAATGCAAGAGGAAGCATGTGGACTCTCCTGAGTCCGTCACATCCGACACCGACTTAGATGAGTCGGAAGGGTCCCCACGGTCCCCCTCCGAGGATGTCTCCTTTTCTGACAGCCTTGAAATTCTCAAACAGAGGGGGAACTGGTGTACCCTCAATCCTTCTGAGAATGAGTCGGTTTACCTAGAGACTTTTGGTTCTCACCCTTCCACCTCCTGGGTGTCTCTGCCCTTTGACCCCCTCATGGAAGTGGTGGCGCGGAAGGCATGGACGGCCCCTGACTCAATGGAACCTACCCCACGGAGGCCTTCAAAATTTATCACAGCCCCTTCTGATAAACAGTTTTTAATCAAGGGTGTCCCTGTTGATGCCATGGTGGTGGCGGCGGCCACTAAGAAGGAACTGGCTGATCTTTCAGTACCGATCCATCCTCCTAATAAGGAATCTAGGACTATGGATAGGTACGGCAAGCGGATGTTTTCTTCAGTGACCTTTACCATGCGGTCACTGAATTACTTATGTCATTTCACCCGCCTTCAAAGAGACATGCTCAAAGAAATGGGTGATACTTTACAGGATCCAACAGCTGCGGGGTCTCAAGACAAAATCAACTCCCAGCTGGCAACCCTGAACTCGATTGTTAACTCCTCCATGCAGCTTATTTCTTATGCGGCCGATGGGGTGAGTAGGGCTGCAGGCACAGGCGTGGCCTTAAGGCGTCATGCCTGGATGCGGCCTTGTAACTTTGCTGACCCCTTCAAGGCGTCCTTCACCAACTCCCCCTTTGATGGTTCGGCATTGTTTGGACCTCAAGTGAAGGATACTTTGACCAGATGCAAACAGGATGGCAAGACTCTCTCTGCCATGGGAGTCCGTTTTTCCACCTCGTCTAGACCATACCCTAAGGGTCAGAAGGGTGGAAAAATGTGGTTTCGCAAACCACAGGGAGTCGCGCCTGACGCACGAGGTGAGTTCCCCTCTAGAGGTGGGGGGGACAATAACAGACACCACCCTAGGGGCAGAGGGGGTCCGCAGAATCAGGGTAGCAGAGAAGCTGCCTCTGGCCAGCTCTTCCAGCATCCCTGAGATGCTGCCCGACTGTCCGCCTTCGGAGGCAGTCGGGGGAAGATTATCACTGTACCCAGAAGCCTGGTTTTCCCTCACCCAAGACAGATGGGTACAGTCAATTATATCCAAGGGTTACAAAATTCCCTTTGTCCACACCCCAACACAGCCAAAAAGGCCCCTTCCAGATGTTCCACCCGGTCTAAGGGAACAAGCAGTATTAGAAATCTCAAAACTGCTAAGAAAAAGAGCCATCCAACCAGTCCCAGCAAACCAGCAAGGATCCGGAATCTACTCCAAGTTCTTTTTGGTACCAAAAAAGACAGGGGACTGGAGACCAATCTTGGATCTCAGCAGACTAAACAAGTCTGTCCAAAGAACGAAGTTCTGGATGGTCACGCTACAGTCCATTCTACCCTTTTTGGGCCAGGACAATTGGATGTGCTCTATAGACCTCCAGGATGTGTACTACCACATCAAGATGCACAGGCGCTCCAGGAGGTTTCTCCGCTTCTGGCTGGGGGCCAGTCACTACCAGTTCAGGGCCCCGCCCTTTGGTCTCACTACAGCCTCCCGAGTGTTCACCAAATGCATGGCAGTGGTTACGGCTCATCTGAGACGTCAAGGATTCCAGGTGTTTCTATATCTGGACGACTGGCTCCTTACCGCCACCACCAGGCGTCAACTTCTTCAGTCCAGAGATTACACCATTCAAACTTGCAAAGAGCTAGGTATCTCCATAAATTTAGAAAAGTCTGCCTTGTCAGTCTATTACTTTCATAGGCGCCATATTGGACACAGCCGAACTAAACGTAAAGCTAACCGCACAGAGAGTTGCAGATATTCGCGCACATGTTCACATTCTTCTTCAGAACAACAGGATACAGGCCAGGTTTGTACTGAAGACTTTAGGTCTCATGGCAGCTGCCATTAAATTACTTCCCCTATTCGCTTTCACATGCGGATCCTTCAATGGATGCTCTTTTCCCAGTGGTCCTTTCAACAGCTTCCAATGTCTCACAGCATTTTAATCACACAATTATGCAAGAAACACCTGTCTTGGTGGATGGTCTCCCTGCAAATCATTCAGGGCAGACCCTTTGTTCTCCCCCCCGGTTGCTACGGTGACAACGGACGCCTCCCTGATCGGGTGGGGGGGGTATTTTCAGGGCAGGACAGTCCAGGGCGCATGGCAGCCACCTGCACACAAATATCTTGGAGATGAGAGCAGTACTTTTAGCGTTGCAAGCCCTTCAGGACTCTCTTCCCATCGGGACTATTGCAGTTCAGATGGACAATATGTCCATAGTGTGGTACATCAACAAGCAGGGAGGAACCAAGTCCTACCCCTTGTGTCGAGAAGCACTCAGACTTTGGCAGTGGGCGATCTCTTCTCAGCAGTTTCTGATAGCAACGCATGTCCCCAGGAAGTCCAACGTAATAGCGGACAGGCTGAGCAGAGCCATTCTCATGCCACACGAGTGGTCTCTCAAACAGTCAGTAGTGGAAGATATTTTCCAATGATGGGGTCAGCCTTGCTGCGATCTTTTCACAACACCTCAAAACAGCAAGTGTCACGACTTCTTCACTCTCTTCCCTCTTCCCGGCCATCCCCCCAGAGATGCTCTAGTACACGATTGGCCCCGGGATCTTCTGTACGCTTTTCCCCCCTTTCCATTAATTACACAGCTGATTCAGAAAGCTACCGCATTGAGATCCACAATGATCATCATTGCCCCTTACTGGCCTCGACATATCTGGTTTCCGTTCCTGCATCATTATTTTTTTGGAGCAGCCCTGGCATCTGGACCCAGTGCCAGACCTCTTAACCCATCAGTCAGGCGAGCTGCACCACTCCCTCCTCCCTCTCAACCTCACAGCTTGGTTGCTCCACTTCCAACCTTAGCCAGGCTTCCCTTTATTTCCCATTCAGTGCGTGACATCATTCTAGCTTCCCACAAATCTTCTACCAGGAGGATTTATGCTAGCAAATGGAAACGCTTCTCCTTCTGGGCAGAGACTAGAAACATGGATCCTTTCACGGCACCTATCCAGTCAGTCTTAGATTTCTTGGCTGAACTTTTTCAGTCAGGTTCTTCTTCGTCCACTATCAGAGTTCAGTTAGCGGCCATTTCAAATTTTCATGTGGGCCTGTCAGACTCCACTGTTATGTCCCATAAACTTTCTAAAGCCTTCCTTAAGGGTATCTTTTAACTTAAGCCCCTAATCAGAGATCCCCCACCACAGTGGGATTTGAATCTGGTTTTAACCTCTCTCATTCTACCACCCTTTGAACCTGCGGCTTCCTGTTCCTTGAAGTTACTCTCATGGAAAACTCTATTTCTAGTGGCCATAACTTCTGCAAGGAGAGTCTCAGAGCTTCACGCCCTGTGCGTTCGTCCTCCTTATATGATTTTCCATAAAGATAGAGTATCCCTCAGAACTAACCCATCTTTTTTTACCCAAGATATCTTCTGAGGCAAATTTAAACCAGACTATTGATCTCCCAGTCTTCTTCCCTAATTACTCCAACAGAGCGGAACAAAAGTTGCATTTCTTGGATGTTCATCGTCAACTCTGTTACTACCTGGAAAGAACCAAGCAAGTTAGGAAATCTGAGCAGCTCTTCCTGTCTTATGCGGAAGGGAAGAAAGGCCTCCCAGTTTCCAAAGTAACCCTTTCCAGATGGTTGGCCTCTGTGATTACCTTCATCTATGAGCTAAGGAGTCAAGAACTTCCTTCAAAGCCTAGAGCCCACTCAACTAGAGCCTTAGCTACGTCAATAGCTTTTCAGGCTGGGTTACCTATAGACTCCATTTGTGCGGCAGCCACATGGGCCTCTCCTCATACCTTTATTTCTCATTACAAACTGGACTTGGCCTCCATAAGTCGAGCTAACTTTGGTTCCACCGTCCTCAAGAGTCTGTTCCGATGAGCCACCCAGGGCTGAGGTGCTAGGGATGCGGTCCCATCCAGCAAGAATGAAGGCGAGATTGACAACTCAACATTGAGAAGTTATGTACCTACCATAACGTTCCATGTTAGTTGTCTTCTTCTCGCCTTCTTTCTTGCGTCCCACCCTCCAACCCCCTAGCCTGGATAGACCGAAAGGATCTTGTTGGGCCGTCTTTCATCCCAACTTGGACTCCCATAGTTGCCCTTTTTCTGGGTACATTATAGTTATAGGTATTACTACTTCTCCTTTGTTCTGGGATCAGAACTGCTATGGTGTTATCTATCAAACGAGATCTGGGTAGTTAGCGCCTAGCATTGTGGGGTACAGGGGAGCCTCGAGCCGGTAAAAAATAGCTCTCGAGCTTTAGTATAGGCCGAGTCGGAGCCGAGGATCGGCTCTGAACCCATCCAGCAAGAAAGAAGGCGAGAAGAAGATAACTAACATGGAACGTTATGGTAGGTACATAACTTCTCATTTTGCTCTGTGAGTTGTAGAAATCTTTTTTTTTTTTTTTTTTTGTGTGGGGAAAAAGCAAGCCACACAAGCATGCAGGAGATTTTGTCTCCTACATCCATGAAGCCATTATAGTCATTAATGAGCTTGCTGCACATCAGGAACATTTTAATGTTCTGATTGCAGTAACCTTAGTTAATGATTATGCAGATCAACAAATGTGCACTCTCTCGGTTGGTATTATGTGGTCCTCTGACACTATAAAATCATAACCATTTTTACCAGTTCTGCAGTGTAGGGGATACAGTCTTAATTACACTCCAGATGTCCTGGGTTCAAGTAAGGATCCCGGTGCTGGCAAGACATTTCCACCCTTGTCTGTCTTAGGGAGGGGTTTGGGGCCTGGGTTGAGGGTGCATATGCTGGTCATGATTTCATGATGAGAATGAAATATGACAAAAGCTCTTGCTTATAAGGGGCAGGTTCTTCACAGGGTTAATATAATATCTGAAGTAGGAGAATTAATTTGTCAGCAACCTGTGGGTATGGATCCGATATCGGATCCGAACCGGCATGGTTTATCCAGCTATGGATCCGAGCTCCTAGCTCCTCCCCTCACCCATAATGCCCTGCTCTCCCTACATGACCCCAGATCTAGTTTGCCACGCATGGTGAAGGCTGGGTCGTCAGAGCTCCATAAGCTAAGTTTTATATATTCTTATTTAAGGGTTTTAAAACTTTAAATTTTATTTAGTTGTGTGAAAGCTATAGGTTTCCCTTCTGTCTATATATTTTTTGGGTTAATTTAACATAGTTTTTACCCTCCCCTCGCTGGTACGTAGCTGTGTGTGTGAGTGTGTGTGTGTCTTTTTTGGGGCCTTTGTGTGAGTGTTTTAGTTTCTTTTATTATTACTATTTTTAAAAAAAAAAAAAAAAAAAATAGTAATGTCTGAGGCCCCAAAGGCAATTTTTTCAAAGTGCTCGGAGTGTGGCCATAAGCTTTCCCCTGCTGATGGCCACACTCGGTGCGTTCGATGCCTTGGGGTTGAACACCTCACTTCAGGGTGTTCAATCTGTGCAGGGTTCAACCCCAGGGCATTGAAGGAGCGGAGGTCGAAGCTGGTCTTGGCGGGACTCTTGCCCCCAGACTCTGCTTCGGCCCCCGCCCCCTTGGTGGTCACTGCTTCGGCAGTCCCTGCCTTGCCTGCTCCCCCTCCTCCACCCGGGACTCAAACTCCCGCCAAAGGGTCGGAGGAGAGGGAAGCGAGAAAGAAGGACAGGAGAGAAGCACCACAAGCGGGCCGAGACCTCCGTTCGCCCGGCTAAGCGGGCTTCTCCTCCGGCCTCTCTGGCTGCTGGCTCTCCCCTCCTCGGCTCCGGTCCCCGTGCTTTTCACCGGAGCCTGAGGATGAGGAGACCCGACCTCCTTCGAGGCTATCGAGGCGGCACTCAAGGCCTACCTCGGTAGCCTCGTCGAGGTCTACTTACCGCCTCTCCAATGCTGATCTGGACCGGATGATGTGAAGGTTCATCCAGGCCCAGATGCAGATGGGAGTGCTCCTGCGAGCTCAACCCCATTTTTTAAGCCCATTGCTCCTTCTCCGACCCGCTACCCGAGTTAGGAGCGCTCGGAGCCGGGCAGCCTCGGAGCCGGGGGTGGGTCGGCGCCGACAGTACTGGGTACTTCGGATCTGACCCTGCCCTCGAGTCTGTCTGATCCGACCTCTCGGAGCCTTGGCCCGAGCTTTGGATCCGAGGGACTCAGTGTGCCTTCAGCGCCGTCCTTGTCGGAGCACACTGGTCTCTCGGATCCGAGGGGCTCGGCGCTGGCTCCGATCCGCTCATCGGATCCGAGGGGGAGCCGACATTCGGATCCTATTGTCGAGGCTGGCTCTCCCTCGGCTTTTGATGTAGTGGAGAGGGCTCTGTTGAGGGCATCCGGACCCCCGTCCCTTGCTTCGGCTCCGTCCCGCACTCCATCTGCTCTGGGCCAGGCTTCCATCACCCGGCCACTGGGACAGCCCGCTTCACTGTCCCAAGCAGTTCCTGTGGTTCTGGATATTGCTGGTGAGGGCTCCTCGGACAGTCCCCCCAAGGAAGCACCTCGCAAGCATTCGTGTAAGAGGAGGCACATAGACTCCCCCGAGTCTTTAACCGAAGACACTGACTTGGAGGAAGGGGAAGGCTCCCCAAGATCACCCCCTGAAGATGTCTCCTTCGGAGACATCATGGAAATGTTACGGATTAGAGGTGGGTGGTCTGACCCAAAGTCTTCCTCGGATGAGTCAGTGTTCTTGGAGGCATTTGAAGTGGGCCCGTCTACCTCTTGGGTGTCCCCTCCTGCCGACCCCCTGGTGGACCTTATTACCACCAGGGCGTGGAGGGACCTGGACACCGTGGAGCCAATCCCTAAGAGGCCCGACAGGATCCTTAGCCCCCCTGCTGACCATGCCCACTGGTGCAAGGGACCCCCGGTAGATGCCATGTTGTCGGCAGCAGCCACTAAGGGGGAACTCGCCCAGGAGAGTCTCTCAGTCCATCCCCCGAGCAAGGAGTCTCGGATGATGGACCATTTGGGGAAGCGAATCTTTAGTTCAGCGACCTTCTCAGTGAGGGCGCTCAACTATTTGGCACACGTCATTAGGATGCAGCGCGATCTTATCAAGGAATACGCTGCATCTCCCCAAGAGTCCATATCGGAGGAGGACAAACTTATGCACTCCACCCGTATGGCTACTCTTCATTCTGTGACTAACACCTCTATGCGGTTACTTTCCCACGCTACCGAGGGAGCCGCTAGAGCTGCGGGAGTGGGCCTAGTCACAAGACGGCAGGCCTGGCTCCGCCACTGCGATTTTACGGAGCCCTTCAAGGCATCATTCACGAACACCCCCTTTGATGGTTCTGCCCTTTTTGGCAAGACGGTTCGCGACACCTTGGTTCAGAGCGAGAAGGACGGGAAGATGCTTTCTGCCGTCGGAGTCCGCTTCTCTGTGCCCCAGAGGTCCTACTCTAGGAACCAAAAGGGCCAGAAGAAGATGTGGTTCCGGAAGTCGCAGCACTCCCAACCCGCTCCGGACAACCAGTCCTTCCGTGGCAGAGGAGGACAGGGAGGACGCCGCCCTAGGGGCAGAGGGGCTCCCAGGAACTTTGGGTCCAGGGGAACCTTTCTCTGAACAGCCCATGCAACAACCCTGAGGGGTTGCCCGACTGCTCCACTCTGGAGGCAGTCGGGGGACGTTTCTCAGAGCACCTAGCGGCATGGGAGTCCATTACATCGGACCGCTGGGTACTCCTGATTATATCCAGAGGTTACAAGATCCCCTTTCTTCATGTCCCAAAGTTAAAAATCCTCTCCGATGTTCCACCCGATCAGAGGGAGGCCGCTTCAGCAGAAATTGGCCATCTGCTGAGAAAAAGAGCCATCCAGCCCATCCCCCCAGACCAGATCAGATCAGGGTTCTACTCCAGGTTCTTTTTAGTGCCAAAAAAGACGGGGGACTTAAGACCCATTCTAGACCTGTTCCTGTTGAACCTGTCAGTTCCCAAAGAGAAGTTCCAGATGGTCACTTTGCAATCCATCCTCCCCCTTCTAGGGGAGAATCACTGGATGTGTTCTATAGACCTCAAGGATGCGTACTACCACATTCCGATGGACAGACGATCCAGGAGGTTTCTTCGCTTCCGGCTGGGAGCCAGTCACTACCACTTCAGGGTCCTTCCCTTTGGTCTCACCACAGCCCCCAGGGTGTTCACCAAAGTATTAGCAGTGGTTGCGGCCCACCTGAGGCTTCAGGG
The DNA here is from genome assembly GCF_019279795.1 of Protopterus annectens. Classification (NCBI taxonomy): domain Eukaryota; kingdom Metazoa; phylum Chordata; order Ceratodontiformes; family Protopteridae; genus Protopterus; species Protopterus annectens. The sequence continues at coordinate 100,932,579 of NC_056745.1, read as the reverse complement.
GGTGCAGGTCTTTCCGTACCTAGACGACTGGCTTCTCACCTCCCCAACAAGGCATCTACTCTCTTTGGCAAGAGACTCCTTTCTTCGTCTAGCTCCCTGGCTAGGCATCACAATAAACATAGAAAAGTCCAGCCTGGTCCCTACTCAAATAATAGAATTTATAGGAGCCAGGTTAGACACGAGAAATTTAAGAGCCTTTCTCACAACCGACAGAGTTCGGAATCTGCGACTCCAGGTGCGGGCCATCCTTCACTCCAGTTCAACACCTGCAGAATTGATCCTGAGGGCGCTAGGGTCTATGGCGGCAGCGATTTCTCTTCTTCCGCTCGCCCGCTTGAACATGCGGGTACTTCAATGGACACTTCAGGTGCAATGGTCATTTCTCTCCCTCCCCGTGTATCATCCCATTGCAATCAGCAAGGCTTGCAAGCGGTCTCTCTTGTGGTGGCTCCATTCTCCGGACCTCCACAGGGGCCGCCCCTTTTGTGCATCTCCCCCTCTTGCCACGGTGACCACGGACGCTTCCCGCCTCGGGTGGGGGGGGCATTTTGCGGGCCGGAACGGTCCAAGGCACGTGGAGCGATTCAGAGACCTCCCTGCATATCAATGTTCTGGAAATGAGGGCGGTGCTCTTGGCGTTGCAAGCACTTCAAGCCCTCCTTCCCCTGGGAACAATTGCGATTCAATCAGACAACATGTTGGTGGTCTGGTACATCAACAAACAGGGGGGAACCAGGTCTTACCCTTTATGTCGAGAAGCCATGAGAGTGTGGGAATGGGCGATCTCCACCAACCGCTTTCTCATCGCAACGCATATTCCGGGTTGGACCAACATCCTAGCGGACAAGCTCAGTCACACCATTCTCTCCCCGTACGAGTGGTCTCTCAATTCTCAAGTAGCAAAACGTATCTTCGCACAGTGGGGGACTCCCTGTTGTGATCTCTTTGCTTCTCCCTTAAATGCCAAGTGCAACAGTTTTTTCGCTCTAATCCCCCCTCCAGAGGATTCTCCGAGAGACGCTCTGGTGCATGCTTGGCCTCCCGGTCTTCTTTACGTATACCCCCCTCTACCTCTGATGCTACAAGTACTTCAGAAAGCCTCTCAGTTGGGGTGCAGAATGATCCTCATTGCCCCGTTCTGGCCTCGACAAATCTGGTTCCCTTACCTAAGGTCTCATTCAGTGAATCCGCCTTGGATTCTAGATCCCATTCCAGATCTGATATCACACCCATCAAACCTACCATCTCCGAACCTGGACAACCTGAAGTTGACTGCTTGGCTGCTCCAGTTCCACTCCTAATCAGGACTCCCGGTATCTCGTCCCCAGTTAAGGCCATTCTGGTAGTGGCCCACAAGCCCTCTACCAGAAAAATTTACCGCAGTAAATGGAAGCGTTTCTCCATTTGGGCAGAGCGGCAAGGCCTAGATCCTTTCACTGTTCCCCTTCCTTTGGTTCTAGATTTCTTTACTACTCTCTTTAATGATGGCACCAGTAGTTCCATGGTCAAAGTTCAGCTGGCGGCCATATCTCATTACCATGTTGGACACGATTCAGGGTCTCTTATGTCGGCTAAGTTATGCAAAACCTTCCTAAAAGGCACCTTTTTGCTCAGACCCCCTGTCAAAGAAACGGTTCCCCCGTGGGATCTTTCCTTGGAACTTCAGGCCTTGACCGCTCCCCCTTCGAACCTGCGGCCACAGTCGATCTTAAATTCTTGTCCTTTAAGACTGCTTTTCTGGTAGCCATTACTTCGGCTAAGAGAGTTTCTGAGCTTCAGGCCCTGTCCATGAAACCGCCTTATTTGATTTTTCATCCGGACCAGGTGTGCCTCAGGATCAATCCCTCCTTTCTTCCTAAAGTAGCTTCGGAAGCTAACATTAATCAGTCCATCAACCTCCCTGTTTTCTTCCCTAAGTATCAAAACAAAGGAGAATACAAGCTGCATTCCTTGGATGTTCACAGGCAGCTTCGTTTTTACCTTCATAGGACAGCTGGTCATAGGCAATCAGACCAGTTGTTCATTTCTTTTGCCAAATTCAATCTGGGTAAACCAATTTCCAAAGTTTTTGTCATGCTGGATTTCTCAGTGTATTCTGTTGGCGTACCAAGCCTCTGGGAGGCCCGCACCGGAGGGAGTCCATGCTCATTCGACCCGGTCTGTCTCTACTTCAGTGGCCTTTAAGTCTAGGGTTCCTCTGGATGACATTTGTTCAGCAGCCACTTGGGCTTCATCTCATACCTTTATTACTCATTACAAGCTGGACGTCACTTCTAGAGGTAGAGCATCCTTTGGCTCCGCGGTGCTCCGGAATATCCTTCCATGATGGCCACCCAAGATTCAGGTAGCTGGGGACTCTGTCCCACAGGTTGCTGACAAATGAATTCTCCTACTTCAGATTTAGAAGTTATGTACTTACCATAACGTTCCATCTGAGTAGGTGGATTCATTTGTCTGCAACCATCCCACCCTCCTATCCCCCTGGCCTTGTCAGTTTCCTGCATAGGGTGTGTTACCCTTTAGTTAGGGTAGTTGGTGCAGGGCAAACTCGATCTGAGGTCATGTAGGGAGAGCAGGGCATTATGGGTGAGGGGAGGAGCTAGGAGCTCGGATCCATAGCTGGATAAACCATGCCGGTTCGGATCCGATATCGGATCCATACCCACAGGTTGCAGACAAATGAATCCACCTACTCAGATGGAACGTTATGGTAAGTACATAACTTCTAATTATGTAAAAATGTGACAAGTCCTCATATAAACCTATTACACAGTTGCCCGTAGAGTGAATATGGATGTGCCTAGAAGGAACAATAGGATTAAGCAAAAACTTCCCTGACAGCAGACTAGCTAATGGTTTCCTCTTGGTTGTGCCATCACCTTGGAAACAATAAGAAATGAGTGATAAGCAACATGCAGGATGACTCCAATGGTCAGTAAGTGCCCAAAAGAAAAAAGTATAAAAAGTAAATAAAAAAATAATAATTATTTAAAAAGCAAAGAGAGAAACTAAGGAAGAATTGTTCTTCCAAACCCAATGTGAATTTCTTCTTGTGTGCTTGAGACAAGGACAGTAGGCTGTCTATCTTTCACTGTCAGGCTCCCACTAAGACAGCGACACTGGTCAATGCCCTTACCTTTGGACCTGTATCAGTCATTCACAAAATGACTATCCAAATACATTTTGAAAAGAAAAGCTTTCAACATAATAGAAATAATTAAAGCTGTTTCTGCTGGGGTGGGGGTGGGGGGCAACCCCTCCTCCTCATACAGTGGGGTGCAACTTCTGCAGACTGTATTTTAAATAACTCTGAGGTCTTTGTGCCGCATAGTAAGGGTGATTGTCCCTGCAGTGACCTTGTTCAATCTATCACACTTCAGCTAGTTGAGAATAGTCAGATGGCCATCTCACAAAATGACTACTTCCCTATGTCAGTGTTGACATGCAAACATAATTATTAATCTTTTTTTTATCTTCCTAGTTCTCAGTAAAAATGAGTGCCACTATTACTTTTTATATTCTGGAAATGTACACCTAAAAATGAAAAAAAATACATTTGTTTGTTTTTCTGTATACCCAGTAATCAAGAAAAATGCCACTTATTGTTATTTTTACTGTTTATGATTCGGACAGTATATAGATTATGATGTTATTCTTTTTTGATATTTGTCAGTTTTATGACATATACTTCTTTTGTTCCAAATAGCCACATAACTTCAACAGTTTTCAATATAAAATCTATCTTGCAACATAGCAGTTTACCCAAAATATGGAGATGGAATGGCCAAAAGATCGGACTTGTATGTACTAAGTCCGAGATGCCATTTCTTGGAATGTTCCCTTTCCTCTGAGATATGGCAATCTCAGAGTTGGTATATATAGGTTTGGGGGATGTGGGGGGGCTTCACCTGTGTTTTTGTCTTTTTTTTTTTGGCATGTAGGCACTCAACATTTTGAGTGCAGATATTTCAGTAGGGAGCCAACTTAGCAATTATGTCAAATTGCATTATTAATTTTATACAGTTCATGGGTATTATACTAAACCATTTCTTACTAATCTAAAATATATATGTTGGATTTTCTGTACAGAATCATTAATACATTATTTAAGCTAACTTAACAGTTTTTGCTCCTGACATAGTATCAAAACACATCATATAGGACAGGTTATCTGAAGAGGATTAAAATAACTGTCAAAGTTTTAAGATAAAGGATGGATATGTAGAGAAGACTAGCATTCTGAAAAGAGTTATTAGGAAGATTACTGTTTCTTATGGTTTGGACACCACAGCTTTTTGAACCATGCTGCATTGAACTCATTTTTCTAGAAGAACACTATTTTCAACAAAAATATTTGAAAATGTTTCCAAACAGAGTGTGTGTGTTTGTGTGTGTGTGTGTGTGTGTGTGTGTGTGTGTGTGTGTGTGTGTGTGTGTGTGTGTGTGTGTGTGTGTGTGTGTGTGTGTGTGTGTGTGTGTGTGTGTTTTAAAAGTATAGCAGAACCCTCCTATAAGCTGTTTTGACTATTTGATTGTTAGAAACAATTTTTTTAAGAATAGGATACTTGTCTTGAATATCAGGATTTGCTGAATGTTGTTACTGGTTTGCAACTGTCGGCTGTAATAATTGTATAATGAAGATTGTTGTAGAACTTAAAAGAAGTAAGAAATGTAATGAAGCAAAATGAAAAGCTGATGCAAATCCCTTTATTCATTATATATTTTGCAATACATTTTGCAAAATTTTATTAACATTTCTGCCAAAAGATGACACACAAAGCCACTAGTCTTTCCTAATGCAGACAGAAATTGGACCATTAAATAGAACTAAGTATTTAGAAAGTTGAAAATTATCTGACCACAATGCTTGATCAAATGTCTAGAAGTTATTTCAAAATTCATCATTTTTTTTTGCATACTTGGAAAGAACTTAATTATTAAAAGACTATTTAGAATAGTGTTCTTAAAATATGTTAATAAATTCTGATAATCTAGTAATTCAACATCTGCAAAGTGTTAAAGCTACAGAATCACAAAATCTCTAATGAACTGTATTACTGGCCAGTATTCTGTTTCAATCCCAAATTTGCAAACTAATCTGCAAATCTATCGATAATATTTAATGTTAAGTTGTCAATCTCGCCTTCATTCTTGCTGGATGGGTTCGGAGCCGACTCGGCCACTTACTAAAGCTCGAGAGCTTATTTTACCGGCTCGAGGCAACCCTATATCCCATGATGCTAGGCGATAACTCCCCAGATCTCATTTGCCACTTTCGCTTGCGAGGTGTGTATTTTTACTGGCTCCTGGTAAGTCTTTATATATATATAGTGTTCAGTCACCCTTTTGAGTTAATTTTTCACCCAGTTGTCTTTTTTTCAATAGTTAGAAACTACCTTTAACTCTATTACTGTTTTATACCTTCCCTTTTTATCCCTTATATCCCTCCCCCTCCACTCTTAGGTTAGGCTTTAAGACTGCCCCTTTCCTAAAGTTTCTTAGGGATCCCGTGGAGTGTTTGGGTGTGTCAGTATCCCTATTAACATTTTTATTGTTATTTATAGTTTTTTGAGAGTGTTTGTGTGTGTGTTTTCTCTTACCTTTGTGAACCCTCGACACTGTTATGTCGAAGGAACCAAAGGAAACTAAGGTCTCAGGCTTTAAGAAGTGTGACTCGTGCTGTCAGAAAATGTCTCTGACAGACGGTCACACTTCTTGTGTTTACTGCCTGGGACCCCTGCACCTGCAGGACTCTTGTTCTGTATGTCATGCATTCATTCCAAGAGTCCTGCAGGAGCGCAGGAACAAACTTATACTGAGGGGCTTGTTAAAGCCCGAGGGCTCCCCAACTAAGTCTGCGTCGGGGAGGCCCTCGAAACCAGCAAAACCGTCGGCTCCAAGTACTAAGCCTTCGGCTGCTGGCTCCTTGTCTGTGCCTAGATCGGCTCCGGCTGGAGCCGATCCCTTTGAGTCACAGGTTCCAGTCTCGGCACCACTCGGTGCCGATACCTCTGAGCCCATGCTTTCACTGTCGGCTCCGGCTGGAGCCAACATGTCCTCGGCTCTGTTGGCTCCATCTAAGAAGAGGTCAAGATCCCCTTCATTGGAGTCCATCCATTTGGCTCTGAGATCTCCCCTGCTCTCGGAGCGGAGCCATCGGAGCCGATCTTCTTGGTCGTCCAGACTTTCAGATCACGACCTTGAGAGAGTGGTAAGTAGGCTGTTAAAGTCTCAGGCATTGGCCCAGATGATCTCTAGCCCATCTCATCAGATGGTAGCTATTATGACGCCACCAAATTTTCCTCCTTCGACTCTCCCTCAGAGTTCGGAGCCGGAGCTCCTCGGAGCCGTGACTGTTGTGGCGTCGGAGCCGATACCTTCCCCTTCAGCTCCTTCGTCTTCCGCTCCAATCTCCTCCTTGATACCTTCATTGGATGGATCCAGGCACCTGATCTCTCTCGTCGGCTCCTGGGGGGCGAGTGGCTTCGGACCATTGTCCGACCCCGTTCTCTCTTTCGGAGCGTCGGCGCTGGTGAGCTCGGCCCCGACATCGGCCTTGGAGCCTTCCCTGTCAGTGCGGCCTGGGGTTCCTACCTCTTTGGAGCGGGGACCCTCAGGCCTTTCTGATAGGGGAGCCTTCGAGGTGATGAGGAGCGTACTAGCCCCAGGGCATAGTCAACGGTCAGCTCCATCAGCTCCTCCCACTACAGTGCCTGCTGATGTCTCTTCCCACTCTCTTGCTCCCGGACCCAGAGATCCAACGCCTCAGGTTTCCCCACTGGGAATTTCTTCCTCTTCCGAGGCTTCTCCTGACCTGTCAGCGGAGCCTCCGCATAAGAGGACATGTAAGAGGAAGCATGTGGACTCCCCTGAGTCCATTACATCTGACACCGACTTGGATGAGTCGGAGGGATCCCCAAAGTCCCCCTCTGAGGATGTCTCTTTCTCAGACATCCTAGAAATCCTAAAGCAGAGGGGGAACTGGTCTTCCCTTAATTCTTCCGAGGACGAATCGGTGTACCTGGAGGCGTTTGGTTCTCAACCCTCCACCTCCTGGGTGTCTCCACCTTTCGACCCCCTTATGGAAGTAGTGGCTCGGAAGGCATGGTCGGCCCCGGATTCGGTGGAACCCACCCCTCGGAGGCCATCTAAATTCATCACAGCACCAGTTGACAAGCAATTCCTAACAAAAGGTGTACCGGTGGATACCATGGTGGTGGCTGCAGCTACCAAGAAGGAACTAGCTGATCCTTCAGTACCTATCCATCCTCCTAATAAGGATTCTAAGACCATGGATAGGTACGGTAAGCGGATGTTTTCTTCAGCGACCTTTGCCATGCGGTCGCTGAATTACTTGTGTCACTTCACCCGCCTTCAGCGAGATATTCTCAAAGAGTTGGGAGAAGTTTTACAGGATCCATCAGCTGCTGGGTCTCAGGATAAAATAAACTCACAGCTTGGAACCCTGAACTCAATTGTTAACTCCTCCATGCGTCTAATTTCATATGCAGCCGATGGAGCGAGTAGGGCCGCAGGCCTTAAGGTGTCACGCCTGGATGCGGCTGTGTAATTTTGCGACCCTTTCAAGGCGTCCTTCACAAATTCCCCTTTTGATGGCTCGGCTTTGTTCGGACCTCAAGTGAAAGACACCTTGACCAGATGCGAACAAGACTCTTTCTGCCGTAGGAGTCCGTTTCTCCACCCCTTCAAGACCATACCCTAAGGGTCAGAAGGGTGGGAAAATGTGGTTCCGCAAATCTCAAGGAGTCACGCCTGACGCAAGAGGTCAGTTTACCCCCAGAGGAAGAGGGGGTAACAACAACAGACACCGCCCTAGGGGCAGAGGGGGTCCGCAGAACCAGGGTAGCAGGGAGCCTCTCTCTGACAAACCCTTCCAGCATCCCTGAGATGTTGCCCGATTGTCCACCTTCGGAGGCAGTCGGGGGAAGATTGTCGCTGTACCCAATAGCCTGGCTTTCCCTTACTCAAGACAAATGGGTACAGTTGATCATATCTGAGGGTTACAAAATTCCCTTTATCCAAACCCCAATTCAGCAAAAGGGAACCCTTCCAGACATTCCACCCGGTCTAAGGGAACTAGCAGTATCAGAAATATCAAAACTGCTAGCAAAAAGAGCCATCCAGCCAGTCCCAGCAGACCAACTAGGATCCGGAATCTACTCAAGGTTCTTTTGGTACCGAAAAGACAGGGGACTGGAGACCAATATTAGATCTCAGCAAACTAAACAAGTTTGTAAAGAGAACAAGATTCCAGATGGCCACGCTACAGTCCATTCTGCCCTTTCTGGGCAAGGACAATTGGATGTGCTCCGTGGACCTTCAGGATGCGTACTATCACATCAAAATTCACAGGCACTCCAGAAGGTTTCTCCGCTGGCTGGGGCCAGTCACTACCAGTTCAGAGCCCTGCCGTTTGGTCTCACTACAGCCCCCAGAGTGTTCACCAAATGTATGGCAGTGGTTACGGCTCACCTGAGACGGCAAGGATTCCAGGTGTTTCCATATCTAGACGACTGGCTCCTCACTGCCACCACCAGGCATCAACTTCTCCAAGCCAGAGCTTACACCATTCACATTTGCAGAGGGTTAGGAATCTCTATAAATTTCGAAAAGTCTGCCTTGTCGCCTTGTCAGTCTATTACCTTTATAGGCGCCAACTTGAACACCGTACACCTTTCAGCAAAGTTAACAGATCAAAGGGTCTTAGATATTCAAAACCATGTCCATGTTCTTCTTCAGAGCGACAAAATTCAGGCCAGGTATGTCCTGAAAGTATTGGGTCTTATGGCGGCCGCCATAAAACTTCTTCCCCTTGCACATTTTTACATGCATCTTCTACAGTGGATGCTTTTCGCCCAATGGTCTTTTCAGCAACTCCCCATGCACCACAAGACCATGATAACTCCAACTTGCAAAAGTCATCTATCCTAGTGGATATTGTCCCCTTAAGTCCATCAAGGCAGACCCTTTGTTTCTCCTCCCCCAGTCGCCATGGTGACATTGGACACCTCCCTGATCAGGTGGGGGGGGGCATTTTCAGGGCAGGATGGTGCATGGCACTTGGCAACCTTTCGAACGCCACCTGCACATAAATGTCCTAGAGATGAGAGCAGTGCTTTTAACGTTGCAAGCCCTCCACGACTCTCTTCCCCTAGGAACTATTGCAATCCAAACGGACAATATGTCCGTAGTGTGGTATATCAACAAGCAAGGTGGAACCAAGTCCTATCCCCTGTGTCGAGAGGCACTCATACTTTGGCAATGGGCGATCTCCTCTCAGCGGTTTCTGATAGCAATGCATATCCCCGGGAAGTCAAACATCATAGCGGACAGGTTGAGCAGAGCTATACACATGCCACATGAGTGGTCTCTCAAACAATCGGTAGCGGAAGAGATTTTTCAGAAGTGGGGCCTTCCTTGCTGCAATCTTTTTGCTACACCCCAAAACAGCAAATGCCCCGACTTCTTCACCCTCTTCCCCCTTCCAGGCCATCCCCTCAGAGACGCTCTAGTCCAAGATTGGCCTCGGGGACTTCTCTATGCCTTTCCACCCTTTCCTCTAATCCCACAAGTAATTCAGAAAGCAACCGCCTTGAGAGCCAAGTTGATTCTCCTTGCCCCTTATTGGCCTCGACAGATATGGTTTCCGTTCCTACATCATTATCTTTTGGTACAGCCTTGGCATCTGGACCCAGCTCCAGATCTGTTGACCCATCAGTCAGGGCAGCTGCACCAATCCCTACATTCTCTCAACCTCACTGCTTGGTTGCTCCACTTCCATCCTTAGCCGGGCTTCCTATGATTTCTAATCCCATCCGGGATATCATAGTAGCTTCCCTTAAATCTTCCACCAGAAGGATTTACAGTAGTAAATGGAAATGTTTCTCCTTCTGGGCAAAGGCAAGGAATATAGATCCCTTTACTGCCCCAATTCATTCGGTCTTAGACTTCCTAGCCGAAATTTTTCATTCTGGGTCTTCTGCCTCTGCAGTAAAGGTTCAGTTGGCAACCATATCGAATTTTCATACAGGCTTATCGGACCACAACATCATGTCCAATAAGCTTTGCAAAGCTTTCCTTAAAGGTGTATATTTACTTAAGCCTCCGATCAAAGACCCTCCACCTCAGTGGGATCTTAATTTAGTCTTAACATCCTTGATTCTCCCCCCCCTTTGAACCTGCGGTCTCCTGTTCATTGAAATTTCTTTCCTGGAAAATGCTCTTCCTAGTTGCCATTACTTTTGCTAGGAGAGTATCTGAGCTTCACGCCCTCTGCATTCGTCCTCCCTACTTAATCTTCCATAAAGACAGAGTTTCTCTAAGGACTAATCCATCCTTCTTACCCAAGGTGGCTTCACAGACAAATTTAAATCAATCAATTGATCTCCCAGTTTTTTCCCCAAACTATACTAATACAGCGGAGCAAAAGCTACATTATCTAGATGTTCACTGCCAGCTCCGATACTATTTGGATAGAACCAAACAAATAAGGAAGTCTGATCAGCTGTTTTTATCGGATGCAGAAAATAAGAAAGGCCTTCCTGTTTCCAAGGTAACCCTATCTAGTGGCTGTCTTCTGTGATTACATCTATTTATCAACTCAGAGGCAGGGAATTAACTTCTAAGCCAAAAGCCCATTCAACTAGAGCACTAGCTACATCTACAGCTTTTCAAGCTAGACTACCAATAGACACTATCTGTGCGGCAGCCACATGGGCCTCTCCTCATACCTTTGTTTCGCATTACAAATTGGACATGGCCTCCAGGGACAGAGCAACATTTGGTTCCACCATTTTTAAGAGTCTGTTCCAATGAGCCACCCAGGATGAAGGTGCTAGGGACGCGGTCCCATCCAGCAAGAATGAAGGCGAGATTGACAACTTAACATTGAGAACTTATGTACCTACCATAACGTTCCATGTTAGTTGTCTTCTCTCGCCTTCTTTCTTGCGTCCCACCCACCATCCCCCTAGCCTGGACAGACCGAGAAGATCTTCCCTTCCTTGAAGGGTCCTTTTATTCCCTTGTTCACCACCTAGGTGTCCTAGGATATATATAGTGCAGATAATTATCTTTGGGGGGGTTTATCCCTCTTCCTCCTCCTTCCAGTTGGAGGATTTTGTTTGATTGGCCTATCTAGGTTTTTCAGCTTCCAAACGAGATCTGGGGAGTTATCGCCTAGCATCATGGGATATAGGGTTGCCTCGAGCCGGTAAAATAAGCTCTCGAGCTTTAGTAAGTGGCCGAGTCGGAGCCGAGGATCGGCTCCGAACCCATCCAGCAAGAAAGAAGGCGAGAGAAGACAACTAACATGGAACGTTATGGTAGGTACATAACTTCTCAATTCCTTTTAAGCAGCTGAACCAATAACTTAATTAATTATGACTCAGTGCCACCATTTTGCTCATATTACATGTATTAGTACAATACAGACACAAACATTTTAGTTATCAGTTAAATTACTAACAAAGCAAAGTACTCCAAGAACAGTATGTATTTTGTCAAAAAGAAGTGACAGATCTAGATTTTAAGATGTATCTTGTTTCTATCTCTTTAAACATTTTTAACATGTCTTTTCCTACTTACGACCCATTTTTATTTTCTGTAAAACTACATATTTAACAGAAGCTAAACCACTATTTTGAGCACAATTAAAATTTACAGCAGCACTTGCATATAAGTATGTCATTTTTGAAACAGATTCATTGAAAGTTTGTTTTTAGATGTAGTAAAATAAAGTATAAAAGTTGATACAATTCTCATGTGTAATTCCAGTCATTCTAAACCCATATTTTAGTGTTAGTACTAGGATTACTATAGAAATATCTGAAATATAATACTGGGGTCATGCAGAAAAAAGTGAATGCATTATATGTGAATTATAAGTGAATTATATATTATACCTCATAAATTTTAATATGTAGAAAATGGTATATGTTACAGTTTCCATTTGTTTCTGTATTTTGTTAGAAAAAAAGTATTTAAAAAAGAAAAGTGCAGAATAAGAATGGGGTATCTAGGAGACTGCGATATCTGTGAACATTTGTATACAAAGAAAACAAAAAAGTCAAGCCTTTACATTTTGGTGGATTAAAAATGTAGAATAAATATAATATTGGAACAGATACAATATTTTAGCTTGATTAAAATCTAAATGTTATATATTCTGATTGTAAACCATTTCATAATATTTAAGTAGAATTGTCTTCCATTTAGTTTCTACTATCTTTTTCTTTACAGAGCATGAAAGTACAGTTGGATTAAGTTAAAAGAAGTTTAAAGATAGGCTTTTGGTATACTCAGATGATCTAAAACTGAAGAGTCATTGTGAAATAGTATTAAGGAAACCTGATGATTATAGGTTGTATAAGGAGTCAAATCTCCAGTATAAAATGGAAGAAGGCAGAAATACAAAACCAGAAACAATTAAATCCCAAACAAAGAGTTTCAGAAGAGCCTGGTAATGCATAAAATCACATATAAAAATATATTTACAACCCTATTTATCAAAGCATCAAGGGAGATACGCAAACTTCCTCTGGAAAAACTAGAAGTGTTTCAGCCTACTTGCTGTTGAAAGCACAATGACACACAAGTCTTTATGGATACATTAAGGCTTATAGTACAGACTTCACTCATTAGACATGCTTTGTCCTTGTTTGTTCTCATGAATATAACAAAAATGGAGTCTAACAATGTTTTTAAATACTCACGATTATCAAAATAACCAGTATGTATTATCTTAATAAGGACTAAAAGAACATAAATAGAAAATGAAAAGTTGTACTTCATGGTTTGCTACAGTTGAGGGAACTATACTTGAAGCACTGAGTACTACTTGAAGCACTGAGTACAGTTTTTGAGATCACATTTATCCAAATACTTTAACAGACTAAAAACTGCACAAACAACAGCAGCAAAAATGATGGGCGTGTACCAAAGATGTAGTAGTGATGGCAGTTTTCAGGCCACACACACACACACACACACACACACACACACACACACTTTGTGGTGCACAGTAATTTGAGCAAATCAGTAAGTGTATTTTACTTTGAATTTTGTATGCGATGAAAATAATACTTTTTCATGTGATACAGTAACCTTGCAGTTGTTTAGGTAAGACAGGGCCACAGAGGGTCCCTCAGTGTTCTGGGTCATGAAGGATTGTGCCTCCTGCAGAATGTAGCATTTTTAGTCATTTGTATTGTGAAGTGCTGTTTCAACTAATTGTGCTCACTGAAACAGCATTTAGCAGGTTTAGGTTTCACCAATTGTTCATAATTTGAAGATGTATGAATACAGGAAAAAATAATTTAATATGTACACTGGTGAAGATGTAAGGGAGCAAACGAGCATATGACAGAAATATGTAAATATACCTATGAGATTAGAAACATCCAAAAAGCAAAAACATTTCAGAACAGAGAATCAAGCTGTAGACAGAGTATCACTCAGAGGTACTGTTATGAACTACTTGTTGTGCAGTGAAAGTTGCAGGTGCACAGACTAGACTTCCTGTGTATGCTATCCACAATAATTTACTTCTACACAAGGCTGGGGAATTAAAACTTATTGTGAAGTTAACAATAGATCTGAAGTAGTTAACTTCATTTGATCAGAAACCTGTGGGTATCGGATCTGAACTGGATCCGAGCCAGCAGCTTTCCAAGCTAAAGATCTGAGCTCTCAGCTCCTCCCCCTTACCCATAATACCCTGCTACCTCCCTCCTGTCCTCAGATCTCATTTGCTGCGGCTTCTTGAAGCATGAGGGACGAGCTCTTGGCTGCTTAGGTGAGAGTAAATTGGGAGAATTTCTGTCAAATTTGTAGCGCTTTTTGTGTGTGTTTCAGACCCTTAGTTAAGTTATATAATTTTTGGTTCCTTTTAATTGAAATTTAGTGTTTTCCCTTCCCCTTACTGTGTGTGTTAGGGTGTGTATATGAGTGTCATGGCCGAGGGCCCTAAGGCCATTTTTTCAAAATGCGCTGAGTGTGGTCATAAGCTGTCCCCAGCGGATGGCCACACTCAGTACATTCCTTGCCTGGGGGTAGCCCATTTAACATCGGGATGCCAGATTTGCGCAGCCTTTTACCCCCAGGCTCTGAGGGACAGGAGGAACAAGCTAATCCTGGCGGGACTCTTGCCCATGGATTCTTCTTCCTCCTCTCACTCAGTGGCGCCAGTCGTGGCTGCGACTGCCCAGTGTTCAGCTCCCCCTTCCCTGGCTGGGACTCAACCTCCTGCTGTTTCCCAGGGAGAGGGGAACTCTTCTAAGAAAGAGAAGAGGCATAGAGAGAAGGAGAAAGAGAGAGATAGACATAAAAGTCACAAGTGGCGGGCCAAATCAGTCCCTTTGGCAACGCGGGCTAAACTGATCTGTTCCCCCATGAGGATTTCCAGGTCTTCCCCCTCTCGGCTCTGCTTTCTACGCTTCTCTCCGGATCCAGAGGAGAAGTCCCGGTCACCTTCGAGGTCATCTAGGCGGTCTTCCCGGCCTGCCTCTGCGACTTCTTCTAGATCTACTAGGAGTCTTTCCAACTCGGATATGGACTGGATGATGTGTCGATTCCTGCAGGCCCAGATGCAGATGGAAGTGCTCCTGCCCCCCCCCCCCAGGGGGGGGGGGAGCTCAGCCCCTTTCTTTGCACCCATCGCTCCTTCTCCGATCCACTATCGGGTTTCGGAGCCGTTGGATCCCAGTAGTCTCAGAGCCGGAGAGTTGGCGCCGATAGTAGTTGCTACTTCGACACCGGCCTTACCCTCGAGTTTATTGGGTCATCTTTTGGACCCGAGCTTCGGATCCGCAGAGGTGTGTGTCTTCGGCTCTGTTGTGGTCGGAGCACACTTCCCTTTTGGGTCCGATCGCGTCGGCTCGCGCTGGTCCTCACATCGGAGCTGAGGGCACTGCTCTCGGAGCCGGGGAAGAGTGGTTCACCTTCGGCCTTCGACATGGTGGAGAGGGTGCTGTCGAAGAGTTCAAAGTCCCTGGTTCGTGCTAGGGATCCACCCTTCATTCCGTCGCATATGGGCCTGTCTTCCATTGTCTGGCTCTAGGGAAAGCCTGCGTCTGCACCCCAGTTAGTTCCTGTAGAGGAACATGACCCTGTTGGTGAGCCCTCCTCGGACAGTCCCGCCGAGGAGGTCCCTCACAAACAAAAGTGTAAGAGGAGGCACTTGGACTCCCCCGAGTCCCTCACGGAGGACATGGACTTAGAGGAAGGGGAAGGTTCCCCCAGGTCACCCCCAAGGATGTCTCCTTTGGAGACATTATGGAGATGCTGCGCATTAGAGGGGGGTGGTCAGCCCAGAAACCTTCCTCGGATGAGTCTGTGTTTCTGGAGGTGTTTGATGCAGGCCCGTCTACCTCTTGGGTGTCCCCTCCGGCCTACCCCCTGTTAGACCTGATTACTACCAGGGCATGGAAGGAGCCGGACACTGTGGAGCCAATCCCTAGGAGACCAGATAAAATCCTTAGTCCCCCCGCAGACAAGCCGGCGTGGAATAAAGGTTCCCCGGTAGATGCCATGGTGGTGGCTGCTGCCACCAAGAAGGAACTAGCACAAGAAAGTTCCTCGGTCCATCCTCCTGATAAGGAGTCTCGGACGATGGATCGCATTGGAAAGCGGATGTTTGCATCAGCCACCTTTTCCATAAGGGCGCTGAATTACCTGGCACACATCATATGACAAAAATATGTAAATATACCTATGAGATTAGAAACATCCAAAAAGCAAAAACATTTCAGAACAGGGAATTAAGCTGTAGACAGAGTATCACTCAGAGGTACTGTTATGAACTACTTGTTGTGCAGTGAAAGTTGCAGGTGCACAGACTAGACTTCCTGTGTAAGCTATTCCACAATAATTTACTTCTACAGAAGGCTGGGGAATTAAAACTTATTGTGAAGTTAACAATAGATGTTAAGTTGTCAATCTCGCCTTCATTCTTGCTGGATGGGTTCGGAGCCGACCCTCGGCTCCGACTCGGCCTATACTAAAGCTCAAGAGCTATTTATACCGGCTCGAGGCTACCCTATATCCCACAATGCTAGGCACTAACTACCCAGATCTCGTTTGCCGCTTACAGCTGCGAGGTGCATTTATTACCGGCTCTACAGGTTAGATATTATAATTCTTAAATTTCTATCTTTTAGTCAGATTTTCAGTTAGTTTTAGTTAGCGACCATCCCATTAGCTTCCCTTCATATCTAATCCCCCTTCCGGTCCCTTTTAATCCTATATCCTGACCCCCTTTGGTTATAAGGTTAGGCCTTTGGGCCTATTCTGCTTTCTTTAACTTGTCAGTTTAATTTTTGTGTGACTGACTTAGCTTCTTTTTAAAGGGTGTCTGTGTGTGTGTGTATATTTTTTGTACCTTTTAGGATGACTAAAGACACCAGGGTCTCAGGCTTCAAGAAGTGTGACTCGTGCTGTCAGAAAATGTCGCTGACAGACGGTCGCACTTCTTGTGTTTATTGCCTGGGCCCTCTGCACCTGCAGGACTCTTGTTTGGTCTGTCATGCGTTCAGTCCAAGAGTCCTGCAGGAACGCAGAAATAAGTTAATTTTGAGGGGCTTGTTAAAGCCTGAAGGTTCCCCGACCAAGTCATCGTTGGGGAAGCCTTCGAAGCCATCTAAGCCATCGGCTCCGAGTTCAGAGCCTTCGACTGGTGGTGCTCTGACTGCTGTTACATCGGCTCCGGGTGGAGCCGATGTTTCCAAGACACAGTCTTCCTCATCAGCTCTGGCTGGAGTCGACGTTCCTCAAATTCAGGCTTCTACATCAGCTCGAGCCGGAGCCGATGAATCTAGGACTCAGTCGGCGCCGATAGTGGTGTCGGTGCCATCTACTAGCCGTAAACGGTCCAGATCTCCATCCTTGGAATCTGTTCACTCAGCTCCGAGGTCAGCCTTACTCTCGGAGCGGAGCCATCGAACCCATTCCTCCAGGTCTTCCAGGCTCTCGGACCATGACCTCGAGAGGGCGGTTAGTAATCTTCTAAAGTCTCAGGCACTAGCCCAAATGTTCCATAGCCCTTCTCAACAGACAGTGGCTATACCCACCCCATCTTCGATTCCTCCTCCGACTCTTCCTCTGAGTTCGGAGCCGGAGCTCGTGGGAGCTGTGGCCGTTGACACGTCGGAGCCGATACCTCACCTTTCGGCTCCGTCGTCAGCTCCGGTCTCTTCTATGGTCCCATCTTTGGAGGGATCTGGGCGCATGGACTTCCTCATCGGCTCCAAGGGGGCGAGTGGCATCGGACCCTTGTCTGACCCCGTTCTCCCTCTCGGAGCTTCGGCGCTGGTAAGTTCGGCCCCGACATCAGCTTCGGAGCCACCCCTCTCGGTGCCGGGAGGGGTCCTTATCTCTTCGGAGCGGGGACCTTCTACCCTGCCTGATAGGGGCACATTCGAAGTCATGAGGAGCTTGCTGGCCCCTGTGCCTGCTCCATGGTCGGCTCCCTCAGCTCATCCCTCTGTAGTGCCTGCTGCGGTCTCTACCCAGCCTCTCATTCCTGACCGTAGAGATCTAGCGCCTCAGGTTTCCCCATTGGGAATATCCTCCTCTTCCGAGGTTTCCCCTGATCCATCAGGGGAACCCCCTCGGAAGAGGAAATGTAAGAGGAAGCATGTGGACTCCCCTGAGTCCATTACATCGGATACCAACTTGGATGAGTCGGAAGGGTCCCCATGGTCCCCCTCTGAGGATGTCTCCTTTTCAGACATCCTTGAGATCTTGAAGCAGAGGGGGAACTGGTCTACCCTTAATCCTTCCGAGGACGAGTCGGTTTACCTAGAGGCATTTGGCTCTCGCCCTTCCACCTCCTGGGTGTCTCCGCCCTTTGACCCCCTCATGCAAGTGGTGGCGCGAAAGGCGTGGACAGCCCCTGATATGATGGAACCTACCCCACGGAGGCCTTCAAAATTCATAACAGTCCCTTCGGACAAACACTTTTTAGCCAAGGGTGTCCCGGTTGACGCCATGGTGGTGGCTGCAGCCACTAAGAAGGAACTGGCTGATCCTTCAGTACCTGTCCATCCTCCTAACAAGGAGTCTAGGACTATGGATAGGTACGGCAAGCGGATGTTTTCTTCAGCGACCTTTGTCATGCAGTCGCTGAATTATCTGTGCCACTTCACCCGCCTTCAAAGAGACATGCTCAAAGAAGTGGGTGAGGTCTTACAGGATCCAACAGCTGCGGGGTCTCAGAACAAAATAAACTCCCAGCTGGCAACCCTGAGTTCCATTGTGAACTCCTCCATGCAGCTTATTTCCTATGCGGCCGATGGGGCGAGTAGGGCTGCAGGCACAGGTGTGGCCTTACGGTGTCACACCTGGATGCGGCTTTGTAACTTTGCAGACCCCTTCAAGGTGTCCTTCACTAATTCCCCCTTTGACGGTTCAGCTTTGTTTGGACCTCAGGTGAAGGATACTTTGACCCGATGCGAGCAAGAAGGCAAGACTCTCTCTGCTGTGGGAGTCTGTTTTTCCACCCCGTCTAGACCATACCCTAAGGGTCAGAAGGGTGGGAAAATGTGGTTCCGCAAACCACAAGAGTTTGTGCCTGACGCAAGAGGTCATTTCCCCTCTAGAGGCAGGGGGGGGACAATAATAGACGCCGCCCTAGGGGCAGAGGAGGCCCGCAAAATCAGGGTAGCAGAGAGTCTGTTTCTGACAAACCCTTCCAGCATCCCTGATTAGCTGCCTGACTGTCCGCTTTTGGAGGCAATCGGGGGAAGGTTATCACTGTACCCAGAAGCCTGGCTTTCACTCACCCAAGACAAATGGGTACAGTCAATTATATCCGAGGGTTACA
The DNA here is from genome assembly GCF_019279795.1 of Protopterus annectens. NCBI lineage: Eukaryota > Metazoa > Chordata > Ceratodontiformes > Protopteridae > Protopterus > Protopterus annectens. The sequence continues at coordinate 100,913,738 of NC_056745.1, read as the reverse complement.
AAATCCCTTTTATCCACACCCCAACTCAGCCAAAAGGACCCCTCCCAAACGTTCCACCCAGTCTAAGGGATCAAGCAGTACTAGAAATATCAAAACTGCTAACAAAAAGAGCCATCCAGCCAGTCCCAGTAGACCAACAAGGATCTGGAATCTACTCCAAGTTCTTTTTGGTACCATAAAAGACAGGGGGCTGGAGACCAATATTGGATCTCAGCAGACTAAACAAGTCTGTAAGAAGAACGAAGTTCCGGATGGTCACGCTACAGTCCATTCTACCCTTTCTGGGTCAGGACGATTGGATGTGCTCAGTAGACCTTCAGGATGCGTACTACCACATCAAGATGCACAGGCGCTCCAGGAGGTTTCTCCGCTTCCGGCTGGGAGCCAGTCATTATCAGTTCGGAGCCCTGCCCTTTGGTCTCACTACAGCCCCCCGAGTGTTCACCAAATGCATGGCAGCAATTACGGCTCATCTGAGGCATCAAGGATTCCAGGTGTTTCCATACCTAGACGACTGGCTCCTCACTGCCACCACCAGGCGTCAGCTTCTCCTCTCCAGAGATTACACCATTCATACTTGCAAAGGGCTAGGTATCTCCATAAATTTCGAAAAGTCTGCCTTGTTGCCTTGTCAGTCTATTACCTTCATAGGCGCCACATTGGACACAGTTCGGCTCTCCACTAAACTAACTGATCAAAGAGTTCTAGATATTCGCAGGCATGTTCACATCCATCTTCAGAACAATAAAATCCAGGCCAGGTTTGTCCTGATGGTATTAGGTCTCATGGCGGCAGCCATTACTCTACTTCCCCTAGCTCGCTTTCATATGCGCATCCTTCAGTGGATGCTTTTTTTCCCAGTGGTCCTTTCAACAGCTTCCAATGTCACACAACATTTTAATAACCCTGTCTTGCAAGAAACACCTTTCTTGGTGGATGGTCTCCCCTCAAGTCCTTCAGGGCAGACCATTTGTTCCTTCTCCCCCGGTCGCCATGGTGACAACGGATGTCTCCCTGATCGGGGGGGGGGGGCATTTTCAGGGCAGGACAGTCCAGAGCACATGGCAACCTTTCGAGTTCCACCTGCACATAAATGTCTTGGAGATGAGAGCAGTACTTTTAGCGTTGCAAGCCCTTCAGGACTCTCTTCCCATCGGGACTATTGCAGTTCAGACGGACAATATGTCCGTAGTGTGGTACATCAACAAGCAGGGTGGAACCAAGTCCTATCCCTTATGTCGAGAGGCACTCAGACTATGGCAGTGGGCCATCTCCTCTCAGCGGTTTCTGATAGCAACGCACATCCCCGGGAAGTCCAACATCATAGCGGACAGGTTGAGCAGAGCCATTCTCATGCCACACGAGTGGTCTCTCAAACAAGCAGTAGTGGAAGAAATTTTTCAGAAATGGGGTCGACCTTGCTGCGATCTTTTTGCAACACCTCAAAACAGCAAGTGCCATGACTTCTTCACTCTCTTCCCGGCCACTCCCCCCCCCCCCCAGAGACGCTCTAGTCCACGATTGGCCCTGGGGACTTCTGTATGCCTTTCCCCTTTTCCATTAATCACTCAATTGATTCAGAAAGCTACCGCCGTGAGAGCCACCATGATCCTCATTGCTCCTTACTAGCCTCGACAGATATGGTTTCCGTTCCTGCATCATTACCTCTTGGGGCAGCCCTGGCATCTGGACCCAGTGCCAGATCTCTTGACCCATCAGTCGGGACAGGTGCACCACTCCCTCCAATCTCTCAACCTCATAGCTTGGTTGCTCCAGTTCCAACCCTAGCCAGGCTTCCCCTTATTTCCCATTCTGTGCGTGACATACTTATAGTTTCCCTAAAGTCATCTACCAGAAGGATTTATGCCAGCAAGTGGAAGCGTTTTTCCTTCTGGGCAGGAGCTAGAAATATGGATCGTTTTACTGCCCCTATCCAATCAGTCCTAGACTTCCTAGCCGAACTTTTTCACTCAGGGTCTTCTTCCTCCACCGTCAGAGTACAGTTAGCGGCTATTTCAAACTTTCATGTAGGCTTTTTGGACTCCAGCATCATGTCCCATAAGCTTTGTAAAACCTTTCTTAAAGGTATCTTTTTGCTTAAGCCCCCAATCAGAGACCCCCCACCTCAGTGGGACTTAAATTTGGTTCTAACTTCCTTGATTCTTCCCCCCTTTGAACCTGCGGCTTCCTGCTCCTTGAAATTGCTCTCTTGGAAGACTCTTTTTCTAGTCGCCATAACATCTGTGAGAAGAGCATCAGAACTTCATGCCCTTTGCATTCGTCCACCTTATCTAGTTTTCCATAAAGACAGAGTGTCCCTCAGGACTAACCCGTCCTTTTTACCCAAGATTTCTTCTGAGGCGAACCTAAACCAGACTATTGATCTCCCAGTTTTCTTCCCCAACTACTCCAACAGAGTGGAACAAAAGCTGCATTTTCTGGACGTTCATCGTCAGCTCCGTTACTATCTGGATAGAACCAAGCAGGCTAGGAAATCTGAACAGCTCTTCCTGTCTTATGCAGCAGGGAAGAAAGGCCTTCCAGTTTCCAAAGTAACCCTTTCTAGATGGCTGGCCTCTGTGATTACTTTCATCTATGACCTCAGACGCCAAAAGCTGCCGTCAAGGCGCAGGGCTCACTCAACTAGAGCATTAGCCACGTCAGTAGCTTTTCAGGATAGATTACCAATAGATTCCATTTGTGCGGCAGCCACATGGGCCTCTCCTCATACCTTTATCTCTCATTACAAATTAGACATGGCCTCCCGAAGCCGGGCTAATTTTGGTTCCACCGTTCTCAAGAGTCTGTTCCGATGAGCCACCCAGGGTAAAGGTGCTAGGGACGCGGTGCCATCCAGCAAGAATGAAGGCAAGATTGACAACTTAACATTGAGAAGTTATGTACTTACCATAACGTTCCATGTTAGTTGTCTTCTTCTCGCCTTCTTTCTTGCGTCCCACCCTCCATCCCCCTAGCCTGGACAGACCTAAGGATCCTTGGGGATCTTCTTCCTGCCTCAGTATTAACCCCCTTTGGCTATCCTTACTAGTAGCTATAGGTCTAGGTTACTTACGAGTGAGGTTTCCTCTTCTCCTTATTTTGGAGATCAGAACTGCTATGGTTTCAGCTATCAAACGAGATCTGGGTAGTTAGCGCCTAGCATTGTGGGATATAGGGTAGCCTCGAGCCGGTATAAATAGCTCTTGAGCTTTAGTATAGGCCGAGTCGGAGCCGAGGGTCGGCTCTGAACCCATCCAGCAAGAAAGAAGGTGAAAAGAAGACAACTAACATGGAACGTTATGGTAGGTACATAACTTCTCATTATAATAGACACAATGCAATTGTAAAGGCAATAGGAGTTACAGAATCAAAACAGATTCATAGGTTCATAGGTTGGTACTAGGCTGTCGGCCCTAGGGCCTATACAAGCCTAGCCATAACAATTCCCTGGCTATTTCTTCCCACACTATTTACTTCCCTGGACCCCTGTCTAGCAGGGCGATTGACATGATCCCTGGGGTGAATTTCCTTTCTCCCATCCAGTCATCAAGGTTCCTTTTGAAGAGGGCCAAAGAGGTGCTCTGCTTGACATGTATGGGCAGTCTATTCCAGAGTCTGGGGAGTCTCTGGGTCAGGAACCTATCCCTCCAGCATGTTTTGTTTATTGTGATGACAAGGTTTAGATCCCTGGAGCATGTGGCTCTGAGGAATTGGGATTTCTTTAAGTGTAGCATGTCCAACAGCTCTGGGTTTGACATGGCCTTGTATGTTAAGCAGAGATCGCCTCAGAGTAGATGATATGTGACAGAGTATAGCTGGAGTTTTTTAAGGCGGTCAGCATAGGGCATCTACTTTAAGACTGTGATTCTTTTAGTGAGGTATTTCTGTGGCCTTTCCAGTTGTTGCAGATATCTTGAGAGGTACATACCAAATGGGGCATTGTATTCTATAATGGGCCTAATGAGGGATGAGTACAGTGAGACAATGACCTCCTTTTTTCTGGATGAAAAGCTCTTAGTGATGAGGTGTGCCACATAGAAGGATTTCCTGACTGATTCTACTTCAAGAGAATCTGGAGTTTGTATGTTATGTAGGAATATGTGAACTCTATCCCCAATAAATAAGTAAACAAAACATATAAATGCCCTTATGTGCCAACAAATTCCATGTTTCTATATTACTGTGCAAAGAAACTTTTTAAAGCCAATAATTCTGCAAGATAGGAGTTTTGGATCCACCATATTATAAATGCATTGCTGGCAAATTACTAAACACCTTTAAATGGGGTTTAGAAAAGTATTTGATGCTCTCAGATATAAAGGAATTTTCATCATTATATGTGAGAGAAGTCATTTTGTTTAGCTATAAGATTTTGTGTACTGTCAAAATTGTGTACTTACAGTTGATTTATTACTTTTATTGTTAGTACAACAAGCATCTGTTTGTGCATATTGGCCAGTCAAGCCCAGTATACAGTGATCCCTACCTGGAAGCTGTAGACATTCGGCAGATTTATGACAAGTTCCCTGAAAAACAAGGAGGATTAAAGGAGCTGTTTGAAAAGGGATCTACAGATGCCTTCTTCCTAGTAAAATTCTGGGTATGTGTGCACATTGTCTAATATGATGTATTTAAGTGTAGGTCATTGTTTTTGCAACTTTATCTACAGTATAAGACTTTCACACTTAATAAAGATGTACTGTTGTGCTGCCATAGTCATTGTAAATGCTTTGTTGTAATGGCTGTAAAGTTGTGTTTGCTGCAAATGAAAATAAATGCATGGAGTTTAATATACGTAAGTTCTCTAACCTTTGAAGAGAGCAGTTCAGTGTTACATCAATTTTATATATTTTTTTCTCCCTGCTTTCTCCTGTCCATCAAATCCCATCATCCTGTGATAACCAGTCCTAGTCATCATGCATACAGCTATTAGAGTTTTTCTTTTTATGGTCATAACCCTGTACTTGGTGGCTGATGTAGACACTAACATCACATGGAGACACTGACCTATGTTCTGTCCATGGCAAGTGTATGCTTCCACACCAATGTAACTGAGAGCTGCCATCACTTGCTTGAGATCACAAAGCCCACAGCTCCTAGTCTTATGGCCATTGTGAACATGCAAACCTCCACAAGCATGAGAGCAACTGACTGACTTAAAGAACCCTCTTCCTCCCCCATGGTGAGAAAGCTGTCATACGCAGCACACTCCCATCCTACCCTACCCAACTTTTCTAACTCCTGATTGCCTTTGTTCCATTTGCTTTCACCCTGGTAGCTTTTTATATAAGGCTGATCTGTCCAGTTCTAACTCCATTATGTTTTGATGTCATAGCATCTGAAATCAGTTACCTTGGAAACAGTAGTCATGTAATGGCACATTGAACTACATGAAGACAGTTGCTTTTCTGATTAAATCATTGAATTACATTAGGACAGTTGCTTTTCTGATTAAATCATGAAGTACCTTCAGGCAATGTTCTTATTTTGACTTTATCATTGATAATCAGATTAGATATTTACGGAGTGTCATATCTAAACTAACTGCTGTGGATGAAATATATTGTCCAATCAAGGCAGTCTGTCCATCCCTCCTTAAATAAAAAATTACAAATCTCAAGAAGATGAACAGTTAAAAGAAGCTGAAGGATTTAAAAGGGTTATTTAATGTCAAGAGTTGTTCTACTACATTGTGTTACCAATGCCAGAATTCAGAGATCTGTCATTGGGATTGCCCTGTCAGTTTGATTGTAGACTGATGATAGTGAATGTCGCCATTGATTTAAAAGTGATGGTTCTCTTATTTTTTCCTTACCATTAGATATCCTTTGAGTTGCACCAGCCTAAATGACTGATGTGAAAGGGTCATATGGCAGTTGCTCATAGACGTTTTGGACTATGTAAAGAGACTTTTGATGCAGAGATGTTTAGCATAGCTGCAGACGATTATTGCATTGGTGGTCAACTGGCTTTAGTTCAAAAATTTAAAATGGTGGTGCATTGCATTTTGTGATCCATTTGAGTGCTTTACTACAGTTTTTGCCCTTTTCTCCACTGTGGTGCAACCATGGAATTGGTGTATATAATTTATAAGGTGCAGGACGGCTTGCCCCCTGCAAAAAAGATTTTGTTGTGTTTTTTGCATATTTTTGGTTCTCTGTTTTCAATGTTAAATTTTTGATAAATGGTGAGTCGAAAAGCTGTTATTTGATGAGTTGTGGATGAACTGAGGTGTTTGCCTGTTCCAAGTACATATGAACATCACTGTTAATCAGGACTGCCAAAACAACTGACACATATGTAGACTATGTAGACAATGTTCTGTTACAAGTCAGATGCTGAATAACGTGGATACTGATGAAGTTTCATTACTGTAGTACAAATTACGACGTGCAGTATTTTTCATGTAGATGATCCAGTGCTAATTAAATTTAGTTGTATTACATTGGAGTGTATCAGTCAGTATCAGCCTTGAGGAATACAGTGCATATAAGTACAAAAATACATAGCTGCAGAAGTAGTCATTCCCTTATACTCAGCATTGAACAGACCGAATATTTGGTAAAGCTCCCACTTTGGGATGTATTTCACTCAATATATAAATTAGAAAGACCGCAGAGGTTCATAACCAGAAAGATTGCGGGCTTAAAGTTCCTGAGTTATCCTTTATTCAGTGTCCTGTAGAGCTTTGAGTGGAGATCTCTGCTTTGCTTATCATGCCATTAGATACCCGGTTGTCCTGGACCTTCTGTATCTCCACAAGTCCAGTACCTCCAGCAGTACTAGAACCACGGTCTGAAATCTTAACCAAAAGATAAGTAAAACATTGTGGAGGGGCAGATTAATAACACAGTACCTCCTAAGCCTCTGGAATAAACTTTCCCTACATGTTAAGCTGTGTGATTCACTATCTTCTTTAAAAATAACCATGATGACTGTATTAGTATCTACAAACTTATTCTGGGAGTGACTGGTATCACCCTCTTTTGTGATCAGTCAAGGTCTGACTGGTAAATTGTGATACATAGTGTACTGACCAATTAACAGAGTGATCATCTGAAGAGAACCCTTTTAAGTATGCCACTGCAAAAGAAATGACTGACCTGTAAGAAGTAATATTACCTTTGTTTTAACAACAAGACTGTTCACATTAGGGACAATTCCACACTGATTACATCACAGATCCAAGTATTATTATTCATTTTTCTACAATCAGTAAGTGTCAGTGAATTGCACTGAAGGGCCTGCCTAAATAACACTATTGTAACTGATACAGCTAGCAGAGGTGGAGCTGTGCATTGGAACATAGGCATAAAATGGGTGAAATTCAGCAAATAGCTGCCAGGCTATAAGGTATCCCCAACTATTCCCGACTCAGTTCTAAGATGTCATGGTTTCACTAACTACTTTTAAGGATGCAGTCAGTGAATTCAAAACAAATATCAACTATGTACAAATGCAGCTTCTGACCAGAATGATCTATTGTTTTCCTTCATCTATTTTATCGGAACCTTTCCAATTATTCTATCTATGCATGCTTGGGTGCTCTCCTATCCCAAGATGAACCGCTTAGGATTCATAAGCTGTATAATTAATCAGATTATAAGGGATTTGTGACCTGTCCCAAGATGAACCACTTGGGATTCATAAGCTATTTAATTAATCTGATTGTAAGGGATTTGTGAAATTAAGCAGTGTGAGTGGAAATGTGTTATTTTAAGCTTTCTTTTCCACTAAAAAAAATATTGCTTTTGTATTTTTTGATTTTTAAATGTCACATTTTTTATTATTCTTTTCTGTTATCATCTTTGTTGAAAGAAAATTGCCTCCATGGACTTCTGTTCTGCACTAAATGGTGGCCAAATACTATAAATTTTATCTGATTTGTACATTATTAAATAACCGTTTCTAAAGTGTAGAGGCCGAAACTGTATGGTCTAGCCATTTAAGGCATTTCTGAATGTGGTGTACTCTGATTATGTGCTCACTTCCAGCTACATTATACACATAGTCTGGTTTTAGTAATTTATCTGATGTTGTTAATCTTCATTCCATTCATCACTGAGGGGGTTCGGTTCCAAGCCCTCGGAACTAAGTCAGCCTTATACCAAAGCTCGTGCCAGCCAAAAACTTTCGAGGTAAGATTTTACCTATAATCCCCTTCTCCCTGTTAAATCAGATCTCGTTTGCTGGGTTGCCATAAAGCCGCGTTCAAGCCAGCTCTCAGCTAAGTCTCTGATATTTTAGAAATATTTTGATAACTTGATATTGCTAATATCTCTAAATCATTTAGTGTGCTTCTAGATAGTGTGTTACTTCCTGCATCTGTGTATCGCTAGTCTTTTCCCATACTTTCCTGTCAACTACCTGTTGGTAATCTTTGTACCATCGCTGGTACTCTCCTTCTCTCTACCTGCTGTGGTAATTCCTTTATACCATCATTGGTATTTTCTCTCTCTTCCTCTAGCTAGCTATAGTTGTGGTAATCTGTTGGTTTCTTGTCGTGTATTTCCTGTTTTGCTGGTGTTGACATGTCTGATAAAAAGGGCACTTCAGACTTCAAAGAATGCCAGAAGTGTGGGAGAAAAATGCCTAATAGTGACCTTCATGATGATTGTGTTTACTACTTGGGGGTGCCTCATCTCTCGGTACTACCCCCTTGCTCCTTCTGTCTAGGGTTTAGCTCTCGTACCCTCAATGAGCATAAAAATAAATTGATTTTGAAGGGCCTTCTCAGATTGCCCTTCTCAGAGGCTCTCTCCATGTTGGAGGGGTTCACACCCTCCTAGAAAGGAGAAAAAGAGGCCACATTCTGTTCCCTCTTCACCCTCTGGTGAGAAGGAAAGGACACCAAAACCAAAAATTCCAAAGCTTTCTGCACTGGAGCAAAAGTCTTCGCCTATGGCACCATCTTCATTGCCGTCTATATCTGGAGAGTCAACGCCGACCCCTTCTGCACTGACAATGTCTATGGCACTGAATGTGACTGAAGCAAAAATTTTGACCTCGACCCTGATTACAACTCTGAGCCCTTCCATGGCTCCGATAACTCAGACTTACATTGCTGCTCCTATCATCTCAAAAATGGAGATGGTGGTGCCATTAGACATACAGGCACAGACCCGATATTCCCAGTCTGTGGACCCCTTCTTGGGACAGGCTTATAGCCGCTTTTTAGAATGTCTAGAGTCCCCTTTGGGGATATCCACTAGATCTACCAGGAGTCTCTCCAAACTTGATGTGGTGCAGCTTGTGGACCAGCTGCTGACAGCCAGCAGAATTCCTTCTGATTCTAAACCCCAATCCCTTCTAGGACTTGGGTTTTCTGCTTCACGGACTCCATCTTACTCTCCTTTTTCATCCTCCTTGCAGGTTCCAAGGTTCTCTGCACCGACACCTCTCTCGGCACCCTCGGCTTCTGTGCTGATAGTGGGGCTCACTTCAGCCCCAGAGCCAACCCTTTGGCCTTCGGTTCCGTTGGAACCCGGTCTTCCTCAGGCCTGCGATTCGGCTGCGGGCTCCTCAGTTCAGAGTTCGGTGCCGGCTTTTTCTACGGTGCCATCCACGGCTCCAGGAACCCTGTCGGTACATATCCAGAATGAGGCTCCCCTCCTGGGAGCAGGCTCAGTGGAGCAGGGTGTGACCCTGGTTCCGAGGTTGTATTTCTCAGTTCTGGGCTCCCATCCCTCTTCGGACAACCCTGCTGTCTAGGTGATGGAGAGGGCTCTTGCCTCCATGAGCAAGCCTTCACCATCGGAACCCCCATGTCCTTCTCCTCTGCTGCAGCTGTCAGAGGCCACCATCCCGGATCTAGCACAGGAGCTGCAGGAGACCATATTGCAGGGTGCCCTTTCTTCCAGGTCCTCTTCAGAAGCTCCCACTGTGGAGGTTCCTAGGAAGAAATCATGTAAGTGGAAGCATGTGGACTCCCCTGAGGAGTCCCTCACCGAGGACACGGATTACGATGAAGGGGAAGGCTCCCCATAATCACCCCCTGAAGATGTCTCCTTTGAAGACATCGTGAACATCTTGAAATAGAGGGGTGATTGGAAGCCCAAAAACCCTTCCTTGGAGGAATCCGTTTTCCTGCAGGCCTTTTGTACTCGACCATCTGCCTCCTGAGTGACCCCGCCTGCAGACGAGTTGGTTCAGCTTGTGGTGCAGCACGCCTGGAAGAAACCTGATGCAGTTGAAGCAATCCCCAAGAGAACAGACAAGATCATATCTCCTCCTGAAGAACATTCTCATTGGTTGAAAGGTCTACCGGTAGATGCTATGGTGGCAGCAGCTACCAAAAAAAAGCATGCTGAGGAGAGCCACACTGTTCATCCACCTAACAAGGAGACTAAAAATTAGAAAAACGGCTAGCAGTAAAAACAATAAAAGGCACCCGGCAATAAATAAACGAATAATTTATTAGCGCTTTCGTTTAGTACACTCACCAAACTTCTTCAGATAACCTCCATATAAAATGCTACTTAATATATAGTAGAAAAATATATGACATCACAAATACAACCAATAAAATTGTTAGTCACCAGTTTAAAAAAATTTTTAAAAAATATATGTATATATTTAAATAACATTTGCTTCACAATATTTATAAATATCGAAATAGATAAATTAATACATAAATTCATTTAAACATTTCATCTATCCCTAGCTACCTCCTTGCCAGATATCATAGACTGTCCCACATTAAAATTCTAAATCTCTTGATTAAGAAACCAAAATACTCAGTGTACTCCCCCATCAAAGCTTACCTTGAACATAAGCATTCTACCTTAGTAGACGGGGACATCCACCCCAACCCAGGGCCCTTAACCACTTCATCTGATGAGGCAACCACTTCACTAAACTCTTCCCTACCACTACCAACCTCTAATCCAAATACTCTACTCATAGGTCACCTTAATATACGAAGTGTCAATAACAAAATCACCCATCTCCACTCCCTTCTTCAACATCACTCCTTTGATATTCTCTGAAACCTGGTTAAAACCCTTTACTAAAGATAATGTAATCTTACCTCCAGGTTATAACATCCTGAGACTTGACCGCAAAACTAAAAAAGGCGGAGGAGTTGCACTTCTATTCAAAACAGAACTTAGTGTAACATTAATACCCTATGATAACCCAGACAGTAATCAGACTGAACTTCTCATCTCGAAGCTGCAACTAAACCCTAAAAAGTCCATCTATATTATCTGTATATATCTACCTCCTGGAAATAATTCCACTACTATAGAAAATATCCTTAGTTGGCTCACCACCTCCTATCCACAAGAAACCATAATTCTTGGAGACCTCAATCTGGGCTGGTCCTCTTTAACTACTAATAACCCAGCTTCTCATATTAACCTCTATGGCTTTAGTCAAATAATAAACACCTCTACTAGGATCAATAAATCTAACAACAAAGAAAGCATTCTAGATTGGATACTCATTAACAAACCTCTACTTAAATATCAGTCTGGAACAGTACCTGATGACTTTAGTGATCACAATCTAACCTTTATTATTAGACAAAGAAATGCCTCTAACAATACACCTATCTATAGGACCCTACGTAATCTCAAATGTTTCAACCCTATTCAATTTAGAACTGAACTAAAGGCCTGCAATTGGAACCCACTAAAGACACTTCCCCTTGAAGAAGCTGTGCTATACTTCAACACCACATTCCTAACTATTCTAGATAATCATGCACCATCACGCTCCATCCGAATTAAATCTAAACCTGCCCCCTGGCTATCTAAAGATACAAGACAAAAAATGTTACTTAGAAACAAAGCTTGGAAAAAATGGCGAGCTAGCAAATGTTGCGTAGACCAACAGACCTTTAGACATCTAAGAAACTGTACCAAAAAAGCTATTTTCTCTGATAAAAGAAGTTATTATAGTAATCTCCAGCAAGCTAATCACAATAACCCTCAAAAATTCTGGACAACCCTAAACAGGCTTCTACACCCTGGACAGACTACCACTCCATCCCCTACCGGATCTGAAAAGAATTCCACCCTTGATACTGCCAACACTTTCAACTCTTTCTTTATTGACACTATTAATTCTTTGGCCTCGCACCTCTCTAGTGACAACACTAGTATCCCCAACCCTGCATCCTCCAAACTACCAACCTTTAGGCTACAACCCATCTCCACTGCCTTTATACAAAAATGTATTCACAAACTCAAACCATGCACCCCCTCAGCTGATCAACTCCCATCTGAATTCCTTCAAAAAGCAGCCTCTGAAATTGCTTATCCCATATCTATTCTCATTAACAGAACTGTAAATGAAGAAACCATACCTGACATCTGGAAAATCTCTCACATCATACCCTTACACAAAGGAGGTAACTCCTATGAATACTCCAATTATAGGCCCATAGCTCTCTTGTCCCCACTAGCAAAAATCATGGAAAAATGTGTTCATTATCAGTTAATGGACCACCTAATAAAAAACAACATTCTCACTCCCTGTCAACATGGCTTTAGGCCTTTTCATAGCACAACCACCGCTCTCCTCACCTTTACAGACCTTATTAACAAGAATCGTAATAATAACATCCTGTCTTCAGCTCTCTTCATTGACCTGTCTAAAGCCTTTGATATGGTCAACCACTCCATTCTCTTAAAAATTCTTGAATCTCTCTCCTTAGAATCTAAGGCTGTCCACTGGTTTAGTTCCTATCTTACAAACAGGAAACAAGCCGTTCTCTGGGATAACAAACTCTCATCCCTTCTCCCTATCTCACTTGGGGTCCCCCAAGGCTCTATTCTTGGACCACTTCTTTTCTCCCTCTTTATAAATGACTTACACACAGCTATTCCCCAGGCTACTTGTATACAATACGCTGATGATTCCACATTAATTTGCTCTGCTAAATCAATCTCTGAACTGCAAACTAATACTCAAGCTGTTTTCTCTAAAGTTGAAACTTGGTTCTCAAAACGCTGCCTACTCCTAAACGCTAAAAAAAACAAACTCTTACTCTTTAAGCCCACTACAAGATCCCCTACATTAGACTTTACTATCCTATCTAACAATGGAACTATTATATCACCTGACCCTAATACCAAACTGCTAGGCGTAACGATTGACAACAACCTTACCTTTGATTGTCATATCAATAATACCATTAAATCTGTAAACAGGAAACTCGGCTCTCTCTATAGAATTAAAACTTTCTTAACCTCCCAAGCCAAAGCTACTCTTGCCCACTCTCATCTTATTTCTACTCTTCTCTACCCCTCACCAATCTATACTAACCTCAAGAAAAATAATCTCTCTAAACTATCTTCCACGTACAATAATATAGCTAGATTTGTTACTGGTAAACCCTTCAGAACTCACCACTGTATGAATCTGCAGCAACTTAACTGGCTTGAACTGTCAAACATGTTGCTTCTTTCCCAACTGACATTTGTCCAAAGAGCATTCTACCAACCTCACAACACACCTATACTTTCCAACCTCTTAACCCCCTACTCTAATCTGAACTCCCTCCGTTCAGCAAGTAAGCTGCTAGTTACCTTAACCATATCTAATAACCTAGCAGGTGATTCCCTTTTCTCTAATACTATTGGAAAACACTGGAATCAACTGCCTACTGAACTTACTTCCATTGCATCTACTGTTCTGTTTAAACAAAAACTCAGAATTTACCTTAAAAGCCACTGGATGTGTCCCTGCTCTAATCCTGACTAAAGTAATATGCTTCAATTAATCCGTCTTTCTCTCCCTACTCTTCTCTCCCTCCTGCTTCCTCCCTTACCTTTCTTTCTCTATCCTCTTTAAACTCCTCCTCTTCATCTTTCCTCCTTACGGCTATGAATCTCTTTCGAACAAGTATTTGTCTGTTTATTTCTGCTCTCTCTCTATTGCTGCTTCTCTTGCCTTGATCTTATACTCTCTCTTCTTGGTATTAAAACATGTTAGTATGTTCATCATGATGTTACTTATTCCCTAGGAAGTTAATTGTCCTTTCCTTTCTTTTGATAACTTTCTTTCATTTCTCTTTCCCTGCTCTTACACTTTTCTTTTCTTGGTTTTAGAAATAAGTAATAATGTTTATTATGATATTTGTGCTCATAATGTATTTCCTTTTGTTTAAATGTGGAGCTTTTCTCCCCGGGCCTCTGCTGAAAATGGAAATATATCCAGTTGGACTAGCCCGGTCAACAAATGTAAAATAAAATAAAATAAATGGATAAATAAATAAGTACTATCCATCATATGCCTTCATTTTTAAAAAAACTATTAATAGAAATCGTATGATTTAATCCTGGGGGACTACTAGCATTTAAATAAATTTGCCACCAGGTTTCTTTGTTTTCTAATAATAGTTTTCATGGTTCCCCTCGAGGATCTTTTTCAACCTGATAGACAACAGAAAATTTTAAATTATTATGTGTGGGATGTGTGCAGGTGTGTTTAAATAGTGCATTTGTATCCTTGTTGTGGGAAATGTCATACATATGCCCGTATATTATTTGGGCTAGCTTACGCTCTGTCATGCCGACATAAAATGGTGGACATTTTGTGCAGCAGGCAATATACACTACCCCTTGTGTATAACAACTATATCTACCCTGAATTAAAATATGTTTGTTTCCTATTTTCAAGCTAGACCCACATATCCACATTGACTGCACATACCACAGGGAAACATTCTACCATTATTTTTATTTTTACCAACTGGTTGTCTTTCCAAAATATTTTTAAAATTTGGACCTCTCCTATATACAATATTGGGACTGATCCCTAACTTATTAGATAAACTTTCTTCCATAGTGATACTATTCCAGTTCTTTGTTAGAATGTCCATCATAATTTTGCTGTTGTCCTGAAAGGTGGTAACAAAGGGGCAAAAGGTCTCTCTTTTTTTGTCTTGTGGTCAATCCAAGTTGCTATTGGTAATGGTGTCATTAGTGTCCTGTATACTATTATCTCCACGTTCCATACCTAATATTGGCCTCTGCCTAAATTGATTCAACAATGGGGTGTACACAGCTTGTTTACACTTATTTATAACCTCATTATGAATCTGATTAACCATTCTTCTTGGATATCCTCTATTATAAAACATGTTAGATGTAAAAGTACATTCAACAATAAAATCATAATCTGAAACCATACGGGCAGCTCGGACAATCTGGTCCTTGACTACTCCCTATTTAACATGAGCAGGGTTGTTGCTAGAATAATGTAAATAGGTATTCAAAAATGTTGGTTTTTCTGAAGATGTTAGATTTTAAACCTTCTCCATTTTTTGAAATCAACACATCCAAATAAGCCACAATGTGAAATTGTTCGATCTCGCCGTTTGTTCTTACACACGGGTTCGGAGCCGATCCTTGGCTCCGAGTCGGCCACATCACCAGCTCAGCATATTCGAGAAAGCTCGAGGCACAGTTCTATCCCATGATCCTCCTGTGCTAACCCTCAGATCTAGTTTGCCGCTATCAGCAGATCGCATCGTGAGAGGCTCGGGCCAGTATTTTTTCATCTTTTTTGAAGATTGTAGTTGTCAAAAATAGTTTAAAGTAGTTAAAAAGTAGTTGTTAGTGTAATAGCTTATTACAGAGTGTGTTTTTTCTATAGTTAAAGTAGTTTATAGTAGTTCAGTAAATTCTTACCTTAGTTAAGGCCTTGTTAAAATTCTGTCAGGACTGACAGTAGGCTTTAAAATTGTTAATTTCTACTTTAAAAATTTTCTTCTCTTTTTATATATATTACAGATAAGAATTATTCTTACTTTTACAAGTGTTTGGAGTGTGTTATTATATTTACATACACATACATATATATATATATATATATATATATATATATATAAGTGTGTTGTTAGAATTTTGTATATTTAGGTTAGATACTATGTCTGAAAAAGCCAAGTCAGGCTTTAAAAGGTGTCAGTGTGGATAAAAGATGCCCATTACTGATAACCATTCTTCCTGCATCTACTGCCTTGGCCCTCTCCACTTGCAAGAAAACTGTTCCATCTGTCATTCCTTCAGTGGGAGGGTCATGCTAGAAAGGTGCAGGAAGTTGGTGGACAGAGGGTTATTAAAACCCGAATTTCAGGAGGCCCTAGACAAGGCTGAACAAGTGTCCATTTCTTCGAAGGGGTCCAAGTCTTCAAGAGTGTCGGAGCCTAAGTCCTCGGCTCCGAGCACCTCTTTTCAGATTCGGACACCGGCTCCAAAGACCTCGGGGTCGGGTGTTGAATGCTTATCTCTGATTGAGACTCAGGTTTTGGAGCCGGTATCGGAGGTACCACCGCCTTCAATCCTTCGCTCGGTGATGGCTTCGGCCCCTTCGACCCGTTCTTCGAGGCCGCTTTCCGACTCCGACGTGGACCAAGTGGTACAGAAGCTAATGGAGAACTCGGCTCTGTCCAAATTAATCGAAGTTTCGTCCCAATTGGTTTCGAAACTCGAGGCTGTTCCTGCCCCCAAGACAAATCCTCCGCCGAGACCTGTCGAGTCGTCGGAGCCAGAGATCGAAGAGCCGATGAGTGTAGAACCATCAGTGCCGAAGCCTCCAATAGTGCTATCGGCACCGTTGACCTCGACACCTTCAGAACCAGCCGGGGGGTCTCGGAGCCGACGATCTTTCCTAGGTTCCGGGGCAGACAGTCGAACCGAACTATCGGTTCCGACTCTCCCCCTCGGGGCCTTGGCTCAGATCAGCTCGGATCCATCCTCAGAGTCGGAGCCCGTGGTCCCGGTTCCGGGGAAACTACCAGCTTCTTCAGAACCGATGAGATCCTCGGGCCGGGGCAGAGGTGCCTTCGACATCATGAGGAAGGTCTTGTCTGAACAGACACATACGTCGTTGGCATCTTCTTCTCCTCCCCCAAAGGGTTGTGTTCTGCTTCTGTACCTTCGGCTCCTACCAAGCGTCCAGACCCAGTGCCTCAGCCAGCCCCAGAGGGCACCCCTGGTTCCTCGGATGCTTCCCCAGAAGCCCCCTCTGAGGATGTACTGAGGAAAAGATTGTGCAAGAGGAGGCACATTGATTCCCCACAGGAATCTTTGACCTCTGATACCGATTTGGATAAAGCAGAAGGGTCCCCACGGTCCCTTTCTGAAGATGTCTCCTTTGCTGACATCTTGGAAATCTTGAAACAGAGGGGAGACTGGCAGACCCTTACCCCTTCTGTAGATGAATCGGTATTGCTGAAGGCATTTAGGGCTCAACCTTCTACCTCCTGGGTGACCCCTCCCTTTGACGAACTTATGGACCTGATAGCAGGAAGGGCGTGGGAGACACCTGATACAGTGGAACCGGTCCCCCGCAGACCCAACAAGTATATCACGGCCCCTCAAGATAAAAGCTTTCTAACTAAAGGAGTGCCTGTGGATACTATGGTGGTGGCAGCAGCCACTAAAAAGGAAATGTCTGAATCATCTTCCTCTGTCCATCCTCCTAATAAGGATTCTAGGACGATGGACAGATATGGAAAGCGCGTCTTTAGTTCCTTGACGTTTTCCATGCGATCGCTAAACTACCTTACGCACTTCACGCGTCTACAGAGAGATCTCCTCAAGGAGCTGGGAGATACTCTCCAGGGCAATACAGATGCTGCTGTCTCCGAGAAAGTGACAGCACACCTTAACACCCTCAACTCCATAGTTAACTCGTCCATGAGGCTCATTTCATATGCAGCCGAAGGTTCAAGTAGGGCGGCAGCCTCAGCAATTGCTCTGAGGAGACAATCCTGGCTGCGCCTATGCTCCTTTGCGGAAGCCTTCAAGTCTTCTTTTGCTAACGCCTCTTTTGATGGTGCCTCACTGTTTGGTCCCAAAGTAAAGGAGACTCTCACTAGGTGCGAGCAAGAAGGGAAAACCCTGTCTGCCGTAGGGGTCTGTTTTTCCACCACATTTAGACCATACCCCAAAGGGCAAAGAGGCAGAAAAATGTGGTTCTGAAAGACTCAGGGATCCTTTCAGCCCACACAGAGTGATGCCTCCTCCAGAGGCAGAGGAGGGGGAAGAAATGGAAGATGCCGTCCAGGCGGCAGAGGGGGTCCGCAGAATCAGGGAGACAGAGATACGTTCTCTGGGAGGCCCTTTCAGCACTCCTGAGTGCATGCCCGGCTGTCCTACTCTGGAGGCAGTCGGGGGTCGTTTGGCTTTATAACCAGTGGCCTGGCTAAATCTTACATATGATTCCTGGGTAAAAAGCATAGTTTCATTTATAAAAATTCCACCTGCCCCCAAAAAGCTCCCAGATGTTCCACCAAGTCTGCGAGACCAGGCAGCCATAGAAATAAAAAGGCTGCTCAAAAACAGAGTCATCCAACCAGTCCCAGCGGACCAGAAAGGATCCGAAACTTATTCAAGATTATTTTTAGTTCCAAAGAAAACGGGACTGGAGGCCTGTTTTGGACCTCAGCAGACTCAACACTTTCGTGAAAAAGGAAAAGTTCTGGATGGTCACGCTACAGTCGATCCTTCCTTTCCTACAGGATGGCGACTGGATGTGCTCTATAGATCTCAAAGACGCGTACTACCATATCAAAATGGCCAGAGCGTCCAGAGATCACCTGCGCTTCCGGCTGGGAGCCAGTCACTTCCAGTTTCGTGCTCTGCCCTTTGGCCTCACCTCAGCCCCCAGGGTGTTCACCAAATGCATGGCAGTAGTAGCGTCTCACCTGAGACAAATGGGATTCCGAGTGTTTCCTTACCTAGAAGACTGGCTCCTGTCTGCCACCACAGAGTATCGTCTTGTGCAAGCCAGGGATTACACCATCAACCTTTGCTCCTCTCTGGGCATAACAGTCAATTTTGGAAAATCTGTCTTATCGCCCTCACAGCGTATCTCATTTATAGGGGCAGAGTTAGACACTTCCCTGGCTCGAATCAATCTCCCCACACTAAGAGCATCAGCCCTCAGAAATCAAATTTCTATCCTCCTGCAGAGCAAGAGAGTCCCCGCTCAACAAGTCTTGAGAGTACTAGGAATGATGGCAGCCGCTCTTATCGTAGTTCCCCTAGGCAGGATGCACATGAGGATCCTTTAATGGATGCTATTTGCTCAATGGTCGTACCTACAACTTCCACTATCTCACAAGATCTTAATCATGAACTCCTGCAAATGAGATCTCCTATGGTGGATGCACAGTCAGGACCTAACAATAGGCCGACCGTTTGTGTTGCCCAGTCCTATAGCTACTGTAACCACGGACACTTCCCTGATAGGGTGGGGGGGACTTTTTCAGGGCAGAACAGTCCAAGGTCAATGGTCCAACTTGGAGTACAACCTGCACATCAATGTCCTAGAGCTGAGAGCAGTGTTTCTTGCGTTGCAACACTTTCACAAGTTCTTGCCTCTGGGAACAGTGACAGTTCAGACGGACAACATGTCAGTAGTCTGGTGCATAAATAAACAAACAAGGAGGAACCAGGTATTATCCATTGTGCAGAGAGGCCCTCAGGATTTGGCAATGGGCTGTGTCTACCGGACGCTTTCTGATAGCAACGCACATCCCGGGGACATCCAACGTCATTGCGGACAGGTTGAGCAGAGCCATCCTGTTGCCTCATGAGTGGTCCCTCAAATCTCAAGTCGCAGAAAAGATTTTCCGCAGATGGGGCCAGCCTTGCTGTGACCTATTTGCATCCCCATTGAATGCCAAATGCAGAAGCTACTTTGCCCTACTACCCCCCCCCCGGGGGTGCCCCCAGGACGCACTTGTGCACGATTGGCCCCCGGGTCTCCTTTATGCTTTTCCCCCTGTTCCACTAATTCCCAAATTCTTGCAGAAAGCCAAACGTCTGGAAAGGACCATAATTCTGATAGCCCCATTCTGGCCTCGACAAATCTGGTTCCCCTTCCTTCAAACTCATCAGGTGGAGGAACCGTGGATTCTGGACCCAGTACCAGATCTGTTGACGCACTCATCGGGAATTCCTCACACATCTCTCAAGTCCCTCAAACTGACAGCTTGGCTGCTCCGTTTCCCATCTTAGCCAGGTCAGATCTATTGTCCCCTGCAGTACAACACATAATTGTATCTTCCCACAAGCCATCCACAAGGAAGCTATACAACAGCAAATGGAAACGCTTTGCGTACTGGGCCTTGCAGCAGGGGATAGATCCATCAGGGGCTCCAGTACACAAGATATTAGAGTTTCTTTCGACACTTTTTCATGAAGAAGCATCGACTTCCACGATAAGGGTACAACTTGCGGCTATATCTAATTTTCATGTTGGCCAGGGAGATTGTTCCCTCATGTCTCACAGACTTTGCAAAGCCTTTATGAAAGGTACCTTTCACCTCCATCCCCCCTTTCGTAGTCCAGTGGCCCCATGGAATCTTAACCTGATGTTATCACAGCTCATGTTGCCCCCATTCGAACCAGCCGCCACAACCCTTCTAAAACTTTTATCGTGGAAGACACTTTTTCTGGTTGCCATCACTTCCACCCGGAGAGTTTCAGAGTTGCAAGCATTATCTGTTCGGCCCCCATATATGATATTTCATCCAGATAGGGTAACATTGCACACCAATCCATCCTTCCTTCCAAAGATTTGTTCAGTCCAAAATATTAATCAATCGATTGAACTACCCAACTTCTTCAAAAATCACTCCACTAAGTTGGAATACATGCTGCACAAATTAGACGTCCACAGGCAGCTGAGATTTTACTTAGACAGGACGAAGGAATACAGAAAGTCAGATCAACTGTTTGTATCATATGCTGACTAAAGGAAGGGAAAGGTGGTAACAAAAGTTACTTTATCCAAATGGCTGTCAGACTGTATAAATTTCGTATATTCAGAATCAAAGCAACAACTCCCCTTTAAACCCAAGGCTCATTCTACGAGGGCGATTGCTACTTCCTTAGCCCATGCCGCCCACTTGTCATTAGATATAATTTGTGTGGCGGCAACTTGGGCGAAACCACATACTTTCATCGCTCACTACAAATTAGACAAAAACTCCAGAGACAGGGCGACGTTTGGTTCCACTGTTCTCAGGAATGTTCTCCCGTGAGCCACCCAGGATAAAGGAGCTAGGGACACTACCCGTGTGTAAGAACAAACAACGAGATAGAACAATTTCACATAAAGAAGTTATGTTCTTACCGTAACGTTCCATGTGAATTGTTCATCTCGCCTTTGTTCTTACATTCCCCCCCTCCATCCCCCATCCTGCGTTCTCGAAGAATGGGTAAGACTGCATTCGGATTCAGTCTTCTCTAGATATTGTTATTCTTGAGCTTCCTAGTGTACATCAGGGATGGCATCTTTTATCTTCTATTGATGACAAAGTTTCAGACAGTGTGGTTGCGTTTTTTTCTACGCGCTTAAGGTGCAATAACTACTGGAATTCTTCTGCTGTTAGCAAACTAGATCTGAGGGTTAGCACAGGAGGATCATGAGATAGAACTATGCCTCAAGCTTTCTCGAAGATGCTGAGCTGGTGATGTGGCCGACTCGGAGCCGAGGATCGGCTCCGAACCCATGTGTAAGAACAAAGGCGAGATGAACAATTCACATGGAACGTTATGGTAAGAACATAACTTCTTTTTATCTACACTTACCACATGGGTAAACTTATATATTTACATATATTTAAAAAAAAATTTTAAACTGGTGACTAACAATTTTTTGGTTGTATTTGTGATATCATATATTTTTCTACTATATATTAAGTAGCATTTTATTTGGAGGTTATCTGAAGAAGTCTGGTGACTGTACTAAACAAAAGCGCTAATAAATTGTTCATTTATTTATTGCCGGGTGCCTTTTATTGTTTTTACTACTAGCCGTTTTTCTAATTTTTAGTTTTTTTGCTGTTTGGTTCGTTTCTATTACTGGTATGGCTTCGGGCAGTTCAAACGAAGGTATGGGAGCTGTTACTTTGATGGAATTCCAGCAGCTCCATGACTCTGTGAGCAATTTAACCTCCCTAATGCAACAGCTGGTTGCAAAAACGAGTGAGTCTATCCCGACTGCATCTAGTAGCTGAGACTACATCAATACGCCGGAGAATCTTAATGGGGACCCTAATGGCTCTTTTCCACAACCAGGGCAAGGTGGATCACAGGGTGAAGGAAAATCTAATGACCACCCAAGTTCCGTAGTTTTTTCATTGGATTCCTGGTTACAGAGGAACGTACCATCTGGTGTTGCAGTTATGGGTAATGATACTTTTTTTTGACAAATTACTAGAGAATTTCAAACATAAATTAACTCATTTCCGTAAACTACAGCAAGAAAATAAATATTTCAAGGAATGCTTAAAATTCAACAAGTGCCCAAAGGGCTCCGGTTATGGAAATTCCCAACCGGATTAGTACAACACTCATTGTTACACCAAGAACTCCTTGCCATGTTCGATAGACATGGCTGTGAGTTAATGGAGTTACTAATCAAACACAATTGTATAACAATGGACAAATTGTATGTTGAAATTAAAGAACTTGATGGGAAAATCAACAGCAACGCTTTGTTCAGTAGTTACAAAAGTCAATATGACTTAATTTTCAAGGACATAGATACATTGTGTAACTCTATCCTGAGTAGAAAAAAACAAAACAAATGGGCCAAGATAAAGCAGCTTATGCACAAGGCAAGGCTTATCCCTTGCCTCTATTGGGGCAAGTGAATAATACATCTAACTATACGCCTCAACCACACACTGATGACATGGATGAAGATTCAGATGGCGAAGTGGTTCCTTTAGATCAACCAGAGGTGCGGAGGTCAGAGAGACTGAGGAACCAAAGACAGCAGAATCAGGGGCCATATTCATAAACAAATTGCTGGAATTGGAACCAGCAGAGGAGCAACAATTGGAACAACAGATACTAGAGGTGACTGTTAATACTGGCTGTAGTATTATAGAAAATACTATGCATGATTTTAAAATATATAACTACAGCCCAGTACCTATGTATGAAAAACGTGCAAATCTGTTTAGTAAGGGATACACTTTTGTTCCTAGTAAACCGGTTGATTTAGTTAAGTCAATTTTAGATCTTAAAATGTTATGTCCAAAATCTAAATTTGAAAGTTTTGTTTTTTAATGAAAATTCAGCCTGTGATAATAATGAGACAACAGATATATATCCAAGAATTCCCAGTGCTTTTAATCCAGACTTACATCCTTTATTAAAGATGTTTGAAACTGTTTGTGAACTTGACTTTAGGTATTATTTTCAACAGCCAAATGGTGGAGAAATTATGTCAGGTGCAAAGATTTACTTGAACATCTTAAATCATTTAGTGACCTAGATTCATGTGTCCTGATAAAGGTGGTGGCATGGTGATCATGCAATATGATGATTATGTTCAAAGAATGTTTCAAATGTTATATAGTGGTACTTATGATGAAATATCTATCAATGAAGTGAATCTTGGTTATAAAAGAATTGAATTGGAACTGGCAGACATGTTAAGTCAAGATCAGATTACTATACATGAATACAATTATATGGTTAATGAATGGCCTAGGGTACCGGTGATTTTTGGAGTACCCAAAATACATAAAAATTTAATTAATCCCCCTTTAAGACCTATTGTTGATTCAGGAAAATCCAAAACCAGTTACATAGCAAAATTATTAGACGGACAACTAAAATCTGAAATGAGTAAAATTCCCAACCTTTGCCGTGATTCCTGGCATTTTGTGACTAAATGTAATGAATTATACCCATTTTCTGATGGTATTTTCATTACTATTGATGTGCAGGATTTATTTAGTTGCATTCCTCATGAAGAGGGCAAAGAGTGGTTTGGCGCCTGCCTTCATGAAGTAATGGGCCTGGATCAAGACAAAATCAATGTATTTTGTCAGTTATTAGACCTGGTGTTGGGCTTCAACTATATTTATTTTGAAGGACATTACTTCAGACGGATGGAAGGTGTTGCCATGGGGTCAGCTTGTGGCCTCTTATTCGCCAATATTGTTATGGCATGGTGGGAGAGGGAATACCTATATCCGAGTCCATGTTGTTGTTGTCTTTCAGCTTTTCCCGGTTAGGGGTCGCCACAGTGGAACTCCGGTCTGCTAATGATTGGCAGTAGATTTTCACGAACGCCGAGGTGCCAGCTCGACATTCAACCTTCAACGAAGGCACGCCCATTTACGCATGTCTTTCGAACACCCACCCAACCGCAGAGAGGACATGCAGACTCCACAAAGAAGGCACTGCCCGCACTCCAGCCGAGAATCTAATGGGAGAACCTCTTGCTGTGAGGCAACAAAGCTACCGCTGCACCACCGCGGAAGTCTGTCCGAGTCCATACTATACATATATTGGTATTATGTAAGATACCTGTATGATTTGTTTATTGCATGGAATGGGCCAATGGCAAAAATAGATTAATTCATTCAATATATTAATCATACAACAAGATTTTTGAAGTTTACCTGTGTGGTAAGTGTAGATAATGTGGCTTATTTGGATGTGTTGATTTCAAAAAATGGAGAAGGTTTAAAATCTAACATCTTCAGAAAACCAACATTTTCGAATACCTATTTACATTATTCTAGCAACCACCCTGCTCATGTTAAACAGGGAGTAGACAAGGGCCAGATGGTCCGAGCTGCCCGTATGGTTTCAGATTATGATGATTTCATTGTTGAATGTACTTTTATATCTAACATGTTTTATAATAGAGGATATCCAAGAAGAATGGTTAATCAGATTCGTAATGAGGTTAAAAATAAGCGTGAACAAGCTGTGTACACCCCATTGTTGAATCAATTTAGGCAGAGGCCAATATTAGGTATGGAACGTGGAGATAATAGTATACAAGACACCAATGACACCATTACCAATAGCAACTTGGATTGGCCACAAGACAAAAAAGAGAGACCTTTTGCCCCTTTGTTACCACCTTTCAGGACAACAGCAAAATTATGATGGACATTCTAACAAAGAACTGGAATATTATCCCTATGGAAGAAAGTTTATCCAATAAGTTAGGGATCAATCCCAATATTGTATATAGGAGAGGTCCAAATTTTAAAAATATTTTGGAAAGACAACCAGTTGGTAAAAATAAAAATAATGGTAGAATGTTTCCCTGTGGTATGTGCAGTCAATGTGGATATGTGGATATGTATTCAGTGGGTCTAGCTTGAAAATAGGAAACAAACATATTTTAATTCAGGGTAGATATAGTTGTTATACACAAGGGGTAGTGTATATTGCCTGCTGCACAAAATGTCCATCATTTTATGTCGGCAAGACAGAGCGTAAGCTATCCCAAAGAATATACGGGCATATGTATGACATTTCCCACAACAAGGATACAAATGCACTATTTAAACACACCTGCACACATCCCACACACAATAATTTTAAATTTTCTGTTGTCTATCAGGTTGAAAAAGATCCTCGAGGGGGACCATGGAAACTATTATTAGAAAACAAAGAAACCTGGTGGCAAATTTATTTAAATGCTTGTAGTCCCCCAGGATTAAATCATATGATTTCTATTAATAGTTTTTTAAAAATGAAGGCATAAGATAGATAGTATTTATTTATTTATTCATTTATGTATTCATTTATCTGTTTTGATATTTATAAATATTGTGAAGCAAATGTTATTTAAATATATACATATATTTTTTAAAAAAATTTTTAAACTGGTGACTAACAATTTCATTGGTTGTATTTGTGATGTCATATATTTTTTTACTATATATTAAGTAGCATTTTATATGGAGGTTATCTGAAGAACTTTGGTGACTGTACTAAAAGAAAGCGTTAATAAATTGTTCATTTATTTATTGCTGGGTGCCTTTTATTGTTTTTACTGCTAGCCGTTTTTCTAATTTTTAGTTTTTTTGCTGTTTGGTTCGCACCTAACAAGGAGTCCTGAGCAGTGGACCAACTGGGAACATGAGTTTTTACTTCATCGACCTTTGCTATTCGGTCTTTGAACTACCTGGCACATTTCACCAGACTCCAGAGAGACCTCATCTCTGAACTCTCTGGTACTTTGTCAGGAAAGGTGTCTGACGAGATTAGTGACAAGATAGCCTCGCAGCTAGCGACCCTGGAATCAATTTCTAATTTGTCCATGAGGTTGATTTCACATGCAACCAAAGGGGTGCCTAGAGCTGCAGGTTCAGGCATAGTTATGAGAAGTCATGCCTGGATGCACCTGTGTGACTTAGCGGATCCTTTTAAATCTTCCTTCCTTTATGCTCCAGTGGAAACATCTTACCTGTTTGGCCCCAAAGTGAAGGACATGTTGGCCAGGTGTGAGCAGGGCAGTAAGACCCTGTCTGCAGTTGGTGTACATTTCTCCACTCCTCAGCGTCCCTTTTCTAGGAACCAGAGAAGTGGGAAATTGTGCCACAAAAAGTCTCAGGGTTCTTTTTATGACACGTGGCGAGTTTACCCCCAGAGGCAGATGAGGCAACTCTCCTGAAAGACACCTCTACAGAGGCAGAGGGTGCCTGCATAATCAGGGTTCCAGAAACTCCTTCTCTGGACAGCCCTGTCAGTTCTCCTGAAGAGCAGCCCGATTGCTTTCCTCTGGACGCAGTTGGGGGAACGCTTTTCTCTGCACCCCCAGTGCCTGGCTATCTATTACCACCGACTCTTGGGTGCAGAAGACAATATCCAGAGGTTACCAAATCCCATTCAACTCCTACCAAAAACCTCCAAAGCAAATCCCAGATGTTCCACCCAGTCTAAGGAAAGAAGCAGCTCTACAAATAGAACAGCTGTACTTAAAAAGAGTCATCCAGAAAGTCCCACCAGACCAGATAGGATCCGGATTTTACTCAAGGCTCTTTTTGGTGCCAAAAAAGGCAGGGGACTGGAGGCCAATTTTGGACCTCAGCTGTTTAAATAAGTTCATCAGCCAGAAAAAATTCTGGATGGTCACGGTTCAGTCCATTCTCTTCTTTCTGGAGGAAGGCAATTGGATGTGCTCGATAGACTTTTGGGATGCTTATTACCACATCAAGATGGACAAACACTCCAGAAGGTTCCTTCATTTCCAGCTGGGAGCCAGTCATTACCAGTTCCATGCCCTGCCCTTCAGACTCTCTACAGCCCCCAGAGTGTTCACCAAATGCATGGCAGCAGTGACAGCTCACTTGAGACTGCAAGGATTCCAGGTGTTTCCATATCTGGACGATTGGCTCCTCACCGCTCCCACCAAGCATCTACTGGTAACAGCCTTGCACTACACCCTCTCTTTGGCGCATCACCTGGGAATATCCATAAACTGGGAAAAGTCCAACCTAACTCCAACCCAGACCCTGAAGTTTATAGGGGTAACGTTCAATACCCACTCTTGCTTTATCTCTCTCCCGGATCATAGGCTTCAAGACTAAGGATACAGCTCCGAGTGATAGTCTGTCATGACTTGGTCCTGCAGTTGCTAGGGTCAATGGCTGCATCTATGTCTATAGTACTCCTAGCAAGATTTCACATGAGACTCTTACAGTGGCTTCTGTTGACCCAATGGTATCCAAATCAGCAACCATTGTTTTCTCAGATTCCTATAACAAATTGGTGAAAACTGGATCTTTCTTGGTGGATGAAACCAAACACAGCACTTTGGAGCTGACCTTTCCATCCACCTCAGCCCAGTGCCATTGTGACCATGGACACTTCACTGATAGGGTGGGGGGGGGGCCATTATCAGGGAATGACTGGCCAAGGCACATGGTCCGATCTAGAGGCCAATCTACATAATCATGTTCTAGAACTGAGGGCAGTGCTTTTAGTGTTGCAAGCATTTCAGACTGTCCTTCCTTCGGGAACAATTGCTATCCAATCAAACATGTCATTAGTTTGGTACTTCAACAAACAAGGAGGAACCAAGTCCTATCCCCTGTGTAGGATAGGTCATGAGAGTTTGGCATTGGGTGATAGCATCTGATAGCAGCACATATCCTGGGGATTTCCAATGTGATCACAGACAAATTGAGCAGGTGTATTCTCCTGCCTCACAAGTGGTCCTTCGACCCCAACTTGGTAACGAAGATCTTCAGCCATTGGGGCCAGTCTTGTCGTGACCTATTCGCCTCCCTGTCCAAACACAAATGCAGCAACTATTTTGCCATAATTCCCCCACGAGGGGAGTCCCCGAGGGACGCACTTATCCACAATTGGTCCATGGGACTTCTTTATGTTTATCCTTCCATTCCTCTTGATTCCTCTAGTTCTGAAGAAATCTCTTCAGTTGAAAAGCAAAATGATCCTCATAGTCCCCTTTTGGCCTTGATAGGTATGGTTCCCCTTTCTCTGGCCTCATCTTCTTTGCAGACTGTGGATCTTGGATCCATCTCCAGATCTGATCTCTCAGCCTCAAGGGCTGAGCCACCTGAAACTTTTCAGCCTCAAGCTCACAGCTTGGCTTCTCCGCTTCCAATGATTGCCAGGCATTGTAATTTTTCCTCTCCAGTTCATGACATTATTCTGGCTTCGCATAAACCATCCACCAGAAAACTTTATGCTGACAAATGGAAAAAATTTTTGATTTGGTCTAGACAGAGAGAATTAGATACCTTTTCTGCACCCATCTCTGCTGTACTCCAGTACCTATGTAATTTCTTCAAGGAGGGTGCCACAGCTTCAGCTATTCATGTCCATTTAGCTGCCATTTTGAATTTTCATAATGGTTTCAGTGACTCCTCCTTAATCTCTCATCGCCTGAGCAAAACCTTTTTTGAAAGGAATCTTATCATTCAAGGCCTCCGGTTAAGCAGCCCATAGAACAATGGAGTTTCACTCTTGTCTTGCAATCTTTAACACATCCCCATTCGAGCTAGCAGCCATGTGTGACATTAAGTTCCTGTCCTGGAAATCCCTCTTTCTGATGGCTATTACTTTGGCCAGATGCATTTCCGAGCTCCAAGCTCTTTGTACCAAGCGTCCTTATTTGATTTTTTATAAGGACAGAGTATCATTCTGGACCAATCCTTCCTTCCTGCCCAAAGTAATTACCAAGCTCTCCATTAATCAGACTATTGATCTGCCTCTGTTTTTTTCCTAGTTTTTCTAACAAGGGAGTGTATTGTTTACATTTACTGGATGTTCACAGACAGTTGAGGTTTTACCTAGACAGAACAAAGACTATCAGGAAAGCAGACCAATTATTTATTTCTTTTTCTGGTCCAAAAATGGGAAAGTCACTCTCTAAAGTGGCTTTATCCAAATGGCTCAGAGACTGTATAACTTTCATATGTTAAGTTGTCAATCTCGCCTTCATTCTTGCTCCAACTCGGCACTTGCTAAACTCGAGAGTCACTTTTACCAGCTCGAGGCAGCCCCGTATCCCATGATGCAATGCGGTAATTACCCAGATCTCGTTTGCCGCTTCGCTAATGAGGTCATCCTTTTTACCAGCTCCTGGTAAGTGATTTATTATTGCTATTTGTCTCAGAATTAGGTATCCCAATACCATTATTTTTTATTCTTGATAGTTTTTTAATGAACCTTACTGTGTTAGCTCCATCCCATTTCCATTTAGTTCCCTTATTCACAGTTTCTCTGTGTTTGGGCCTTAGGCCTTACCCACCCTCACAGTTCCTGTCAGTTTTTCCTTAGGTGTGTGTGGGTGTTGTGTTTCTAATTTTAATTTTTAACATTTAATATTTAGTGTGTGTGTGTGTCTGGTATTAGGACTTAGACATGTCCAAAGATACTAGGGTCTCAGGTTTCAAGAAGTGTGACTCGTGCTGTCAGAAGATGTCTCTGACAGACAGTCACACTTCTTGTATTTATTGCCTGGGACACCTACACCTGCAGGACTCCTGTGCTATCTGTCATTCTTTCAGCCAGAGAGTCCTGCAGGAACGTAGAAATAAGTTGATCCTCAGGGGTCTTCTTAAGCCTGAGAGCTCCCCGGCTAAGGTCGGTTCCGGGAAGCCTTCTAAGCCTCCCAAGACCCAGACTTTGGTGTCCAAGTCTGTGGTCTTGGCTCCGACTCCACCGGAGTTGACATCGGCTCCGTCTGGAGCCGATCCTTCCTTGTTGGAAGTTTCAGTACCGGTGCCGTTCGGCGCCGATACCCTAGCTTCGACACCTGTGTCAGCTCCAGCTGGAGCCGACACCCTAGCGTCGAAGCATGTCTCGGCTCTGGCTGGAGCCGAGATATCTTTGTCTCCGCTCGGAGCCGACAAGTTGTCGGCTCCGCCTGGAGCCGAACGTTCTTCGGCTCCGATGGCTCAGTCAAAAAAGAGGTCTAGATCTCCTTCACTGGAATCTATACACTCGGCTCCAGCCTCCCCCTTGCTTTCGGAGCGGAGCCATCGGAGCCGATCATCGAGGTCTTCCAGGCTCTCAGACCATGACTTAGAGAGAGTGGTAAGTAGGCTTTTAAAATCACAGGCACTAGCCCAGATGCTCCATAGCCCGTCTCAACAGACGACCGCTATTCTACATCCTCCTGAAATTCCTCCTTCGACTCTCCTTCAGAGTTCGGAGCCGGAGATTATTGGTACCGTGACTGTTGCTGCTTCGGAGCCGATACCACACCTTTCGGCTCCGTCGTCCTTGACTCCTATCTCCTCCTTGTGACCTTCCTTGGAGGGATCCGGGCATCGGGCTTCCCTGGTCGGCTCCGAGGGGGCGAGTGGCATCGGACCCTTGTCCGACCCCATTCTCCCTCTCGGGGCTTCGGCCTTGGTGAGTTCGGCCCCGACATCTGCTTCGGAGCCTTCCCTTTCGGTGGGACCGGGGATCCCTGTTTCTTCCGAGCGGGATCTCTCTGCCCTCCCTGGGAGGGGAGCCTTCGAGGTGATGAGGAGTGTGCTAGTCCCCGAGCTTAGTCAGCAGTCGGTTCCTTTAGCTCCTCCCTCTATGGTGCCTGTAGATGTCTCTTCCCGCTCTCTTGCTCCCGGACCCAGAGATCCATCGCCCCAGGTCTCCCCATTGGGAAGAACTTCCTCTTCTGAGGTTTCTCATGATCCTTCAGGTGAACCCCCGCATAAGAGGACCTGCAAGAGGAAGCACTTAGACTCCCCTGAGTCTACAACATCAGATACCGATTTAGATGAGTCGGAGGGGTCCCCAAGATCTCCTCTGAGGATGTCTCCTTTTCAGACATCCTTGAACTCCTGAAACAGAGGGGGAACTGGCCCTCCATTAATCCCTCCGAGGATGAATCGGTATACCTGAAGGCTTTTGGATCTCGACCCTCCACCTCCTGGGTGTCTCCGCCTTTCGACCCCCTCATGGAAGTCATAGCTCGAAAGGTGTGGGCATCTCCTGATTCGGTGGAACCAGTCCCCAGGAGACCTTCAAAGTTTATTACGGCCTCCGCTGAAAAGCAGTTTCTTACTAAGGGTGTCCCGGTTGATGCCATGGTGGTGGCGGCCGCCACCAAAAAGGAACTTGCAGATCCTTCCGTGCCAGTCCATCCTCCTAACAAGGAATCTAGGTCCATGGACAGGTATGGCAAGCAGATGTTTTCCTCAGTGACCTTTGCTATGCGTTCGCTGAATTATTTATGTCACTTCACCAGACTTCAGAGAGACATCCTCAAAGAATTGGGTGAAGTAGTACAGGATCCGTCAGAGGCAGGGGCTCAAGAAAAGATTGCCTCTCAGCTGGGAATCCTTAATTCCATAACCAACTCCTCCATGCGGCTCATTTCTTATGCAGCCGATGGGGCGAGTCGAGCGGCAGGCACAGGAGTGGCTCTCAGACGTCAGTCCTGGATGCGGCTCTGTAATTTTGCAGACCCCTTTAAGGCGTCCTTCACAAACTCTCCCTTTGATGGGACAACATTGTTTGGCCCTCAAGTGAAGGACACTTTGACCAGGTGCGAGCAAGACGGCAAGACTCTTTCTGCCGTAGGAGTCCGTTTCTCCACCCCTTCTGGACCTTACCCCAAAGGTCAGAAGGGAGGGAAAATGTGGTTCCGAAAATCTCAGGGAGTCACGCCTGACGCACGTGGTCAATTTACCCCCAGAGGCAGAGGGGGTACTAATAATAATAATAGACGCCGCCCTAGGGGCAGAGGAGGTCCGCAGAACCAGGGCAGCAGAGACCCTCTCTCTGACAAGCCCTTCCAGCATCCCTGAGGTGTTGCCCGACTGTCCACCCTTGGAGGCAGTCAGGGGGAGATTGCCGCTGTACCCAGAAGCCTGGTTTTCCCTCTCTCGAGACAAATAGGCACAGTCGATCATATCCGAGGGTTACAAGATTCCTTTCGAGGAAAGCCCCTTCCCTCAAAAAGGTTCCCTTCCAGACGTTCCACCCGATCTAAGGGAAATTGCAAAACTAGAGGTTTCAAAGCTTCTAAAAAAAGGGCCATCCAGCCAGTACCAACAGATCATTTAGAGTCCGGAATCTACTCAAGGTTCTTTTTGGTCCCCAAAAAGACGGGAGACTGGAGACCAATATTAGACCTCAGCAGGCTCAACAAGTCTGTCAAAAAGACAAGATTTCGGATGGTCACACTTTAATCGATTTTGCCTTTTCTGGGCAAAGACAACTGGATGTGCTCCATAGACCTTCAGGATGCGTACTATCACACAAAAATCCACAGACACCCCAGATGTTTTCTCCGCTTTCGGCTGGGGACCAGTCATTTTCAATTCAGAGCCCTGCCCTTTGGTCTCACTACAGCCCCCAGAGTGTTCACCAAATGCATGGCAGTGGTCACGGCTCATCTGAGACGTCAAGAATTCCAGGTGTTTCCGTATCTCAACGACTGGCTCCTCTCAGCCACCACCAGGCATCAACTTCTCCAAGCCAGAGATTGCACTCTACGTCTCTGCGGTCAGTTAGGAATTTCAGTCAACTTCTAAAAGTCTTCCTTATCGCCCTGCCAATCTATTACCTTTATAGGCGCAAATCTAGACACTACTTGGATGTCAGCAAACCTAACAAGTCAGAGAATCCTAGACATCCAAAACCACATTTGGATCATCCTATCCAGCAAAAGGGTACAAGCCAGGTTGGTCCTGAAAGTGTTGGGCCTCATGGCAGCTGCCATCACACTTCTTCCTCTGGCCCGTTTTTACATGCGTCTCCTACAATGGATGTTGTTCACCCAATGGTCCTTCCAGCAGCTTCCCATGCATCACAAGATCCTGGTGACACAAACCTGCAAGAACCATCTATCCTGGTGGATTTCCTCTCCTCTAGTCCATCAGGGCAGACCATTTGTTCCCCCGGCCCCGGTAGCCATGGTCACTTCGGATGCCTCCCTGATCGGGTGGGGGGGGCATTATCAGGGCAGGATGGTTCATGGCATGTGGCAACCGTTCGAATACCACCTGCACATAAATGTCCTAGAGATGAGAGCAGTGCTTTTAACGTTGCAAGCCCTCAATGACTTTCTTCCTTTAGGGACTATTGCAGTTCACACGGACAACATGTCCATCGGGTGGTACATCAACAAGCAGGGCGGAACCAAGTCCTATCCCTTGTGTCAAGAAGCTCTCAGACTTTGGCAATGGGCGATCTCCTCTCATCAGTTTCTGGTAGCAACGCATATCCCCGGGAAAACCAACATAATAGCGGACAGATTGAGCAGAGCTATACTCATGCCTCACGAGTGGTCTCTCAAGCAATCCATAGTGGAGGAGATTTTTCAGAAGTGGGGCCGCCCATGTTGCGATCTTTTTGCTACACCTCAAAACAGCAAATGCCCAGACTTCTTTTCTCTTTTCCCACTTCCGGGCCATCCCCCCAGAGATGCTCTTACCCAAGATTGGCCCCGGGGACTCCTTTATGCTTTTCCTCTGATACCACAAGTACTCCAGAAAGCTACCGTCTTGAGAGCCAAAATGATTCTCATTGCCCCTTACTGGCCTCGACAAATTTGGTTCCCATTCCTTCATCGCCATCTCTTGGTGCAGCCTTGGCATCTGGACCCAGCTCCAGATCTTCTGACCCACCAGTTGGGTCAACTGCACCGGTCCGTTCCTTCCCTCAACCTCACAGCTTGGTTGCTCCACTTCCTTCCTTAGCCAGGCTTCCTATGATCTCTAATCCCGTTAGAGATATCATAGTAGCCTCTCTTAAGTCCTCTACCAGGAGGATTTACTCTAGCAAGTGGAAATGCTTCTCCCTTTGGGCAAAATCTAAGAACATAGATCCCTTTACTGCCCCTATTCAGTCAGTCTTGGATTTCCTAGCGAAAATTTTTCACTCAGGTTCTTCATCTTCCACAGTCAAAGTTCAGTTGGCAGCAATCTGGAATTTCCATGTCAGGTTTGCAGACCACAACATTATGTCCCACAAACTTTGTAAAGCCTTTCTCAAAGGAGTGTTCCTTCTTAAACCCCCTGTTAGAGATCCGCCACCACAGTGGGACCTAAATTTAGTGCTGACATCTTTGATACTTCCCCCTTTCGAACCGGCTGCTTCATGTTTACTAAAGTTTCTTTCTTGGAAGACACTTTTTCTAGTCGCCATTACCTCGGCTAGAAGAGTATCTGAACTTCATGCCCTCTGTGTTCGTCCCCCTTATTTGGTCTTTCACAAGGAGAGAACCAATCCATCCTTTTTGCCCAAGGTTGCTTCTAAGACAAATTTAAATCAATCCATTGAACTCCCCGTATTTTTTCCAAATTATTCTAACAGTGCGGAACAAAAATTGCATTACCTAGATGTTCATAGCCAACTCAGATATTACTTGGACAGAACAAAGCAATTTAGGAAGTCCGATCAGCTCTTCCTTTCTTATGCTGAAAATAAAAAAGGTCTCCCTGTTTCTAAAGTGACCTTATCCAGATGGCTATCTTCCACCATTTCTGACATTTATCAGCTTAGGGGCAAACAGCTGAACTCAAAACCTAAAGCTCATTGCACAAGAGGTCTAGCCACTTCTACAGCTTTTCAGGCTAGACTACCCTTAGATACTATTTGTGCAGCAGCCACTTGGGCCACTCCTCATACCTTCGTTTCTCATTACAAATTGGATTTGGCCTCCAGGGACAGGGCAAGCTTTGGTTCCACTGTTCTCAAGAGTCTGTTCCATTGAGCCACCCAGGATAGAGGTGCTAAGGACGCGGTCCCATCCAGCAAGAATGAAGGCGAGATTGACAACTTAACATTTAGAAGTTATGTACCTACCATAACGTTCCATGTTAGTTGTCTTCTCTCGCCTTCTTTCTTGCGTCCCTCCCTCTTGTCCCCCTAGCCTGGACAGACCTTGATCTCCCCTTTTCTCTGGAAGATTCTTCTTCCTTGGACACCAGATAGTTCTTGTCCTTCATTACCTGGTTTCCATTACAGCCTTTTTAGGTTAGTTGTTTCTCTTTCCTTAGTGGAAAGTTTTTATAGGCAGTTTTTCCTCTAGATACCAAACGAGATCTGGGTAATTACCGCCTTGCATCATGGGATATGGGGCTGTCTCGAGCTGGTAAAAGTGACTCTCGAGCTTAGCAAGTGCCGAGTCGGAGCCGAGGATCGGCTCCAAACCCATCCAGCAAGAAAGAAGGCGAGAGAAGACAACTAACATGGAATGTTATGGTAGGTACATAACTTCTAATTATAAACTAGAGAAGAAATCTGTCCCGCCAGACATCAGGACTCACTCCACTAGATCAATGGCAACTTCTGTGACGTTCCACTCCAGAGCATCAATGGATGACATCTGTACAGCAGCTACGTGGGCTTCCCCCCAATACCTTTATCACTTATTACAAGTTAGATCTGGTCTCCAGGGGAAGGGCGTCCTTTAGTTCAATGGTGCTCAGGAATTTCTTCCTTAGGGCCACCCATAGACATAATGTAGCTGGGGACTCTGCCCATCAGTGATGAATGTGTTAAAGATTAACAACATCAGATAAAGAAGTTATATCTTACCATAACGTTCCATCTGTGTTGTTGATCTTCATTCATTCATCACATCCCACCCTCCTTCCCCCTCCTAGAGGCGCTTGGGGGATATTTGGGTCCATTTCCTGGACTAAGGCTTTTGTTCAGAGACAACCTCTGCTTTACTTGTTAGGGCAAACTCGATCTGAGGTAACAGGAAAGGGGATTATGGGTAAAATCTTAGCTCGAGAGTTTTTGGCTGGTGCAAGCTTTGGTATAAGGCTGACTCGGTTCCGAGGGCTCAGAACTGACCCTACCAGTGATGAATGGATGAAGATCAGCAACACAGATGGTAAGACATAACTTCTTTTTTCTGATTTTACACTGTTTTTTAAGCTAGGACTGTCAGGGACAGTCTTAAGAGTGCATGGAAAATATGCACTTTTGACTTTGGCACATCAAGATAAGCTTCATACTGTAAGAATGAAGAACAAAATTACGACGACCACCAGCTTCCCACGATTCCATGCTGTTAATTTTCAGGTATTTAGAAAAATAAAATACATGCACTAGACCAATGACCAAAAATATATATATAGTGAATAAATCCAGTGGCAGATAAGGATAACTGTTTTTTTATTAAAATAACACCAAAATCACCAATGATAAGTGCTTTGGTCTCAAAGAAGAGACTTCTTCAGATGACTATTCTCAAATATACAACCGTTTAAATACTTTTCATAATAAAACAACAAAACAGGACCAAAGAGTACTATTTGATGCCAAAAACAACTGTAGCAAGAATCAAAATAAGAATAATGGCATCAAATATCCAGGCTTCAGGTAAAAAAACACTTTATTGTAAGAAAAAAGTAAGCTCTTTCACAAACATTGATCGCTTCATCAATCTGATGAAGTGATCTATATATTTGTGAAAGCGCTTACTTTTTTCTTACAATAAAGTGTTTTTTTACCTGAAGCCTGGATATTTGATGCCATTATTCTTATTTTGACTTTTCATAATAATCTTGTTAAACAATCAAATTAAAATATAATGGAGCTCTTTAACCCTTAAACATCTCAGCACTTTAAATAAATAAATGGTTACAACATCCAAATTAAAATATACACACAAATTGAAGGTTCTCAAAAAAATTATGCTTAGTTTTTCACTCAAAACAATGGAAAAAAAAGTAAAAATTACACCCCATCAAACCACAACCACATTTTCATATGCAAGCTGCCGCCTCCTTTAAAATGGGTTTAAGGGACACATGTTCATTAAGGCCAGGGGGTAAGGTGGCATTCAACCTCATCTGCCATAGCATTTCTCTCTTAAATAACATTGTTTTCCAGTCACCTCCTCTAGGGCTAAAATTATATCATTTCTAAAGTACCAAATGTGAATCTTAGAAAGTTAGTGCATACAACTGAATGTTTGTAAAGTGCACTAGTTACTTTTTTTGTATTGCTATAAGTATATTCATGTATTCTAGTCTTTAACACTGTCTCTCTGTCTTCCCTATATAGAAGGCAGGATACCCCTCACATCTGGCCAAATATATCAACCTACTAGAACACCAGTTCCCATTTTTAAACAAAACCTTGCCTTCCAACCCATTTTCCAAAGTCAGTTATTTCACTTTAATAATGTATAGGTATGATTTAGTAGGGATTGTAACTTATAGATGGGATAAGATTTAAAAAAAAGAAAAGGTCTTGATAGTGGGGTCCTTACAAGTGTATAACTATTTGCTTGAGAGGCACGTCTTTTTAAATTGTAGACAAGATGAAATATTTCTAATTTCTTCTGGGATCGAGTTCCACAGTTTAGCAGCATACACAGACTATAGACATAACAATTATGTTTTGGATCTGCTGGGGCTTTATTCATCCTAAAGTGAGTTGTAGTAAATTCATATAACTCAAATGAATAACAAAAGTTGGTGTCTCCGTTGTAGCAGGTGTTAATTCTACTACTCTTTGTCAAGTCAGCAATAGTCAGATAGTTAACCCACATGCAATCTCTCTATGCAGTCATCTGTTCTAGATACTAAGTTACAGTCTCACTCTGTGTGACTATTTAATTTTCTGTAGTCTGCACAGAACTCAGTGTGTCCATCATGCTTTGGCATTAGCACTACCAGTCATTTTATTTTATTTATTTTTAATTTGTTAACCAGGGTCGAGCACTGTGCCCATTGTACCCATTTCAGTCTCAGCCCATGAAAAACACAATAGATACATAATATTATATAAGAGAATGACAAAATGCAATATAGACATATATTATCTACAATAGGAGTAATACCTAAAGTATTACAAAGTGATACCCAAGGACTGCTGGGTTCCTGAATTGCCTTCCAGATTTAACATCTCCTACAGCGTATCACATATGACTTGTCTGATTGTTCACACACTCTTTATGGAAGCTATCTGATTGTCTGTTAGGGAATTTGTTTACATAGTGTTTCTCAGTTGGTCAGTTGGATGCACCTTGCTTTAGCAGTGAACATGCCCTCAAACTTTTGCAATACTGCTTAGATTTTCCTAAATGTAGGCAGGTGTACAGCTGTTGTAGCAGCACTGTTTCATCCACAGTGGTCCAAGCCTCACAGAGTTGATCAGGATTTGGTGCAGGAATGGTTAAAGAGAGATGATCTTGCTGCTTAGTGTGACACACTAATGACATAGGGTCTGTAGGGTCTATGTTCAGCCATTGAATGTAACTTTAATCAAATGGCTATTACCCAAACATTAAGCATCGAATGTTACTTATACTGAACCAGCATGCACTTGAAATGAAAATCATCAAATAGCCATAGTTGGCTAACATAAGGGAACCGAGATATACTACGTACTTACCAGTGACTTAACTATAAGAAAACCTGCCCTTTCCCCAATTTAGTGTGACCTTGAAATTGGTATATAGAATTAGTGGGGGGTGTGGGTGAAGGATAATGCCCAAAGAATACCCCTGAAGCCAAAAGGGATGACGAATGGTGTCCTACATGCTAAGCTTTCCAGGACTGCTTTGTTGAGCTGTTGGAAGTTTCTGTTGAAATGGATAACAAGACAGGTTTGTAAGTGCTGTTTTGCTTTGGATTATGGAAAGACTATGGTGAAGTACTTACTTCTGTTTTGTCATTTCTCTAATTTGGTCTGCAAAAGCTGAAGTGGGTATTTTATCTAAAAATAAACCTAGCTGAACTGAAGAAGTACTAATGGTTGTTTCTTTTGAGAACCTCACTATACTTCAATCGAATCAGTAGCCATCATAAAAAAAATGTTTCTTTTACAAAATGTGAGTTATATGCTTCCTAACAGTGCTCTACATTAACTGTTTTCCATACCCTAGAATGAAATGTAATCATCCTGAGTAAAACTGCTACTGCTAAAGAATTAATGTTAGAAACCACCTAAAGCTTCATGTGTGCTGAGTTAGTAAACATAGGGATGGTCAAAATCCCCTGTGCCAATACTGAAGCTGGCACCGTGTGAAAAGATCCCTGTGGCAGGAAAAAAACTACTATGAGGAATTTGTAGAACCTTTGTGCTTATACAGGGATGAGTTCTGGACAACAATTCTTATAGCAGTGAAAAGGTTTTTTTACTGAGTTTTTTTTTCTGTTGATGTAGCTGAGCCCTCTGTGCACTGAACAGTACCTACTGAATCTTATGTAAAATGGAGAATTTACTTGAGGTCTTGATAAATTCTAGCAAGGCCCTTCAAGGTAGGAGGGCCAGCATGGAATAATAGCTGCTTAGCCTCTTGGAGAGAAAAGTGTACCCATTGATCTACCTTGGCTTTGCCTGCACAAACACATTTCCACCCTCCTGAACCAGCATCCTATCTTACTAGAAATTCCAAACATTGGTGGCCCTTTGAAGAAACTAAGCAAGGAAGCTGATGCAGAGACCTAGGTGCTGGTATTTGAAAGGTATACAGCTCGAAAAGAGTGGTCTCAAACCGAGTGGGAGAAAATGTATTTATTTATTTATTTACATTTGTTTGCCAGGAAATTCCAACTGCACACAGGTCCATTTTCAGTGAAGGCCCAGGGAGAAAAGCTCCACATGTACAAATAAGTAAACATGAACTAGTAATTGAGTTTACAGTAATGAACATGACATAATGAAACAGAGCAAATAGGTCCATTGTAACTGAGTAATCGAGTTTAGAGTAAAGAACAAAACATACAATAAATACCGTGCAATAGGTACTTGTAACAAATTGAAAAAATGTTGGCATTTTATTTAACTGGGAATTCAAAGAAGGCATATATGAATGTGCAAGACGCTGATGTTTATGACTTCATGGAAAGGAAACAAGGTTTTCACAAGGGTTGAAGTTTCACTCAAGGCACACTCCCTTTTATTTCACAACTGGACCTTCATTATGGACAGACTGATGAGGCTGATTTCCAACAAACATGAAAACACTGTCACCATCTGAGATGGTTTGTTTTAAAAAAATTAGTAAAGGGAATCTATCCAAGTACTAGTTAATGGCAGTACCATGCCTGTATGTACTCTTAATAGCAACCAACAAATTGTATCCCCATGGAATATGAATCTATGTCAACTTTTAACTAATGCACATGTAAAATATTTCTGTAACTATGCTGTTATTCAACTTGCCATGTAATGTTTTGTTTAGGGAATAAAAATGCATGATCCAGGCTGAGTGATTGCACTACTTAAAGTATAATGTGTTTGCAAGCATAAAGCAACTAGCAAACAGAAAATTAAATTAATATGTATACAGGGCAACAAAATCAAATACCCTGTGACACACAAAGAAATGCAAATTCTTCAAGAGAAAGTGTTATGTCCTGTTGCTCTACTGCCTCTCTTGTCATACGATGTGATAATGGAACAAAACGTTCCCCAATTTAAAGAGTTGTGGAAGTTACAAGGACAAGGTTCAACCAGATACACTGCTAAAAGTATATATATCATCAATAAGAAAAGGAGTGTAGAGCTAGAAGTCACAAAAGAAGACAACATTTGGCACTGGGAAGAATGATTAGATTAATCTGACACTGCAAAAAGGGTTCAATTACTATAATAATCAGGAAAGTCAGTGTGGAGACTGATAGAAGATGAAAACATTACCAAAAGACTCCTGTCATTAAAGTAATAAAGGAAGCCAGTGTAGAGACTGACAGGACATGTTAGTCTTACCAAAAGACCAGAAAAAAATCAGCTTGGCTGAAAGAAACCAAAAACATTTACTGTCAGTCACACTAAGTGTTTCTTCAAGATAATCTAAAAGCTTAATTTTGTACAGGTGCTTAAAAATCACTCACATGATATAAAACAGTTAATTCTTAAAGCCATGACTTTTAAGTATTGGCCAGGATGATAGTTCCAGTAATATCTGGAGGAATGGCAGCCGTTAATTT
Organism: Protopterus annectens; assembly: GCF_019279795.1. Classification (NCBI taxonomy): domain Eukaryota; kingdom Metazoa; phylum Chordata; order Ceratodontiformes; family Protopteridae; genus Protopterus; species Protopterus annectens. The sequence continues at coordinate 100,872,616 of NC_056745.1, read as the reverse complement.
AGTCATCCATTTATATTCCACAGCCTCAGTTCTATTAGAAATCATCCCTCTTATCTTACGCCACCTCTTATCGTAATATATATATATATATATATATATATATATATATATATATATATATATATATATATATATACTCTCCACAACAGTAAAACAAAACTCATATGTATTTTCTGATTCACTAATATGCTCATATGAGGCTTTTTGGGGGATCTTTCTTCAAATTCAGCCAGGTTTTTGGTTTCTTTCGGCCAAATTTTTTTTTTTTCATTTGAAATTTTTACTTTACTTTGGCTCAGAATTTACCCATTTGAGCTTACTGATAGTTAAATTAATAAAATAGGTCACTGTGTAATCTGATGAATCAGTGTCATTTTGCTGAAAATCCATTTCGCCAAAAATTGCTGACATAGGGTCCAAATCACCGAAAATAGTACTGACAGTGTATCTGCCTTTTTCCCCACTGTAGTGCGATCTCGCAGTGAGAATATTAAAGTAGGGGGGTGGGGGGCACAGCCCCCACAATGGGTAGTGTGGAGGGCATAGCCCCCCACCCAGTACCGTTTAATATTGTCTAGTAATGTTTTGTATTGAGCAGTCCCTATTAAAAGGGTAAGTAAGTAGTTTATAACCTGAGTAGGTGGGAGGCTGCACCCCCCCACACCCCTCTACATTAATATTCTCACTCCAAGATTGCACTATGTGAGGGAAAGGGCAGATACATTGTCAGTACTATTTTCAGCAAAATGGATTTTCTGCGATTTGGATCCTATGTCAGAATTTTCGGCTAAATGGATTTTTGGCGAAATGTCATAGACCCAATCTGACATAGCAGGACCCATCGTTAAGAGGACATTAAAGACAGTAGGTGTAGAAACTGAGGAAGAGATGGTGAATCCCATACTAATGAGAAGAAGGTAAAAGTGAATGTAATCAGCATCTAAAGCTTATCCCTGCCAGTCGGAAAAAGAAGCAGGACTCTTAAGAGTAATGACAGCCAGAAAAAATAATGAAGAAAAACAGGAGGAACTATCAGTACGCCAGGTGGAATAAAAATATTTTCATGAGTTTCGTTTTACAGGAAGTGACGTAAATGAAGGAGAAAATTGTGTACCTGTGTTTGAAGGAGAAGAGGCAGTCATCCACTTCACAAACAAAATACTAAATAGAGTAATGATGGCTTGACTGTTCTGTAATATGCTAAGCAGAGGTCAAGAGAACATGTTAAGAACAGATGAGGAACCAAAAGAACAGAAAGACACTACAGATCCTTACTTTTAAGAAATAACCAGCTTTACATCGTAACCAAAGACAGGAAACACACACTTTACCAGTTATTAGTTTCAACACCTTTTCAACCACTCGTAATGAAGTTAACTGACAGCCACATTCTGGGTCTAGAATTTTAGCTAGAGTTCACTGGCCTAGTATTATGAAGGCCATAAAGAACTTTTGATGTTATGTTGTCCTGTCTCGCCTTCATTCTTGATGTTTGGGTTCTGAACCAAGCATCAGTTCTGATTTGGCCGCATACTAAAGCTTGAGAGGTTTCACTGGCTCGAGGCTACACCCTATCCCAAGATGCCTAGCGACCGTTACCCAGATCTCGTTTGCTGCTTGCAGCTGGGGGATTGCTTTTTCGCTGGCTCAGGCTAAGTGAATTTTTTGTTGAACTTTTAGTGCAGTTTTGTCGGTATTTAAAGTGGTAGGATAAATTTCTTTAGATAGTTGTATCTTTGAGTGCTTCCTTGCCTTAGTTAAAGGATTTTTCACTGTTTGTTGCTGATTTTTGTGTGGGCCATCATTTTCTTATACCTTCTATCTATCGGCTGCTCCTTTCAGTGAATCCATTTAAGTTAGAGGATTCATTTTCCCCTTTTTCCCTAGCTTAACCCATTTTAGTTAGAGGGCTCCCCTTTTCCTGTTCTGAAATCCAAGTATTGCCGTTTAAGTTAGAGGCATCTCTGTAGGTTAGAGGAGTATGTCGTTTAAATTAGAGACTCTCCTCTAACCCTTTTTCTTTCTAATTTCCTTCTCCAAAAAAACCTTGGTGTACTTTCTAGTACAGTTGTTTTTTTTTTGTAGACTTGCTGATCCGTTTTGTGTGTTCTTGGGCTTGTGGTGACAAATTTACTATTTTGTGACTTCATTACTAATTGTGATGTTTTTGCTAATTGTGACTTAACAGGATGTCTAAAGAGACCAAACAGTTTGGTTTTAAGAAGTGTGATTCTTGCACACAAAAAAATGTCGCTCATAGATGGACACACTAGTTGTGTGTATTGCTTGGTTGCTGTCCACCTGCAGGATTCCTATTCTATTTGCCATGTTTTTAGTTTAAGGGTCCTGCAGGAATGGAGGAACAAGCTGATAGGCAGGGGTTTGTTAAAAGGGCCTTTTGAATCAGCTGTTGAAGGGACTCAGGCCTCCAAACCTTCAAAAAAGTCATCCAAAACTTCTTCGGCTCCAGCTTCTCAGCTGTCGAAAAGACATGAGAAAGTGGATTCTTTGGATCCAAAGTCTGTTGGTTCCAAAAAGGCAAAGTCTCCATTGGTTCCACCTGGAGTTTCGGCACCATCTTGGAGCCAAAAAAGTAGCCGGTCATCTTCCTTGGATTTGATTTGTTTGGTGCCGCATTCTCCTTTATTGCAATAAGTGGCGGGTAGCCAGAAGTTCTCCACCTATTCCTCTCAGTCATCCAGGAGCCTTTCGGATGATGATGTTGAGTGGGTGGTTAGAAGGTTGCATCGTACACCGTCCCTTGCAAAAATTCTCACGAGCCCAGCCCAGATGGTCACAGAGCTGACTTCAGTAGCTGCTTTGCCTTCTGTTCCTCCTCTGACTCAGTCAAGTTCAGAGCCAGAGTACCTGGAGGTCCTGGTGGTGGAACCATCGGACCTGAAATCCATCCTCAGAGTTTCGGTGCCGACCTCCGCTCCGATCTCATTGATATTGTCACCCATCGAGGGATCAGGGGCTGAGACTCCCTTGTCAGTTCCCTGGGCAGAGTCAAATTGGACCCTTCTTGGACCCGACTCTCCCACTCAAAGCTTCAGCGCAGGTGAGTTTAGCACCCACATCAGCCTCAGAGACATCCTCCTTGGTGCGGGGGAGGTCTCCTGGTTCCTTGGAGCCGGAGGCTGTCTCGGCGTAAGATCGTGGTGCCTTTGAGGTGATGAGGAGTGTGTTTTCCTCAGAGACTGCTCCACCCTCGGCTCCAGCTACTCTTCCCCCAAAAAGGCCAGTGTCAACCTGTACACCATCCCTCCAGCCCCAGCGTAGAGAACCAGTGTCCCAGGATGCCCCAATGGGTGAGACCCTCTCTTCTGAAACCTCCCCAGAGCATCCCTCCAAGGAAGTCCTTCAGAAGAGAACTTGTAAGAGGAAACACATATACTCCCCTGAGTTTGTCACATCAGATACTGACTTAGAGGATTCAGAAGGGTCCCCATGGTCACCGTCTGAGGATGTCTCCTTTTCAGACATCTTAGAGATCCTGAAACAGAGAAGTGGATGGAAGACCCTCTCCCCTTCTGAAGATGAGTCGGCATACCTGGAGGCATTTGGTTCTCGACCCTTCACCACTTAGGTGTCTCCACCTTTCAACCAGCTCCTGGGTGTAGTTAGTCAAAAGGCATGGGGCTCTCCAGAGTCAGTGGAACCATTTCCAAGGAGGCCCAACAAATTTATTACAGCCCCGGAGGACAAACAATTTCTAAGGTGTCCCAGTAGATGCTATGGTGGTGGCGGCGGCCAGCAAGAAGGAATTAGCCGAAACGTCTTCATCTGTCCATCTGCCGAATAAGGAGTCTCAAACAATGGACAGATATGGGAAGTATATGATGTTAAGTTGTCATTCTCGCCTTCATTCTTGCTGGATGGGTTCGGAGCCGATCCTCAGCTCCGACTCGGCCAATACTAAAGCTCGAGAGCTAATTCCACCGGCTCGAGGCTCCCCTATATCCCACAATGCTAGGCGGTAACTACTCAGATCTCGTTTGCCGCTTAGCTGACGAGGTGCTTCTTCTACCAGCTCTGGCAGGTCAGTAAGTTTTCTTGTTTAGAAACTTCAATTTCAACCCCTATTTTTTTCCATTTAGTTTAGTTTTTATTTAAAGCATTCCATTCATTTAAATCGGGTCCCCTCTTGTGTTAGAATTCTCTTTTTATTCCCTTCTTAACTTTTAGGCCTTTGGCCCTCTCCCTCTCCTTTCCCTAGTCCCTCAGTTTGACTGGATTTTTATTTTGATTAAAGGTGTGTCTGTGTGTTGTGTTTGTGTTTTTCTTCACTCAGCTTTTTAGGATGTCTAAAGACTCCAAGGTCTCAGGCTTCAAGAAGTGTGATTCGTGCTGTCAGAAAATGTCTCTGATAGACGGTCACACTTCTTGTGTATATTGCCTGGGACCTTTGCACCTGCAGGACTCATGTGCTGTGTGCCATGCATTCAGCCCTAGAGTGCTGCAGGAACGCAAAAATAAGTTGATTCTATGTGGCTTGTTAAAGCCTGAAGGCCCCCCGACCCAGTCTGCATCAGAGAAGCCTTCTAAGACTTCCAAACCGTCGGCTCCAGTTTCAGAGTCGTCCCCTGGAAGCATTAAAATGGCTTCGACATTGGCTCCGGCTGGAGCCGATGTTTCCAAATCTCATACCATTGCCTCGGCTCCTGCCAGAGCTGAGGTTGACAAGACTCAGTTGGCTCCGATAGGCTTATCAGAGCCACCTTCAAAGAAGAGGTCTAGGTCCCCTTCCATCAGCTCCATCCATTCGGCTCTGGGATCCCCTCTTCTGTCGGAGCGGAGCCATAGGTCTCATTCCTCTTGGTCCTCCAGGCTGTCCGACCATGATTTACAAAGGGTGGTGAGTAGACTTCTCAAGTCCGAGGCATTGGCCCAAATGCTGCATAGCCCTACTCAACAGTCAGCGGCTATTTCCATCCCTGATTTTATTCCTCCTTCGAATCCTTTGAGTTCGGAGCCGGGGCTCATCGGAGCCATGGCTGTCGGTGCTTCAGAGCCGATACCTTCCCTTTCGTCTCCGTCGTCTGCTCCGATTTCCTCATTAGAGGGATCTCGGCGCCGAGCTTCCCTCGTCGGCTCCGAGGGGGCGAGTGGCATCGGACCCTTGTCCGACCCCGTTCTCCCTCTCGGAGCATCGGCGCTGGTGAGTTCGGCTCCGACATCAGCCTCGGAGCCGTCCCTGTCAGTGCCGGGGGGGTCCTTGTCTGCTCGGAGCGGGGACCTCCAGCCTTGGCCAATAGGGGCGCCTTCGAAGTCATGCGGAGCATGCTAGACCCAGTGTCTACCCCACAGTCGGCTCCGTCAGCTCCTCCCTCTTCAGTGCCTGCGGTGATTTCTACCCATCCCCTTGTATCAGACCGCAGAGAGCCAGCTCCTCAGGTTTCCCCATTGGGAATTTCCTCCTCTTCCGAGGCCTCTCCTGATCCAGTAGGAGAACCCCCTTGGAAGAGACAGTGCAAGAGGAAGCACATTGACTCCCCTGAGTCTATCACCTCTGACACTGACTTGGAGGAATCTGAAGGTTCCCCTTGGTCCCCCTCTGAGGATGTCTCCTTTGCTGACATCCTTGAAATCCTGAAACAGAGGGGGAACTGGCCCGCCCTTAACCCTTCAGAGGATGAGTCAGTTTACCTTGAGGCGTTTGGCTCTCGCCCTTCCACCTCCTGGGTGTCCCCTCCCTTTGACCCTTTATGGAAGTGGTGGCAAGGAAGGCTTGGACGGCCCTTGATTCAGTGGAACCTACCCCAAGGAGGCTGTCAAAATTTATTACTGCCCCTAAGGAGAAAGAGTTTCTATCTAAAGGTGTCTCTGTTGATGCCATAGTGGTGGCCGCAGCCACTAAGAAGGAGTTAGCCGATCCTTCGGTACCTGTCCATCCTCCTAATAAGGAGTCTAGGACCATGGGCAGGTACGGTAAGCGGATGTTTTCATCAGCGACCTTTTCAATGCGGTCGCTGAACTACTTGTGTCACTTCACCCGTCTCCAGAGAGATTTGCTCAAGGATATGGGTGAGGCTATACAGGATCCAACAGCTGAGGGGTTCCAAGACAAAATGAACTCCCAGTTGGCAACTCTGAATTCGATTGTTAACTCCTCCATGCGGCTTATCTCATATGCTGCTGATGGGGCGAGTAGGGCCGCAGGCACAGGTGTAGCTTTACGACATCACGCCTGGATGCGGCTTTGCAATTTTGTGGACCCTTTCAAGGTGTCCTTCACCAATTCCCCCTTTGATGGCTGAACATTGTTTGGTCCTCAGGTGAAGGATACATTGACTAGGTGCGAGGTGGAAGGTAAGACTCTCTCTGCCGTGGGAGTCCATTTTTCTACCCCTTCTAGACCTTATCCAAAAGGTCAGAGGGGAGGAAAAATGTGGTTCCACAAACCTCAGGGAGTCTCATCTGACGCACAAGGTCGATTCCCCTCTAGAGGCAGAGGGGGGAATAACAATAGACTTCACCCTAGGGGCAGAGGAGGTCCGCAAAACCAGGGTAGCAGAGAAGCTTTCTCTGATAAACCCTTTCAGCATCCCTGAGGAGCTGCCCGGCTGTCCACCTTCGGAGGCAGTCGGGGGAAGATTATCACTGTACCCAAAAGCCTGGCTTTCCCTCACCCAAGACAAATGGGTACAGTCAATCTTATCCGAGGGTTACAAAATTCCCTTTATTCACATCCCATCCCAACCCAAAGGATCCCTTCCAGATGTTCCACCCAGTCTAAGGGAACAAGCAGCACTAGAAATATCAAAGCCGCTATCAAAAAGAGCTATCCAACCAGTCCCAGCAGACCAGCAAGGATCCGGAATCTACTCCAAATTCTTTTTGGTACCAAAAAAACAGGGGACTGGAGACCTATACTGGATCTCAGCAAGTTAAACAATTATATCAAAAAAACAAAATTCCGGATGGTCACGCTACAGTCCATTCTACCCTTCTTGGGTCAGGACAATTGGATGTGCTCGATAGACCTTCAGGATGCGTACTACCATATCAAAATGCACAGACACTCAAGGAAGTTTCTCCGCTTCAGGCTGGGAGCCAGTCACTACCAGTTCAGAGCCCTGCCCTTTGGTCTCACTACAGCCCCCCAAGTGTTTACCAAATGCATGGCAGTGGTCGCGGCTCACTTGAGACGTCAAGGATTCCAGGTGTTTCCATATCTAGATGACTGGCTCCTTACCGCCACCACCAGACATCAACTGCTTCTATCCAGAGACTTCACCATCCAAACTTGCCAAGCTCTAGGCATTTCAATAAATTTCGAAAAATCTGCCTTGTCGCCTTGTCAATCTATTACCTTTATAGGCGCCACCTTAGACACACTCAATCTTTCCGCCAGACTTACAGAGCAAAGAGTGTTAGATATCCGCAAACAAGTTTACCTTCTATTACAGTGCAACAAGGTCAAAGCCAGGGTAGTCTTGAAGGTATTAGGACTCATGGCAGCTACTATCACCCTTCTCCCCTTAGCTCGTTTCCACATGAGGATCCTCCAGTGGATGCTGTTTACTCAATAGTCCTTCCAACAGCTCCCGATGTCTCACATCATACTAATATCTCAATCATGCAAGAATCACCTGTCTTGGTGGATCACATCACCTCAAGTTCTCCAGGGCAGACCTTTCATCCCCCCCCCAGTCACCATGGTGACAACGAACGCCTCCCTGATCAGGTGTGGGGGGGCATTATCAGGGCAGGACAGTCCAGGGCACGTGGCAACCTTTCGAGTGCCACTTGCACATAAATGTCTTAGAGATGAGAGCAGTGCTTTTAGTGTTGCAAGCCCTTCAGGACTCTCTTCCCACAGGGACTATTGCAATTCAGACGGACAACATGTCCGTAGTGTGGTACATCAACAAACAGGGTGGAACCAGATCCTACCCCTTACGTCAAGAGGCACTCAGACTTTGGCAGTGGGCAATTTCTTCTCAGCTTTTTCCGATAGCAACGCACATTCCTGGGAAGTCCAACGTGATTGCGGACAAGTTGAGCAGGGCCATTCTCATGCCCCATGAGTGGTCTCTAAAGAAATCAGTGCTGGAAGAAGTCTTCCAAAGATGGGGCCAGCCTTGCTGCGATCTTTTTGCTACTCCCCAAAACAGCAAGTGTCACGACTTCTTCACTCTCTTCCCATTACCAGGCCATCCCACCAGAGATGCTCTAGTCCACGATTGGCCTCGGGGACTTCTGTATGCTTTCCCCCCTTTTCCACTGATATCTCAATTAATTCAGAAAGCTATCGCCTTGAGAGTTACAATGATCCTCATTGCCCCTTACTGGCCTCGACAGATATGGTTTCCGTTCCTCCATCATTAGCCTTGGCATCTGGACCCGGTGCCAGATCTGTTGACCCACCAGTCGGGCCAGCTGCACCACTCCCTTCATTCTCTCAACCTCACAGCGTGGTTTCTCCGATTCCTACCCTAGCCAGGCTTCTCTTAATCTCTCATTCGGTCCGAAACATCCTGATAGCCTCTCACAAATCTTCTACCAGGAAGATTTATAATAGTAAGTGGACACGTTTTTCCTTCTGGGCAGCATCAAAAAATATAGACCCCTTCACTGCACCTATCCAGTCTATCCTAGACTTTCTGGCAGAGCTCCTTCATTTAGGCTCTTCATCTACCATTAGAGTACAACTAGCTGCTATATCTAATTTTCATGTAGGTGTCTCAGACTCCAGTATCATGTCCCATAAGCTCTGCAAAGCCTTTTTAAGAGGTGTTTTTCCTGCTCAAGCCCCCAATCAAAGATCCCCCACCTCAATGGGACTTGAATTTGGTTCTGGCATCCTTGATCCCCCCCCCCGCTTCGAACCAGCGGCTTGATGCCCTCTTAAGTTGCTCTCATGGAAAACACTTTTTCTAGTAGCCATAACTTCAGCTAGAAGGGTATCTGAACTTCATGCTCTGTGCAGTCGTCCTCCTTACTTAGTTTTCCACAAAGATAGGGTGTCCCTCCGGACTAATCCGTCCTTCTTACCTAAGGTTTCTTCCGAGACAAACCTGAACCAAATGGTTGATCTCCCCGTCTTCTTCCCTGACTATTCCAACAGGTCGGAACAAAAGTTACATTTTCTAGATGTTCATCGCCAACTTAGATATTATTTAGACAGGACTAAACAGTTCAGGAAATCTGATCAGCTTTTCCTGTCTTATGCGGAAGGGAAATTGGGCCTTCCAGTTACTAAAGTGTCCATTTCAAGATGGCTTACCTCTATAATTACCTTCATCTATGAAATCAGACATCAAAAACTGCCTTCAAGACCTAGAGCTCATTCAACTAGGGCATTAGCTACATCTTTAGCTTTTCAGGACAGGCTGCCAATAGATTCCATTTGTGCAGCAGCCACTTCGGCTTCTCCTCATACCTTCATTTTACATTACAAATTGGATATGGCCTCCAGAAACCATGCCAACTTTGGTTCCACTGTTCTCAAGAGTCTGTTCCGATAGGCCACATAAGGTGCTAGGGACGCGGTCCCATCCAGCAAGAATGAAGGCGAGATTGACAACTTAACATTAAGAAGTTATGTACCTACCATAACGTTCCATGTTAGTTGTCTTCTTCTTACCTTCTTTCTTGCGTCCCACCCTCCTTCCCCCTAGCCTGGACAGACCGATAGGAAATTATGGGATCTTCCTTTGGAGTTTTCCTTCCCACATGTTCTACCACCTCTATTACCCCTTTTATGTTTGTGGTAGCTTACATTCAGGTTTATATAGAGGTGGGTTCTTTTTTCTCCATACTGTGGAGACCAGAACTGCTTGGTTTAGCTATCAAAAGAGATCTGAGTAGTTACCGCCTAGCATTGTGGGATATAGGGGAGCCTCGAGCCGGTGGAATTAGCTCTCGAGCTTTAGTATTGGCCGAGTCGGAGCCGAGGATCGGCTCCGAACCCATCCAGCAAGAAAGAAGGCGAGAAGAAGACAACTAACAAGGAACGTTATGGTAGGTACATAACTTCTTATTCTCTTCAGCAGCCTTTACCCTTAGGTCGCTGAATTATTTATCCCATTGTACTCGACTTCAGAGGGATCTCCTCAAGTAGAAGATACTCTCCAAGGTGCTATAGCTGGGGGATGCCTGACAAGGTAAACTCTCAGCTTGTGACCTTAAACTCTATAACAAACTCCTCCATGTGCCTCATTTCATATGCAGCCAAGGGAGCAAGCAGGGCAGCAGGCACACTAAAGGCTCTGATGAGACATTCCTGGATGCATCCTTGTGAGTTTGCTGATCCCTTCAAGTCTTCCTTTATTGGCACCCCTTTTGACGGCTCATCTTTGTTCGGGCCAAAAGTGAAAGAGACTCTTACCAGCTGCAAACAAGATGGCAAAACTCTATCTGCCATGGGAGTACATTTCTCCGTCCCTACCAGACCTTACCCCAAAGGTCAGAAGGGTGGAAAATGTGGTTCCAGAAATCCAAAGGAGCTTCACAGGATGTAAGTGGTGAATTTTCCCCCAGGGGCAGAGGGGGAAATAACAATGGAAGATGCCACCCTCACATCAGAGGGGATCCTCAGAATCAGGACGACAGAAATGCATTCTCTGGTAGGTCCTTCCAGCACTCCTGAAAGGAGGCCCGCCTGTCCACCTCTGTAGGCAGTCGGGGGGAAATTATCACTGTACCCAAAGGCTTGGCTCAATATCACTCAAGACAACTGGGTACGGTTGATTATATCCAGGGGCTACATCATACCCTTCTCTTCTCCACCCTCTCCAACAAAATCAGTCCCAGACATCCCACCTGGTTAAAGGGATCAAGCAACTCTAGAAATCCAAATGTTGCTAGAAAAAACAGCCATCCAAGAAGTCCCCGCAGACCAAATCTGATCCTGAATTTACTCAAGGTTCTTTTTAGTTCCAAAGAAGACAGGGGACTGGAGGCCAATCTTGGATCTCAGCAAACTGAACAAGTCTGTAAAGAAAGCAAAGTTCTAGATGGTGACACTGCAGTCTATACTCCCGTTTCTGGGTCAAGACAATTGGATGTGCTCCATAGATCTTCAGGATGCGTACTATCATATAAAGATGGACAGGCGATCCAGGAGATATTTACGCTTCTGGCTGGGAGCCAGTCATTACCAATTCAGGGCTCTGCCCTTTGGTCTCACTACAGCCTCCAGAGTGTTTACCAAATGCATGGCAGTAGTTACGGCTTACCTGAGGCATCTAGGATTCTGGGTATTTCCATACTTTGATGACTGGCTCCTGACCACCACCAACCACCAAGCATCTACTTACCAGGGCAAGAGACACCACCATTCACCTCTGCTCAGAGCTAGGCATTACCATAAATTTCGAAAAATCTGCTTTGTTGCTGTCACAGCATATTACCTTTATAGGGGCAGACTTAAACACAAAAGACATGGTTGCAAAATTGCCTCATGAAAGAATTCAAAAGTTACGCCAGCAGGTGTCAGTATTTGCTCATGAAGGAAAAAGTGCAGGCAAAATCTGTCCTCAAGGTTCTGGGTTCAGTGGCAGCTGCAGTAACATTAGTTCCACTGGCGCGTCTACACATGAGAATATTACAGTGGCTACTCTTTGCTCAGTGGTCCATGCAGTAGTTACCCATGTCACACAAGATTCTCATTGCAAACACCTGCAAGAGGGACCTACAATGGTGGCTTCAGTCCACACAGGTAACGATACGCAGACCATTTGTTCTTCCCCAACCTGTAGCTACAGTGACCACGGACACTTCACAGATAGGGTGGGGGGAGGCATTGTCTGGGACAGGCTGTCCAAAGGACTTGGCAAGAGCACGAATACCACTTGCACATCAGTGTCCTAGAGATGAGGCAGTGGCATTGCAAGTATTCCAGAGCTCTCTTTCAACAGGTACGATTGCAATACAAACAGACAAAATGTCCGTGGTGTGGTACATCAACAAATAAGGCGGAACCAGATCCTACCTCCTCTGTTGAGAGGCTCAGAGAGTATGGCAATGGGCAATTAATTCTCAGTATTTTCTGACTGCAACACACATCCCGGGGAAATCCAATGTGATAACGGATAGATTAAGCAGGGCAATTCTTATGCCTCACGAGTGGTCCCTGAAACATGAAATTGCAAACCAAATTTTTCACAAGTGGAGCCAGTCTTGCTGCAACCTCTTTGCCAAATCCATCAACTCCAAATGCAGCAGCTACTTTGCCCTAATTCCCCCTTTGAGGGAGTCACCAAGGGATGCACTGGTTCATGATTAGCCCCCGGGACTTCTGTATGCTTCCCCCCATTTCCATTAATACCCAAAGTCCTCCAGAAAGCCAAGTCATTTAGTCATAGGCTAATTCTCATTGCTCCTTACTGGCCTTATGTTTCCCCTTTCTATGGCCCCATCTTCAGGAGGAGCCTTGGATCCTGGACCCAGTGCTGGATCTTCTGACTCATCAGTCAGGAACGCTTCACCCCTCTCTTCAAAGCCCCAATCTGATAGCTTGGTTACTCCACTTCCCATCTTATCCAGGCTTCCAGAACTATCCCCGGCAGTGCGGCACATTCTGGTTTCGTCGCACAAGAATACAACTAGAAAACTTTATGCAAGCAAATGGAAGAGATTTTCTTGTTGGGCTGACAAAAACAATATAAACCCCTTTACAGCCTCTATATCCACAATCCTGGAATTTTTAACAGAAACCTTTAAGCGGGGTGCAGTGGCAGACACAGTACAAGTGAAACTAGCTGCCATATCAAACTACCACATAGGAGACATGGGATCCAATATAATGTCCCACAGATTATGCAAAACCTTTCTGAGGGGTACATTCCTTTTAAGACCACCTATAAGAGAACCACCACCACCTTGGGACCTCAATTTGGTGTTATCTTCTTTAATTCTCCCTCCATTTGAACCAGCCTCCTCTTGCCCACTAAAGTTCTTATCTTGGAAGACAATCCTTTTAACAGCCATTACTTCCGCTAGAAGGGTTTCAGAACTGCAAGCTCTGTCCATTCATCCTCCCTATTTGATTTTTCATAAAGACAGAGTCTCTCTCAGGACAAATCCTTTTTTTCTGTCAAAAGTATGTTCTGAGGCCAATTTAAATCAGTCTATTGAGCTGCCTGTATTGTGTCCCAGTCATGGCAACAAGGCAGAATACAAGCTTCACCAACTGGATCTTCATAGCAGTCACATTTTTACTTACATAGGACAAAGGAATTTAGAAAATCTGACCAACTGTTTCATTCTCAGAAAACAGAAAAGGAACTTCAGTTTCAAAAGTCACCTTATCAAAATGACTTACAGACACCATTACTTGTGTCTATAACTCATAGAATAAACAGGTGCCAGGAAAAACTAGAGGTCATTCAACTAGAGCTATGTCGACTTCCACTGCCTGTCAAGCTAGGCTCCCTTTGGATTTAATTTGTGCTGCAGCTACGTGGGTTAACCCTTATACCGTTATCACTCATTACAAAGTAGATGTGGCCTCCCGGAACAGGGCATCCTTTGGTTCCACTGTCCTGAAGAGAGAAGAAAGGTGCTGGGGATGCTGTCCCAACCATCAAGAATGAAGGCGAGATAGGACAACATAACATAAAGAAGTTATGTACTCACCATAACGTTCCATGTTTGTTTTATATAATCTCACCTTCATTCTTGTTTCCCCACCCTCCTTCCCCCTTTCTGGAGGATTGAGAGGAATTTTTCTGAAATCGGCTATAAGTTTCATGATTCCCTTCATGGCTTAGGAATTATGGGCAGAGGATCTGTTGTAGTTGTTGTATTGGGTTGCATAGTGTAGTGATTAGTTTCTCTCAAACAAGATCTGGGTAACAGTTGCTAGGCATCTTGGGATAGGGTGTAGCCTCGAGCCAGTGAAAGCGCTCGAGCTTTAGTATGCGGCCGAGTTGGAACCGATGCTCAGTTCCGAACTCAACCATCAAGAATGAAGGCGAGATTATGGACAACAAACTTGGAACGTTTTGGTGAGTACATAACTTCTTTTTCACTTGCCCTGTCTCAGAAGACAAAATCCAACCCTGGGTTCAAGGATTCTTTGATACCCTTACCCATCATGGATGTCCCATTTGAACTCATGACAATGAACATTGTGGATTCACTTGTAAAACAAAGTAAGGGTCATTAATATATCCTAGTAGTTTTTCAATATTCAGGAACATTTCTAGAGGCAGTACCCTATGATGAGTCAATGCACAGGCCATAACAAAAGAACAAATTCTACTTTTTATTAGGGTTGGTATCCCCGTAGAAGTTCTTACTGACCAAGGCAATAAATGCATGTCAAATGTAATGCACAAACTTTCCTAATTTTTTATAGTGAAATAGCTAAGAACATCTATATAACAGCATCAAGCAGATTGATTAATTTAAAGCTTTAATAAAATTTTAAAGTCTATATTAAAGAAAGGTGCAGAAGTGGATAAGAAAAACTGAGACCAACTTCTGCCATATCTTTTCTTTGGAGTAAAAGAAATACCCCTAGCCTCAACTGGATTTACATGTTTTGAGCTAATGGATGGCAACCATCACCAAGACTTGGTAGATGTAAGAGAAGAAACATGAGTGGAGAAAATCTTCTTTTTAAAAGTGTGTTAGAGCTTTTTTCAGACCTACAAGGCATGTTAAGAAGTATAATGCCTATAGTAATAGAACTTCTGGAGAAATTCCAGGGGATACAGCAGAGATCATATAACAGAAATGCTTATGTCAAATAATTCAAACCTTGAGATGTAGTTATGCTAGTATCCACAGCTGGAAAACAACTTCCTTGCAAAGTGGCAAGATCCTTTGAAGTTGTAAAAAAAATGAGTGAAGTGAATAATAGGGTGGTACAATCAGAAAAAGGAAAAATAGAACACGTGTTCTGATGCCTTGAAAAGAAACTAAAGATTCTTTATTAAGTATGTTTGCAGGAGAAATTAAGATCCCTACAGCAAGTCCTGAAGTCAAAATAGGGAGAAAATTATTATGCAAAGTCCATAGCCAACAAACTAATACTGGTTTTCCTTGGGTATAAATCCTCCAAGAGTCTTACTACTGGAGGCATCATGTTCACGTCTAGAATAATGCATGTGCTTTGCCACATTTTGTTTCAAGAAATCTGAATATCATCCTCAAACAGATGAGTGAGTTGTGTACTTTAATAAAAAATGATGGTCTGTGTTAAAGAAGGCTGTAGAGGTGGATGAGATAAACTCATACCACCTTTTGCTATCTATCTTCTTTGCTGTAAGTCAGATATCCCAAGCTTAATCTGGATACATACCACCTGAACTGCTGTATGGCAGACCTCCCTTACGCTTGCTAGATGTAACAAAAGAAGTAAAGAAGAAGGAAAATACCCTCTTTAAAAGTGTGATAGTGCATTTGTAGACCTGCAGGAGAAGCTGAGAATTGTGGTGCTTATGCAGACCTGCAGGAGTTGAGAATTGTGGTGCTTATTATATGAATACATGAAAAAATGCTCATCTCACAGAATTCATACGAGGAGATAAAATAATTGTGCTAGTACCTACTATGAGAAACAAGATCCTTGCAAAATGCAAGAACCCACTGAAGTTTTAGAAAAATTAAGTAAACTATAAATTGAAGCAACCACTAAAACTTAAACCAGAACCTTAGAGAGAAACTGATGATCTGATGTTGTTAATCTTCGTTCATTCCTTACTGATGGGTTATCGGTTCCGTCCTTGGAACTGAGCCGGCCAATATCAAGCTTGTGTCCGCCAAAAACCCTCGAGCCAAGGTCCTACCCAGAATGCTCTGCTCCCTGTTACCTCAAATCTCGTTTGCCACGTTGCTGTGCAGCCGTGTCAAGCCACTCTCTCAGCTAAGTGTCTAGTTTTTTGAAAGTTTTATACATTGTTCTTAATTTAAATATTCTCAATAGTTTATACTAATAATGTGAAGTTGTTTAATCTCACCGTTCATTCTTTGCTGATGGGTTCAGAGCCGATCCATCAACTCCGGTATGGCCGTATGCAAAGCTCAAGGTCTTCCAGTAGCTTGAGGCCAAGCCCCTTATCCCATGATGCACTGTGAATTACCCCAGATCTAGTTTGCCGCGGCATCTGATCAGAGGTTCTAGTGCAAGCTCAGGCCAGAATTTTCTTCAAAACGTATTTTCTGCAAGTTATTTCTTAAAATTACTATATTTTCTTCCTAATAGTTGTTAGTATAGCCTTGTATAGCTTTTTAAAAGCTTCCCTTTCCCGTGTGCGATTATTTAGTGTAGTTTTATCGGCCTTGTGTGTTTTTGGCCTAGTTCAGATTTATCTGCATATATATATATATATATATATATATATATATATCTATATATATATCTATATATATATATATATATATATATATATATATTTATTTTATTTATTTATTTTATTTTATTTTACATTTGTTGACCGGGCTAGTCTAGCTGGATATATGTCCATTTTCAGTATAGGCCCGGGGAGAAAAACTCCAAGGGTATTACAGATATAAAAAACATATAGGAAACAGAACATAGACATTGGTAAATACAATTTTTACAAAAAAGCAGTAAGTAGGAAACATTAATTTAAAAATTGCAAACAAAATATCATGTATGAATTATTTATTTATTTTTTTTGTCAGAAAGCATACATATAAAGTTAATGTAAGGATAGAGAGGATAGAAGAGGAAGGAGTGAGTTAACCTGGGTTAGTGCAGGAGCATAGCCAGTGTTTGTTGAGATGATTTTTCACTTGTCTTTTAAAACGTGAGAGAGAGCACAAAGATGTGATGTCAGAGGGTAATTTATTCCACATTTTTCCAACAGAGTTTGAAGAGAGGCAATCTCCAGCAGAATTATTAGGTTTGGTAATATTTATCAGTAGCTTGTTGGAAGAACGTAGATGCTTCAGGTTATTGTAAGGTGAAATGAGGTTAGTGAGTATGGGTGTTTTAGTTGGCTATTATAGGATTGTATGAGCTATTTGGAATTGTTGAAATAGGAGTTGGTTAGGGAGTTCAAGCCAACCTAGTTCTCTTAGGTTCAGGCAGTGGTGAGTTCTAAATGGGGTTCCTGTTGCAAATCGAGCAATGTTATGGTAAGATTGTGCTAGTTTATTGATATTGTTTTTGGAGAGGTTAGTGAATAAGGCAGATGCATATAGTAGAGAAGAGATTAGATGGGATCTGGCTAAGGTTGCCTTTGCTTCTGGTGAAAGGAAGGCTTTGATTCTGTAAAGGGAACCTATTTTCTTATTAACTAATTTGATAGTATTGTTGATGTGCGTATCAAAGCTGAGATTGATGTCAATGGTTATTCCTAGTAGTTTGGTAGTCATTTTTGGGAAAATAATGGTGTTGTCAGTGGAAGTAAGAGTGAAGTTAAGAGGGGTAGATCTATGGGAAGGTGAGAACAATAGCAGTTTGTTTTTTTTCAGGGTTGAGCAGTAGGCAGCGATCAGTGAACCATTGCTCGACAGTAGTAAAAGCTTTTTGTGTGATAGACTGTAGTTCAGTTTGTGTATTGGCAGAGCAGATAATAGTAGAATCGTCAGCATATTGTATGCAGATAGTGTTTGAGATAGCTAGATGGAGGTCATTTATAAAGATAGAAAATAAAAGGGGGCCTAGGATAGAGCTTTGAGGAACTCCCAATGAGATGGGGAGGAGACTAGATAATGTATTTTTCCAGAGAACTGCTTGCTGACGGTTTTCTAGGTAAGATGTAAACCAAGTTAAGGAAGGAGGATCAAGTGAGAGTGATTTAAGAATATGCAGAAGTTTGTGGTTAACCATATCGAAGGCTTTAGATAAGTCTATGAAGACTGAAGATGATGGGATGTAGTTGTTACGGTTACAATTAATGGAGTTGGTAAAGGAGAGTAAGGCTGTAGTAGTACTATGTGAAGGTCTGAATCCATGTTGGCAGTTAGCAAGTAGTTTATTGTGTAGGAGGTGCTTAAGGAGTTGTTTGTGAATACATTTTTCCATGATTTTAGCGATAGATGATGAGTGCTACAGGACGGAAATTAGAGAGGTCGTTGGACTTACCCCCTTTGTGTAGTGGGATGATATAAGATATCTTCCAAATAGATGGGAAAATTCCTTCCTGTATAGATCTATTTATTAGTATAGAGATGGGATAGGCAATAGCTTTAGCACATATTTGCAAGTATTCTGCAGGAAGTTTGTCAGCAGAAGGAGTGGTGAGTTTTAGCTTTTGAAGCAGTGATAAGATAAAGGAGGTAGATACAGGTTGCAAATGAAAGGAAGGAGGTAGATTTAAAATAAAAAGTGTGTATATATATATATATATATATATATATATATATATATATATATATATATATATATATATATATTTAGCCTAGTGTTGGCCTTTTGTATTGGGCCATAGATTAATAGTCTCTCTTTCCTGTCAGGCTCGTTTTTTTCCTGTGAGCAGTTTAGAACCTAGTACTTTTTATTTTTGGTGTGCCTTTTTCTAGGCTTCCCTGTGTGGTGTGCTTTTAGAGCCTAGGTGTGTTTTTTCAATAGCGTTTTATCTTGGGTGCATTTTTCTTAGGCTTCTTTTGTTTGTTGTGTGTTTAAGCCTAAGGTAATTTTGATTATTGGATAATAGCTGATGACAAGGATAAACGCCCAAAGTCTGGGTTTAAAAAGTGTCCAGACTGCGGGCAGAAAATGTCTGTTACTGATGGCCATGTAACTTGCGTTTACTGCTTAGGAGCTGTCCATTTACAGGAGTCTTGCAGTATTTGTCACTCTTTGTCTACTAATTTCCTTTTCCTCTCTAGTAACACTCGCGAGGAAAAGGAAGTTAGTAGACAGAGGCTTGTTAAAGCATCAGTAAGTCTTCCAAGTCCTCTAGATCTTCAGGGGACTTTAAGGACTCCAAACAGTCAAAAACATCTAAAAAGTTGGAGGATCCTGTGACATCTGCTCCACAGACCTTGGAGCTGACTGTCTTTTCTTTTTGGAGCCGGCCCACAGCTCTGGAGCTGGAATCCAAGAGGCTTGTATCTCCACTACTTCAATCGGCACCGTCTGTGCATTCTTCTAGGTCTTCTGTCAGTCTGTCGGATTTGGATATGGATCGATTGGTGCAGAAGTTTTACAGGCACCAGGCCTTGCTAAATTGTTGTCGGCTCTGACCCCAGCGGCTTAGAAGCCGAAGACCATTACTCTTGACTTGACTACTCCTCCGAGCCGTACCAGACCTTCGCAGCCAGAGGGAGCTGACCTGTTGATCGTGGAGCTGAGACCTGCTCCAGTGTCCTTGGCTCAATCTACTCTAATGTCCTCAGTGCTAACTGGGGACTCTAGGAGCCAACACTCTCCAGTCGGATCAGGGAAGGATAGCCGGACCGACTTGTCTGTGTTGACTCTTCCTCTCAGGGACTCGGCTTGGATGAGCTCGGCTCCTACCTCTGGCTTGGAGCCCACGGCCTCTGTGCAGGAGGGGTTGGAGGTTCCTACGGGCCCGTCGACTCCTTCACATCGGAGCCGTGGTGCCTTTAAAGCCATGAGGAGAGACTTGTCCCCCAAGACATCCTCGACTTCAGGCCTTGCTTCCTCATCCCCCAAAG
The DNA here is from genome assembly GCF_019279795.1 of Protopterus annectens. Lineage (NCBI taxonomy): Eukaryota > Metazoa > Chordata > Ceratodontiformes > Protopteridae > Protopterus > Protopterus annectens. Next base: position 100,853,065 of record NC_056745.1, on the reverse strand, counting down.
CGCCTGTGTCTGCTTCTGCTTCCATTGTCCAGGCTAGGTGTAGTGACCCAGAGCCTCAGGTAGCCCCACAGGGTGCCCCCTGCTCTTCCGAGACCTCCCCAGAGGCTTCCACTGAGGAGGTCCCCAGGAAGAGATTGTGCAAGAGGAGACACTTGGACTCCCCACTGGAGTTTTTAACATCTGAGACTGACTTGGATGAGTCAGAAGGCTCCCCGTGGTCCCCCTCTGAGCATATCTCCTATGCTGGGATACTCGAGATCCTTAGCAGAGGGGTGATTGGCAGTCCAAAAGCCCTACTGAGGATGAGTCAGTTCTCCTGAAGGCTTTTGGGTTTCAACCCTCCACCTCTTGGATGTCTCCGCCCTTCGATGAGCTCATGCAGTTGCTCTCTTGGAGGGCGTGGGAGTCACCGGAGTCCATGGAGCCTGTTCCTAGGAGGCCTAATGAGTTTATTTCCGCTCCAACAGATAAAACTTTTTTGTCCAAAGGAGTCCCTGTTGATGCCATGGTGGTGGCGGTGGCCACCAAAAAGGAAATGTCTGAGACTTCCTCGTCTATTCATCTTTCTAATAGTGAGTCTAGGATCATGGATAGATATGGAAAATGCATGTTTAGTTCAGTGACCTTTACCCTCCGTTCACTGAACTATTTGACCCATTTCACTAGGTTGCAAAGAGATCTCCTTAAGGAGTTGGGAGATACTCTTCAGGGTACTGTAGCTGCAGGGGCCTCTAACAAAGTTGCTGCCCAGCTTGCTACCCTAAATTCTATCGTCAACTCATCCATGCATCTCATATCATATGCAGCTTATGGAACGAGTAGGGCAGCGGGTACAGGAACATTCCTGGATGTGCGTGTGTTCCTTCGCGGAGCCCTTTAAGTCTTCATTCGTAAACACCCCTTTTGATGGTTCATCCCTTTTTGGGCAAAAAGTGAAGGAAACTTTGACCAGGTGTGAACAGGAGGGAAAGACTCTATCTGCCGTCGGAGTCCATTTTTCCATCCCTACTCGGCCTTACCCCAAAGGCCAAAGGGGAGGAAAGATGTGGTTCTGGAAAGCCCAAGGAGCCTTTCAGGACACACATGGTGAACTCCCCCCCCAGGGGCAGAGGAGGGGGTAATAATGGAAGACTTCACCCTCGTGGCAGAGGGGGTCCGCAACATTGGGGTGACAGAGATCACTTCTCTGGCCAGTCCTACGAGCACTCCTGAAAGGAGGTCTGACTGTCCTGCTCTGGAGGCAGTCAGGGGTCACTTATCTTTGTATCCAGACGCCTGGCAAGAAATAACAAAAGACAGCTGGGTACAAAGTATTATTACCAGAGGGTATTTCATACCATTCACCACACCACACCCCCGCCCACAAGGAGAATCCCAGATGTTCCACCCAGTGACATGGAACAAGCAACTATAGAGGTCCACAAGTTGCTAAAAAAAGTGTCATCCAGCCAGTCCCAGCAGACCAAACAAGATTCAGAACTTACTCAAGGTTCTTTTTGGTTCCAAGGAAAACAGGGGACTGGAGACCCATTTTTAACCTCAGCAGACTCAACCAATTTGTGAAGAAAGAGAGGTTTCGGATGGTCACACTACAGTCTATACTTCCCTTTTTAGGGAAAGACAATTGGATGTGTTTGATAGATCTCAAGGATGCGTACTACCACATAAAAATGGCCAGGCCATCCAGAGATCACCTGCGTTTCCAACTGGGAGTCAATCATTAACAATTTCGAGCCCTGCCCTTTGGTCTCACTACAGCCCCCTGAGTGTTCATCAAATGCATGGCAGTGGTCACGGCTCACCTGAGGCATCTAGGATTCCAGGTGTTTCAGTACCTAGACAATTGGCTCCTTACCGCCACCACCAGGCATCAACTGATTCAGGCAAAGGAATACACTCTGACACTCTGCAATCACTTAGGCATTACAGTCAACTCAGAAAAGTCTGCCTTGTCGCCATCGCAGCATATTGTTTTTATAGGGGCAGAGCTAGACACTTCAACCACCACTCTAAGACTATGAATCGAGAGAGTCTTTCTTCTTTGTCAGCATGTCAGCACATTGGTATCGAAAGACAGAGCACCAGCTGCAGAGGTCCTAAAAGTATTGGGTTTGATGGCTGCAGTGAACCTGGCCATACCATTAGCAAGGATGCATATGCGGATTCTTCAATGGCTGTTGTTCACTCAGTGGTCTTATCAGGAACTTCCAATGAGTCACACGATTTTAATTATGAACTCTTTCAGGAAAGATCTCCAGTGGTGGTTGATGTCTTTTCATGTAACCATAGGACGTGCCTTTGTACTACCCCTTCCTGTAGCCACTGTGACCACAGACACTTCCCTGAAGGGTGGGGGGCATTTTCAGGGAAAGACTGCCCATGGCACATGGACGGATCAAGAGTCACATTTGCATATTAATGTTCTGGAGATGAGAGCAGTACTTCTGGCATTGCAGTACTTCCAGGACTCTCTTCCCCTAGGAATGATTGCAATTCAGACAGACAATATGTCAGTAGTCTGGTAGTTGAACAAGCAGGAGGGAACCAAGTCATACCCCCTTTGTCGAGAAGACCTCAGAGTTTGGCAGTGGGCTGTTTCCTCCCAGCACTTTCTGTTGGCAATTTACATCTCGGGGAGATCCAACGTGATAGCTGACAAACTGAGCAGGGCAATCTTGTTGCAGCATGAGTGGTCCCTCAAGAAAGAGATTGCCGACAGGATTTTCCACAAATGGGGCCAGCCTTGCTGCAACCTTTTTGCCAGCCACATCAAAACGAAATGCAGAAGCTACTTTGCCCTGATTCCTCCGGGAGAAGCCCCGAAAGACGCACTTGTACACGATTGGCCCCCGGGTCTCCTCTATGCATTTCCACCCATCCCATTGATACCCAGACTTCTACAGAAAGCAAAATCTCTGGGAAGGACCATCATTCTTATAGCCCCTCATTGGCCTCAGCAGATTTGGTTCCCATTTCTTCTTCTTCATCATCATCATCATCATCATCTGTTGGAGGATCCATGGATTCTGGACCCAGTTCCGGACCTTCTGATACATCCGTCGGAGGACCTCCATCCTTCCTTGCAGTCACTGAAGCTGACAGCTTGGCTGCTCCAATTCCTCTCATAGCCAGGCTTCATAGCTTTTCCAATGAGACAAAACAGATCCTTTTGTCTTCTCATAAGCCATCCACTAGAAGATTATATCTTAGTAAGTGGAAGAGATTTTTCCATATGGGCTTCTAAGCAGAACATTGATCCTTACCAAGCCCCCTTGACTTCCATAATAGAATTCTTGACTATGATTTTTAATAAAGGAGTGGCAGCCGCAATAGTTCGGGTTCAGTTGGCTGCTATATCTAACTTTCATCTCGGAACTGACGGGCTAAACATAATGTCCCACAAGTTATCCAAGGCCTTTCTCAAGGGAACATTTCATATGAGACCTCCAGTGAAAACTCCTTATTCTCCTTGGAATCTAAATTTTTTGCTGTCTCGTATAATTCTCCCCCTGTTTGAACCAGCATCATCTTGTGATCTCAAATATTTGTCGTGGAAAACCATATTTCTGGTGGCTATTACTTCTGCCCACAGAGTGTCAGAACTTCAAGCTTTATGTATCATCCCTCCTGATTTGATTTTTCATGCTGATAGAGTATCTCTTAGGACAAACCCCTCCTTTTTGCCCAAAGTTTGTTCAGAATCTAATATCAACCAAGTCATTGAGTTATCAGTTTTCTTCCCTAATCATTCCAATAAATTGGAGTATATGCTGCACAAACTTGATGTTCACACACAGCTCAGACATTATTTGGATAGAACAAAAGATATCAGGAAATCAGACCAGCTCTTTGTTTCATTCTCTGAAGCCAGAAAAGGTAGACCAGTGGCTAAAACAACTCTTTCTAAATGGCTGTCTGATTGTATCACCTTTGTTTATTCAGCTGCTAACATGCTTTTACAACACAAGATTAAAGCTCACTCAACCAGAGCAGTTTCTACATCTTCTGTGTTCCAAGCCAAATTGCCCCTTGATAACATTTGTGCTGCAGCCACTTGGTCTAAACCTCATACTTATATCACTCATTACAAAGTTGATAAGGCCTCCAGGGACAGGGCTTCCTTTGGGTCTATGGTTCTGAAGAATGTACTCCCGTGAGTCACCCAAGATTAATAGTGCTAGGGACGCTACCCATCAGTAAAGAATGAATGCCGAGATTGAACAACTTCACACTACGAAATTATGTATTCACCATAATGTTCCATGTGAGTTGTTCATCTCACCTTCATTCTTATGTCCCTCCCTCCTTCCCCCTCCTGGCTGATAGTTGACCTAGAGGTTGGTCTCATCCTGGCTGCTCAATTCTTCTTCCTCTCCTTGGGAGGATAGCTCAGTTATATGGTTATAGTACAATCAGCAAACAAGATCTGAGGTAATTCACAGTGCATCATGGGATAAGGATTGCAAGGATTGCAGTGTAAGGATTGCAACTGTAAGTTACTGCTTTCCGATGGGCATGACTTATGTGTCTACTGACTGTCTCCCACCTTACTGTGGATCCTCCGTGTGGGATTTGTAAAAATTTCTCTACCAGGACTCTCAGCAAGAGGAAGAATAAGTTAATTTTGAAAGGTCTCCTCAAGTCTCCTTTCTCTGAGGCTATTTCTGGGTTGGAAGGCTCACCCCCTCCTATTAAACCCTATAAGAGGCATTCTTCCTTTTCTTCATCAAAGTCGCTCCCTTCTTCCCCCTCTGGAGATCGTAGGGAGTCGACTCATAAGAAGGTGAAATTGATTACTACTTTGGCGCTGCCACCTGTGATCCTGTCAGCTCCATGCTCGGCACCTCCCCAAGTGATTCTGGCTCCAGCCATGTCTTCCTTATCGATACCGGCACCAGAGTTTCCGGTGCAGACAACTACTGTTCCGACAGTTTTGTCACAATACTTACCGGCACCATCCCTACAGGTTCAGTCCCCTTCGGCACCGTTGGTATAATCTCCTTCGGCTCTGAGTATGACTCTTCTGTACTCCACGGTGCAGACATTCTCGGCACCGACATGTGCTTCAGTGCAGTCCTTCTGGGCACCATCATTACTGGTGCAAACACTTTCCACGATGGCACTGTACCCTTTGGGGCAGACATTTGCCTTTATGGTGCAGACACCTTCAACTACTATGGCGTTGATGTCTTCGGCGCAGACTTCTTCCACACCGTTTTTTTCAGTGCAGACATCCTCAGCTCCGGGCTCGGCACCTATTGAATTAGCAAGGACCAAATATTCTCCTTCACTGGATTCATTTGCTGGCAGTCAATGTAGTCCTTTCCTAGAAAGACCAGAATTACCATCAGCTTTCTCCATGAGGTCAACCAAGAGTCTTTCTGAACTGGATGTGTTGTGGCTTGTTGACCAGTTGCTTGTGGCCAGAGGTCTCTCTCAACTGTCAAAGTCCATTTTCCCTCATTCAGGTGAATGTACATCTCCTCAAACCCCATCATACAGTCCTCCTTTGACTTATACTCAAGTTTCGAAGCCTATTACTCTGACAGCAGCTTCCCTACCTCCGACTCCAATAGTGGAGCTCACTTTAGAACCAGAGTCGTCCTTGTGGCCCATGGTGCACTGGGCAGCGGGCTCTTCTCAGGCCAGAGGCTGTGCTGTGGGGGAGGGCATTCCTGGCTCCACGCCAATTTTTTCTATGGCACCCTCCAGGAATCCTCTCTGTCTTATGGTTCACATTCCTCTTGAGACTCCTGGTCTGGGGGCAGGCTCGTTGGGGCTGGGGTGTGACCCTGGTTCCGAGGTTGTCATGCTCTTTTCTGGGCTCCCATCCCTCCTTGGGTGGGCCAACCTTCCAGGCCATGGAGAGGGCGCTTGCCTCCGCTGGCAAATCTCCCATGTCAGTCTTCTCCCCCTCTGTGCCACAACTGTCACAAGCCTCAACCACCGGACACCGGGCACAAGAGCCTCAGGCTTCTCCTCCTCAGGAGACCCCCCTCTTTTAAGTCTTCCCTATAACCTCCCATTGAGAAAGTACCCCACAAAGCATTGTGTAAGAAGAAGCACATAGACTCCACTGAGGAGTCTTTGACTGAAGATACAGATTTTGATGATGGGGAAGGGTGGTTCTGGGCTCCCATCCCTCCTTGGGCGGGACAGCCTTCCAGGCCATGTAGAGGGCACTTGCCTCCGCTGGCAAATCTCCCATGTCAGAGTCTTCTCCCCCTCTGTGCCACAACTGTCACAAGCCTCAACCACCGGACACTGGGCACAAGAGCCTCAGGCTTCTCCTCCTCAGGAGACCCCCCCTCTTTTAAGTCTTCCCTATAACCTCCCACTGAGGAAGTACCCCGCAAAGCATCATGTAAGAGGAAGCACATGGACTTCACTGAGGAGTCTTTGACTGAAGATACAGATTTTGATGATGGGGAAGGGTCCCCTCGGTCACCCTCTGATGAGGCATCCTTTGGTGACATCCTAAAGATCTTTAGACAGAGGGGTGCCTGGAAGTCATCCAATCCTTCCTCTGAGAAATCTGTATTCCTGCAGGCTTTTTGTGCCTGGCCCCCTACCTCCTGGGTCACCCTGCCTGCCGATGAGCTCATCCAGTTCATCACCCAGCACGTGTGGAAGGCTCCTGACATCCTGGAAGCGATACCAAGGAGACCAGATAAAATATTATCACCCCCAGCTGAGCACCCACATTGGTCACGAGGTCTTCCAGTAGATGCTATGGTGGTGACAGCTGCAACTAAGAAGGATTTGGCAGAAGAGAGCCAAACTGTCCATCCGCCCAACAAGGAGTCCCAGGTGATTGACAGATTAGGGAAGCATGTGCTTCATCGACCTTTGCTGTAAGGTCTTTGAATTATTTGGCACATTTTACCAGGCTTCAGAGAGATCTTATCGACCAGCTTTCTGAAACCTTGGCAGGAGCTGTTTCTGACGAGGTCCATGACAACGTGGCTTCTCAGGTAGCCACCCTAGATTCCATTTCCAACTCTTCCATGCATCTTATTTCTTACACAACGGAAGGGGTGGCTAGAGCAGCAGGAGTGGGTATAGTCACCAGATGACATGCCTGGATGCGCCTTTGTGACTTTGCAGACTCCTTTAAAGCTCCCTTTATGAATGCCCCCATAGAGGTTGCTTCTTTGTTTGGCCCTAAAGTTAAAGATACTCTGGCAAGGTGTGAACAAGATGGCAAGACCCTGTCAGCCATTGGTGTCAGACACTCCACTCCTCAGTGATTCTACTCCAGAAATCAAAGGAGCGGGAAGATGTGGCACAGGAAATCACAGAGCTCTTTCTGGGAAGCATGTGCCGAGTTCTCCCCTAGAAGCAGAGGGGGAAACTCCAATGGAAGACGCCCCTTTTGGGGCAGAGGAGTTCAGCGTAACTGGGGTTCCAGAGATTCCTTCTCTGGCCAACCCTATCAGTGCTCCTGAAGCATTGCTCGACTGCTCACCTCTGGAAGCAGTCAGGGGTCATTTCTCCTTGTACCCCGCTGCCTGGCAAAATATAACCACTGATACTTGGGTACAATGGGTAATATCCAGAGGCTATCGCATCCCCTTCCATCTTTGTCAAATCTCATCAAGAATATTACCAGATGTTCCACCCAGTCAAAGGGAAACAGCAGCACACGAAATTCAAAAACTGCTACAAAAGAGTCATCCTGACAGTCCCCCCAGACCAGATAGGATCCAGTTTTTACTCAAGGTTCTTTTTAGTGCCAAAAAAGACAGGGGACTGGAGACCAATTTTGGATCTCAGTACACTGAATAAATTTGCAAAAACAGAGAAATTCCGGATGGTCATGGTTCAATGTGTCCTTCCTCTTCTGGAAGAAGATGATTGGATGTGCTCTGTAGATCTTCAAGATGCGTATTACCACATAAAAATGGACAAATGCTCAAGAAGATACCTCCACTTCCACATAGAAGCCATTCACTACCAATTTCGAGCCCCTTTGGTCTCTCTACAGCCCCCAGAGTGTTCACAAAATGCATGGCAGTGGTTATCGCTCATTTGTGACTTCAAGGATTCCAGGCATTTCTATATATAGATGACTGGCTCCTCACTGCCCACACCAAGCGTCTACTGGAAGAAGCCCTGCAGTATATTCTCTTAACAGCTCATAGACTGGGAATCACTATAAACTGGGAGAAATCCAACACAACCCCAACTCAGTCCTTGGAATTTATAGGGATACTGTTGGACACAAGAAATTGCACTGCATCCCTTCCAGAACACAAGCAACAGAGAAAAAGGCAACAAGTTCATCCACTGCTCTGTCACCACAAATCTCCCCGCTCGCTCTATACTCTAGCTATTGGGGTCAATGGCAGCCTCGATTACCATTGTTCCTCTAGCCAGATTCCACATGAGGCTCCTTCAATGGCTACTTCTCACTCAGTGGTACCCTCTACAACATCCTTTGTCCTTTCAGATAAGTGTAACTCAGAGATGCAAGCAAGATTTACTCTGGTGGATGTCTCGAAATCCTCAACAATGGTCTCACTCCTTCAACCCCCATCAGTCGATAGCCACGGTGACCATGGATGCCTCCTTGATGGGGTGGGGTGGGGGCTATGTCAGGGGAAACTCGGTCCAAGGCACCTGGCTGGAGACAGAGGCCCTTTTGCATATCAATGTCCTCGAACTGAGGGTGGTGCTTCTAGCGTTGCAAGCATTTCATTCCATCCTTCCATCAGGGACTGTTGCGATCCAATCAGACAACATGTCAGTGGTCTGGTACATCAACAAATAAGGGGGCACCAGATCTTACCCATTATGCCAAGAGGCCTTGAGAATATGGCAATGGGCGATAGCTTACAACTGCTTTCTAATTGCAATGCACTTTCTGGGATCTCCAATGTGATAGCGGACAAATTGAGCAGGTGCATTCTACAACCTTACAAGTGGTCCCTCAATCCTCTGATAGTGGCAAAAATCTTCAACCACTGGGGCCAGCCTTGCTGCGACCTATTTCCCTCCCCAACCAACTACAAGTGCAGCAACCGTTTTGCTTTAATCCCCCCTTGGGGACAGTCACCAAGGGACACTCTAGTCCACGTTTGGCCCTCTGGTTTACTTTATGTTTATCTTCCTCTTTCCCCTCATCTCCCAGTTTCAGTGGTTTCCCTTCCTCTGGCCTCACCTGCTAGATCAACCGTGGATCCTCAATCCACCCCCAGTGTTGATCTCCATTCTGCAGAGTCTGATTCACCCCAGTCTGACAACCCTGAAACTGACAGCTTGGTTTCTTCACTTCCAGTGATTGCCAGGCATTAAAACCTTTCATCCCGTGTGAGCAGTATTCTTATTGCATCTCATAAGTCATCTACCAGACTAATCTGCTGCCCATATAGAGAAAAGGTTCTCTATATGGGCAGCAAATAAACAATTAGACCCTTGTCAGTTTCAGTGATACAGGATTACTTATCACATCTTTTCCACTCTGGGGTGTCTGCCTCTACTATCCATGTGCATTTAGCTGCCATCTCAAATTTCCATATTGGTTTTCAAGATTCTTCACTTATGTCACACAGACTCTGTAAGACTTTCTTGAAAGGGGTTATCCACCTAAAACCTCCCTTTAGAGAACCGGTACATCCTTGGGATTTGGCATTGGTTCTGCAAGTTCTAACAGCTCCCGCCTTTGAACCTGCGTCTTCATGTGATGTAAAATATCTCTCTTGGAAAACTTTGTTTTTGATTGCAATCACATCAGCCAGATGGTTGTCAGAACTTCAGGCCTTATGCATTAAACCTCCCTATCTTATCTTCCATAAGAATAGGGTATCACTGAGAACTAATTCTTCCTTTTTACCAAAAGTGGTGTCAGAGCAGTCTATCAACAATCTATTGACCTTCCAGTGTTCTTTCCTAGCCATTCTAACAAGGGAGAGTATTGCCTGCACTCCTTGGATGTTCATAGGCAAGTACGATTTTATCTGGACAGAACAAAATCTACCCGTAAATCAGACGGTTTCTGGATTTTTCTGGACCTAGACGGGGTCATCCTGTATCAAAAGTTACTTTGGCTTCATGGTTGAGAAATTGTATTACTTTTATCTACAACAAAAACAATCTCACCTTGCCTCATAGTCAAAGCACATTCTACAAGATATATGGTAACTTCAGCAGCTTTCCATACTAAGGCTTCCCTCAGTGATATTTGCTCAGCTGCAACTTGGTCCAAACCTCATACCTTTATTCTTCATTACAAATTGGACTTGGCCTCTAGAGGTAGAGCTTCCTTTGGCTCCATGGTGCTCAAGAATGTCCTTCCATGAGGGCTACCCAGGGATACAGGTAGCTGGCGACTCTCTCCCATCAGTAAGGAATGAACAAAGACTAACAACATCGGATAAAGAAGTTATGTCTTACCATAACATTCCATCTGTGTTGTTGATCTTCATTTATTCATTCATTACTTCCCACCCTCAGTCCCCCATCCGGAGGGTCTTGGTTGATCTCATGTACTCCTTTATTGTAGGTCTGTTTTGACCAGAGGTAGCCTCTACTTTTATCTATCAACTTGCAAACTCAATCTGAGGTAACAGGGAGCAGAGCATTCTGGGTAGGACCTTGGCTTGAGAGTTTTTGGCTGACGCGAGCTTGATATTGGTCGGCTCGGTTCGGAGGACGGAACTGATAACCCATCAGTAATGAATGAACAAAGATCAACAGCACAGATGAAACGTTATGGTAAGACATGTATGTTTTTAAGACCCCCATAGTAAGTACTAAATTCAAAAACAGTGGCCACATTATCCATGTCTCAAAGTTAAGAAGTAAAGAACATGTAGTCAGAAATAAGGGCATGTTGTCATAGTTGCCTACTAGAACCAGTTTAATTCAGCACAACACAGAGACTATGCCCGGTATAAAAGTGCATTTGAAATCATACAAGGTGCTAGAATCCAAATGACACACTGTCAAGAAAGCTGTGCAGAACTTAACTTTGGAAGCATAGAAGAATACTAGATTAAGTAGAATAGTCCAATTATACTGGTCCCCAAGCCTAAGGGATTTATAATGTTTTGTAGTGACTTATAAAACTTAAATCAGCATAACCAAATTTAATTCATATCCCACACCCTGTGCAAATGAGTCATTTGAAAAATTGAACAAGGCTAGGCTACATTCTGCCCATTTTGTACCTAACCAAAGGCTATCGCCAAATTCTGGTCCCAGAAGCTAAAGTAAAAACAGAATACTCTGCACATGGTGAACTCTTCTACAGAGTACTGCCTTTTTGTATCCATGGAGCATCTACAACATTCCTAATATTATTGTCAAGAATCTAAGATTCCATACCAGCTATGCTACAGCCTACCTGGATGATGTTGTTACATTTTCTGAAGGTTGGGAAAACTGTCTCCCTGAAGTTCATGCCATTTTTAATTATGTGCAGCAAGCTGACGTGACCACTTTTTGGGTCCAGCTAAGTACAAGATGTTCTTCGTGCTTCACTGTTGCAGTCATTACATTTGGGTAATCTGCTGGCAGGTTTCCCTCAGTCAGCCTGAATTCCAGAGTCTTGGGTCCTGCGTCGGTTGCTGTCTCCTCTTCCATGACGTCAGGTCATCAGGGGTATAAAACATGCAGCCGACACCATTTTCTTTAGTCTTTCTTGCCGCGCGGTGCCCGAAGCAGAAGCATTTCACAAGTGCCAGTCGGCCGACTCCTGAAATATTTGCGTTTGAGTTTCAGAACCAAAGTCTTCACTAAAGCTAAATACCCTGTTGGGAAAACTTTTTTCTTGCTCCATAACGATGTCAGAAAAAGTTAATAATTGTATTACTTGTGGGAAGCAAATACCTCATAAGGATTTCCATTTATACTGTATTCCTTGCCTAAGCCCTGATCACAACATGCCTGGCTGTCGGTTTTGTGCTAGATTTAACCAACGCACTATTAAGCGTCGGTATATTTTTGCCTCAAAGTATTTTGGAAACAGATTTAACTACCCAGAAATATCATCGGATAGCAATCCGACTACCGGAGTACATAAGAAAAGGGGAGCGAGAGACAGTCGAGGTCCAAAACAGACGACGAAGCTTCTCCTAAGCCAGTCGCCGGTACTCAGTGAGGCACTTTCACAGTCCCTGATACCCGCTACTTTCGAGTTGCAGGCCTCTACCGACACCCATGTGGAGTCTGGCATGCCACGAGATACTCAAAGTATTGGACCCACTGATGTATCTCCCTCAGATGGGTCCGGAGCCGCTGAGCAGGCACCGGCTTCTGAGGGTGTTTTCAGGCCTCTGGTTTTGCAGTTGTCGTCAGTTTGATATACAAATGTAAAGACAAAAGCAACTTCTAAAACTGAAAAAACTGACGCATGAGCCATGTGCACAGGTCTCTATGCCTAAAAAACAGATGATCAAAATGGCTGAAGACCTTATTACCTTGATCAGGGGTACCCATCCCCCTCCAGATAAGAGGCCTAGGCAAGACACTGATTATGAATCTTCAAATCAGGTTTCTGTTTCTTCTGATTCCTCTTCTGATCAGGAATTATCTATACCTCCCTATGAGGATTCTGATGCAGAGGAGTCTATACCATCTGCATCACCTCCTGAGGATTATTAATTTGGAGAAACTTTGCATACTTTGAGGGAGCATTTTCACTGGGAGATTCAAAATTTCTCAGAATCAAAAAAGAGGCTCAGGGATTTCCTTCTTCTCCCTCAGCACAGGCCTTTAGCCATACCCCCTGTTTTAGACATTGTGGATGATGTGTTTTCAGAGTCAAGCTTGACCCCTGACTCCTTACCTCCGGCTCCCAGCAAGCCTGACAGATATTACAGGGTCCCTGACTCACATAAATTCTTATTTAGAAACCCTGCTGCTGATCCTGAAACTATTTCACAGGGTCCAAAGGGAGTTAAGGCCTCAACAGCAAAAAAATCCTACCCCCTCTGACAGAGATTCAAGGGCACTGGATAGATGGGGGAAAAAGGTTTATACGTTTGCAACCTTGGCAATTAGGGCCTTAAACTGTCAATTTCATATGCTCAAGTATCAATAACATGTTATGGGATTGCTGAAACAGAAAATGATGTTGATTTCTGAATGTGCAGAAAATAAAGAATTGCAGGAATTATTGCATGCAGCTGTACAGATTGGAAAGCATACTTTGCAATGTGGTTTTGATTCCTTAGAGGCCTCCTGCAGGGCCACAGTTACTGGATCTGTGATTAGGAAGCATGCCTGGCTAAAGGAACAAAATTTGCCTGATCATGTTAAAGCTAAATTGCTAGATGCACCTTTACAGCATGATACTCTGTTTGGTATTAAGGCAGAAGAGGTTTTAAAGAAAATGGAAGACAAAGCTAAGTCTATGCAAACTGTAAAAGACTTCTTACAAGTGCAGCCACCAAGATTCAGTAGACACTGACCTACAAAAAACTGGTCCTTTCCTGTGTCAGACAAAGCTCAAAGAGGCAAATCTAGATGCCCTAAGGGTTCCAGATACCAGGCGCAAGATTCATACAGGTCAAAGCAATGGGGCACTTCTACCTCCAAATCTGGAGGAGATAAAGCGCAAACCTACAGAAAACAGTCCCAATGACTTCCCTCTGCCTACACCAAGCACTTATCTTTTGGCAGCACCCTTAGGGGGAAAATTAGCACTTTTTGCTCAAAATTGGCAGTTAATAACCCAGGACAAGTGGGTTCTAAACATAGTATCACAGGGATACAGATTCCATTTCCATACTCTGCCAATGGGAAACGGTTGGCCAGATCTGCCAAAAAATCAATGGGCAGAGGCACAGGAACAGGTTACGTCCCTAGTACCAGAACAGGAAAAAGGACAAGGTTTTTTACTCGACTGTTCTTGGTACCCAGAAAGGACAAGGCCTGGCGGCCAATACTGGATTTATCGATTTTGAACACATACCTGGACATTCCAAAATTCAAAATGCTGACTTTGCAGCAGCTTCTGCCCATGCTGGGCAAGAATGCTTGGCTGGTGACATTAGACCTAAAAGAGGCATACCTGCATGTCCCAATAAGACAATCGTGCAGAAGATACCTCAGATTCAAGGCTGGTTTAATGCATTACCAATTCCCTGCACTGCCCTTTGGCTTATCTACTGCTCCCAGGGTCTTTACAAAGTGCCTGGCACCAGTAATTGCATTTTGCAGACAAAGAAGTATTCAAATATATCCTTACTTGGAAGACTGTCTCATTCAAGCAGAGAACAAGGACATTCTTCTTTAACACCTGGCATTTGTGCAAAGGCTTCTAACACGCCTAGGGTACACAATAAACAAAAATAAATCACAACTGGTACCCCCTCAAAAGATAACATTCCTGGGTGCAAGCTTGAATACAACTGCCCAGATGACTTACCTCACGCCAGACAAGCAAAGGCAACTGACTACTTACTTCAAACCGATGGCAACAAAAACCCAGTTGTCTGAAAGACAAATTCTGCAGGCTTTGGGCTTCATGGCATCCTGCATCATACTGATTCCATATGCAAGACTGCATATGAGGAAACTTCAATGGTACCTAAAAAGTTTATGGAGTCAACATTGTCACAGTTTGGAAACAATGAATGTGAAGTTGTACTATCTCGCCGTTTTGTTCTTACAAACGGGTTCGGAGCCGATCCCTCGGCTCCGAGTCGGCCACTTTCCAAGCTCTGACTCTCAGAGAAGCTCGAGACCTAGTGGATATCCCATGATTCCCTGCTGTAATTCCGCAGATCTAGTTTGCCGCTGCAATGATCGCAAGCTCTCAAGAGTGAAGCTCGGGCCAGTGAAAACTTTTCTTACTTAAAATTTTTGTAGTTTAAGAATTTATTTTCTTTGATAGTCTTAAATTAGTTAGTTTTGGTAAAGTAGATTTTCTATAGTAATTTAATAGTTGAAGGGTTTTTTTTCTCCTTAGTAGTTGACAGGGCTCTGTCAATATATTATTATATACATATTATAGTCTAGTGTGCTGTGGAGTGTTTTTTCTAGTAGTTTAAGCTTTATAATATCTTAGGATAATTTTTGTTTCTCTTATATATATATATATATATATATATATATATATATATATATATATATATGTAATTATGGTAGAATACTTATTTGTTGTGTTTTTTGTTGGACTTTAGTATGTCCGAAAAACAAAAGTCAGGTTTTAAGAGATGTGGTTGTGGACAGAAAATGTCCGTTACTGACAACCACACCACATGTGTGTATTGTCTTGGCTCTGTACATTTGCAAGAAGTCTGCTCTATCTGCCACTCCTTCAGTGCTAGAGTTCTGCTAGAAAGAAGAAGGAAGTTGGTAGATAGAGGGCTTCTAAAACCGGATTTTCAGGCCGCTCTTGACAAATCTGACCTCTCTTCTAAGACGTCGAAGGGGTCTAAGTCTTCTAGAGGATCTTCGGAGCCTAAGTCTCCGGCTCCGAGTACCTCTGGCATGATTCGAATATCGATTCCACAGACCTCGGGACTGAGTATCGATCCGCCTGTTCGATCTCTGGTGGTGGAGCCGATTTTCGATGCACCCCAATCACCTATCCTCTAGTCGGTGCATTCTTCGGCTCCTTCAACCCATCACTCTTCACACTCCCCCAAATTATCTGATGTGGATCTGGATCGAGTGGAGAAAAGGTTATTGGAGAACCCGGCCCTTGCCAAAATGTTATCTGCTTCGAGTCAAGTGATCTCGGAGCCGAATTTGCCCCTTGTTTCCTCCATTCCTCCTCCTCCGAAACCCATCGAGTCTTCGGAGCCGGGGCTGATGGAACCGATGCTAGTAGAACCTGTGGAGCCGAGGTTCGATCCTCTTCCCTCGGCTCCATCAACCTTGGTTTCTTCGGTACCGACGGAAGAACGTCAGAACCGACAGTCACTCGTCGACTCCGGTCATGAGAGTCAAACTGACACTTCAGTTCCGACTCTACCGTTTGGTGCTTTGGCGCAGATGTCCTCGGCCCCATCCTCTGGTTTGGTGCGTGGGGTCTCGGTTTGGAGCGATCGACAGATCTCTTCGGAGCCGGTCGATTCTTCAAATCGGGATTCTGGCGCCTTCGATGCCATGAGGAAGGTTTTGTCTGCTAAGACCACTACTTCCTCGGATCTGTCTTCACCTCTTCCCAAAGGGCCTCATTCTACCTGTTCTCCTCAGATCCCTTCTAAGCGTCGAGATCCAGGGCCTCAGGAATCCCCTTCGGGTGACCCCTCCTCCCTAGATACTTCTCCGGAGGCTCCCACCGAGGAAGTGCCTAGGAAGAAACTATGCAAGAGGAGGCACTTAGATTCCCCTCAGGAATCTCTTACATCAGATACCGACTTGGAGGAATCAGAAGGGTCCCCACGGTCCCCCTCGGAAGACGTCTCATTTTCAGACATTCTAGAAATCCTGAAACAGAGAGGGGATTGGCAGTCCCTTGCCCCTACTGAGGATGAGTCGGTTCTCCTAAAGGCCTTTGGATCTCAACCATCCACCTCTTGGGTTACTCCGCCCTTTGATGAACTAATGGAACTAGTTGCTCGAAGGGCGTGGGAGTCTCCTGACACCATGGAACCAGTCCCTCGGATGCCTAATAAGTTCATTACTGCACCATCAGACAAGTCCTTCTTGACAAAAGGAGCTCCGGTAGATACTTTGGTGGTGGCGGCGGCCACTAAGAAAGAGATGTCGGAGTCTTCTTCTACTGTCCATCCTCCTAATAAAGATTCCAGGACTATGGACAGATATGGAAAATGCATTTTCAGTTCGGCGACATTTTCCATGAGATCGCTAAACTACCTAACTCATTTCACACGTCTTCAATGAGATCTCCTCAAAGAACTAGGAGACACTCTCCAGGGTAATGTTGCTGATGCAATCTCTGACAAGGTGAATGCACAACTCAACACCCTAAATTCCATAGTCAACTCATCCATGCGGCTCATTTTGTATGCTGCCGAGGGTTCGAGTAGAGCGGCGGGTTCAGTGATAGCTCTTAGGAGACAATCCTGGATGCTCCTGTGCTCCTTCGCAGAAGCCTTTAAGTCTTCATTTGTAAACACCCCTTTTGACAGATCGGCCTTGTTCGGTCCAAAGTTAAGGAGACGCTTATGAGGTGTGAGCAAGAAGGAAAGACTCTATCTGCCGTCGGAGTCCGTTTTTCCACTCCAACCAGACCGTACCCCAAAGGGCAATGAAGTGGGAAAATGTGGTTCCGGAAACCTCAGGAAGCTTTCCAAAACACACCTACAGATACCTCCTCCAGAGGCAGAGGAAGAGGTCCAAATGAAAGACGCCGTCCAATCGGCAAAGGTGGTCCGCAAAACTAGGGTGACAGAGAGCAGTTCTCTGGCAAACCCTATCAGCGTTCCTGAAGGGAAGCCCGGCTGTTCTACTCTGGAGACAGTCGGGGGTCGCTTAGCTTTACACCCAAATGCCTGGCTAAACATCACAACAGATTTCTGGGTGAAAAGCATCATTACAAGAGGTTACCACATTCCCTTTATAAGAAATCCCCCTGTATTTGCAAAAAGTCCAGACGTTCCACCTTGTCTGAGAAAACTAGCAGAGATAGAGATTCAAAATCTTCTAGACAAAAGAGTCATCCAGCCAGTCCCGGCAGACTAAAGAGGATTCGGAACTTACTCAAGGTTCTTTTTAGTGCCAAAGAAGACGGGGGGACTGGAGGCCCATTCTAGACCTCAGCAGGCTCAACGCCTTTGTAAAGAAGGAGAAGTTCCGGATGGTCACGCTGCAATCAATCCTCCCTTTTATGTCAAAGGGGGAGTGGATGTGCTCTATAGATCTCAAAGATGCATACTACCATATCAAAATGGACAGAGCATCCAGAGATCATCTGCGTTTTCGGCTGGGAGCCAGTCATTACAAATTCAGAGCCCTGCCCTTTGGTCTCACCACAGCCCCTAGGGTGTTCACCAAATGCATGGTGGTGGTTACGGCTCATCTGAGATGACTAGGATTCCGAGTGTTTCTGTATCTGGATGACTGGCTCCTTACCGCCATCACCAAGTATTAACTTCTGCGGACAAGAGACTACTTAATACATCTTTGTCCTCGTTTAGGTATCACTCTAAATTTTGAGAAGTCTGCATTATTGCCCTCTCAGCATATTACCTTCTTAGGAGCAGAAATAGACACCATCAACGAAAAAATCAAGTTCCCTCAATCCAGAATTGTCTCACTGAGGGATCAGTTATCCAGCCTCCTAGTTCTTGACAAAGCACCGGCATCACAGATACTACAACTTTTGGGCACAATGACAGTGGCCTTGATAGCAATTCCCTTAGGCCGAATGCACATGCGGATATTACAATGGCTACTTTTCACTCAATGGTCCTACCAGAGTCTACCCTTATCATACGAGATTCGATTGACAACTCTTTGCAAGAAAGATCTCACTTGGTGGTTAATCAGCGACCAAGTGACAATCGGTCCTCCCTTTGTTCTTCCCCAACCCATAGCCACAGTGACCACGGATGCTTCCTTGATAGGGTGGGGAGGGGGGGGCTTTTTCAGGGAAAGACTATCCAAGGCACTTGGTCGGTTATGGAGACTCATTTGCATATCAATGTCCTGGAGCTGAGAGCAGTGTTCCTAGTGTTGCAGCACTTTCACAACTCTCTACCTCTAGGTACGATTGCCATCCAGACGGACAACATGTCGGTAGTCTGGTACATCAACAAACAAGGGGGAACCAAGTCCTATCCCCTATGCCACGAGGCCCTGAGAATATGGCAGTCGGCTGTATCCACCGGACGCTTTCTGACAGCAACGCACATCCCGGGATCTTCCAACGTGATAGCCGACAGTTTAAGCAGGGCTATGCTGCTGCCTCATGAGTGGTCTCTAAAACAGAGTGTGGTGGAACAGATCTTCCTCCGATGGGGCCGGCCTTGCTGCGACCTGTTTGCATCCCCAATGAATGCCAAATTCAGCATCTACTTTGCCCTTTATCCCCCACCGGGGAACAAACCAAGGGATGCACTCATGCACGATTGGCCCCCGGGTCTCCTATACTCCTTTCCACCGATCCCCTTAATTCCCAGATTTATTCAGAAAGCCAAAAGTCTAGGAAGGACAGTTATATTGATTGTCTTGGCCTTGGCAAATTTGGTTCCCCTTTCTGCGGAAATATCAACTGGAAGAACAGTGGATCCTGGACCCAGTGCTGGACCTGCTGACCCATTCATCGGGAGTTCTTCATCCTTACCTTCTCTCCCTAAATCTGACAGCTTGGCTGCTCCAATTCCCACTTTAGCCAGGTCTGCTGATTTGTCCCCTGCCGTCCAGCATATCATAGTTTCTTCTCACAAACTGTCTACCAGGAAATTATACAGTAGCAAGTGGAAACGATTCGTACATTGTGTTGCTCGCTACAACATTGATCCGTTTGTGGCGCCACTTCATATCATTCTGGAGTTTTTATCCTCATTGTTCAATAAGGGCTCAGCAGCTGCCACCATAAGAGTACAATTGGCTGCTATCTCAAACTTTCATGTAGGATGTGATGGATCTAACATTATGGCGCATAGACTTTGTAAAGCATTTCTAAAAGGAACCCATCACCTCAGACCACCGGTTAGACACCCTATTTCTCCCTGGAATTTAAATCTCATATTATCACAATTGATGCTTTCCCCATTTGAACCAGCCTCTTCATGCCATCTGAAATTCCTTTCATGGAAGACTATTTTCTTGGTAGCCATTACTTCCACACCTAGAGTGTCTGAACTGCAGGCATTGTCCTCCAGACCGCCATATTTAATTTTTCACCCAGACAGTTTCTCTTAGGACTAACCCCACTTTCCTTCCCAAAGTGTGCTCAGAGAGCAACCTAAATCAATCCATCGAACTTCCTACCTTCTTCAGACATCACACCAATAAACTAGAATATATGTTGCACAAGCTTAACGTGCACCGGCAGCTAAGGTTCTACCTTGACCGTGCTAAGGATTTCAGACAGACTGAACAGCTGTTTGTTTCGTTCGCTGATAACAGGAAGGGACATGCAGTTTCAAAAACCACTTTATCTAGATGGCTGGCTAACTGTATCAAATTTGTTTATACGTCTACCAATCAGTCACTGTCCTCTGACGTTAAAGCCCACTCTACCCGGGCGGTGTCTACATCCCTGGCGTATGCTGCCCGTTTGCCTTTAGATGTTATCTATGCAGCTGCCACATGGTCTGAGCCTCACAAGTTCATCACTCACTATAAAGTGGACAGGGCTTCCAGGGACAGGGCCTCCTTTGGTTCCACTGTGCTCAAGAATGTTCTCCTGTGAGCCACCCAGGATTAAGGTGCTTGGGACGCTACCCGTTTGTAAGAACAAAACGGCGAGATAGTACAACTTCACATAAAGAAGTTATGTACTTACCATAACGTTCCATGTGAGTTGTACATCTCGCCTTTTTGTCCTTACATTCCCTCCCTCCGTCCCCCTCCGTGGAGCGTGATGGTTGCCTTAGCAGGGAGGTCAGTTTTGGTCATTTTAGATCAGCCTATCCTTGGGCAGGTTGCCTCCTTCCTCTATTCCTGTTTTCTTCTGGAATTCACAATTCAGGGGGTTGGTACCTTTCCTTGGTTTCTTTGGTTTCCTGCATTGCAGCTTGCTAGATCTGGGGAATTACAGCAGGGAATCATAGGATATTCACTAGGTCTCGAGCTTCTCTGAGAGTCTGAGCTTGGAAAGCGGACAACTTGGAGCTGAGGGATCAGCTCCGAACCCGTTTGTAAGAACAAAAAGGTGAGATGTACAACTCACATGGAACATTATGGTAAGTACATAACTTCTTTTTCCTCTCATTCCCTGCCTACAACAGGAGTTTCTATGGTGGGAAAAGGCATGTCACCAAAACATGGGATGGGTCTTCACTCTACCCCCTGACAGCCAAACCTTAACAACAGACGCATCAGATTATGCCTGGGGGGCCCACATGGTGAGAAGATGCATTCAGGGCATATGGACCCCAAAACAAATGCATCTACATATCAACCAAAAAGAGATGCTAGCTGTTCAAAATGCCCTAACAGCTTTCAAGGACTTACTTCATCCAGGACAACTACTGATGAAGACGGACAACACCACAGTCATGTGGTATATAAACAAGCAGGGGGGCACACACTCATACCCCCTTTGCAGATTAGCCATGGCACTGTGGGACACAGCTTTGACTTACCAAATACATCTTCAAGCTCAATTCTGCCAGGAAAGCAAAATACTCTGGCAGATGATTTAAGCAGAAACTTTATGGATCCTCACGAGTGGAAACTAGATCCACAAGTCTTCAGCATGATAACAAAGAAATGGGGGAGCCCAGACATAGATCTATTTGCCTCTCCTCAAAATTATCAATTGAAAAGATTCTGCACAAGGACTTATCACAGACAAGCATGGGAAGTGGACGGCCTATCCTTCAGTTGGAAAAACCTATCAGTTTACACCTTTCTTCCTCTGCCTCTTTTTCCCAAGGTCCTCCTAAAAGTCAGACAAGAGAAACCAAAGATGATACTAATTGCCCCAGACTGGCCCCACCAATATTGGTACCCAGTCCTAAGGAACTTGCCTCAATACCCAGCTTGGACCTTACCTCAAAGACCTCAACTACTGTCCCAGCAAAACAATCAGATCCTGCACAATCAACTCCAGACACTGAACCTGGCAGCATGGCTGATCATGTAGTTATACAAACAACACCTCTCAGTAAAGCTGTGATGGATGTCATTTTGGAAGCCAGAAGGCCTAGTACTAGAAAGTCTTATGCTGATAAATGGAAGAGATTCTGTGCTTGGAATCAAGCACAAGGAACTGATGCAGCAGAACCAAATATTCCTCAGATATTACAATACTTGACTGAGATGCTTGACAAAGGCCCATCTTTCTCATCAATTAAAATCCATGCCTCTGCCATTTTGGCTCATTACAATACAGAGCCACCAAACTTTTCTCGTCCTTTACTAAAGCAGTATCTTAGAGGAGCCAAAAATTTAAGGCCTCCTAGAAGATCACCAGTACCTGCATGGGACCTCAACTATGTGTTGGAAAAGCTCACCCTGCCTCCATTTGAACCAGCTGTTACCGCAGATATAAAGTTCTTATCATGGAAGACAGCTCTGTTACTAGCAATTACTTCAGCAAGAAGAGTTTCAGAGCTACAGGCCTTCATGGCTGTGGAGCCTTTTATCATATTTTATCTAGACAGGGTGTCTCTGAGGAAAAATCCTACATTTATGCCTAATGTGGTTTCCAGTGTGGCTATTAACCAAACTATTCATCTGCCAACCTTTTATCCAAATCCGCAGAACAAGGGGGAGAGAATTCTGCATTCCTTGGACGTACACAGACAGCTAAGAATCTACTTGAGCAGGACTAAAGCTCTAAGAAAAACTGAGCAATTACTAGTGACATATGCTGCAGGATCAGAAGGAAAGGCTATTTCAAAGCAGACTATTTCAAAGTGGATAAGCCACTCCATTCATTTCTGCTACTTACACCATGGTAAACCTGTGCCCAATGGTATTAGGTCTCATTCCACCAGAGCTGCAGCTACTTCAGCAGCCTTTCTCAGAGGAGTACCAACCAAAGACATTCTAGAGGCTGCTACTTGGAGTTCTGTTCACACCTTTACAAAACATTATCATTTACCTCTCTACTCTAAGTCCAGGGCAGGCTTTGCCACTGCAGTTCTGCAGGGCCTTATAGCCGCACCTAATGCTGTTTAGCTCCAGCCACCTAACCATAGCTTTGGGATTCTACCCAAATGTAATGACTGCAACAGTGAAACATGAAGAACATAGTACAGTTGTGTACACTTACCATAAATGTAGATGTTCGAGAGTATTCACTGTTGCAGTCCTGGTTTCCCTCCCTCCATCCCCCTTTACATCTGGAGTTTATCTTTCCTTCTCTGTCTTCTACAGCTTATGTGGTGTATTTGCTTGTAGATGAAAGTAAAGTTTATATTGATGCATGTATGTGTATATGTATATATATATATATATATATATGTATATATATATATATATATATATATATATATATACATATTTTTGCTACCTTTTTGGAGGCACCTGACATCTGGGGCAAGAAAAACTAAAGAAAATGGCATTGGCTGCATATTTTATAACCCTGATGACCTGACGTCATGGAAGAGGAGACAGCAACTGACGCAGGACCCAAGACTTTGGAATTCAGGCCGACTGAGGGCAACCTGCCAGCAGATTACCCAAATGTAATGACTGCAAAGGTGAATACACTCGAACATCTACATTTATGGTGTGTACACAACTGTACTTTATGCATGACAGAAACTTGCTATTTGGACTATATGAAAGGCTGAGGGATTGTGAAACCACAGCTGAAAAGTTTAGTAAGTTTACAACTGGCCCATACCAACTGCAAACAAATAGGTTAAGGCTTTTTTGACCTGGTAAGCTGCTATCACAAACTTGTCACTTTTGTCTCCTGACTGACCTTTTGTCTCATGTAGCAGTGGGGGAGGAATATCTCATATGTTACATCATCAGAAAATTCAGTAAATAATTACATGTACCTTGGTTATGAATAGAATTTTTACATGGTCATTTAAAGGTGAATCTGAGAGAAAGCAAAATTATTGAGGCCAGCCTTAGTGTCAGAACCAGCTCAAATGAAAGACAGCCAAAAGGACTCTTAACTAACCACCTGCATATCTAAATTAAATTGATGTTTTTGATATTGTGGATCACGGAGAAAATGCGCTCTAGGTTATTGTTTATCTTAAGCTGTTTGAAAAGCATTTAGAGCTGTAAAATCAGGGCACTGCTTTCATTTATTTTGTTTGTATTTGTGAACTGGGGTAGAACACTGATCTCCATGTACCTTTTTCATGCTCAACTTAGGATCATTGTCTTGTTAAAAGACAATATTCAGTCACATAGTTAAGCAAATGTAGGCTGAAGGAATTAAATCCTGGACTACAAGAATCAGCACATTAACAGCTCACATCCTTAACCCTCTGTGCTAACTGAATTCTAGTCAATTAATCAAAGGTACAAAATAGTGAACCTGTTTGCTACAGACATTTTATATCAAAAAGTCAAAATTTCAAAAAAATGTTGGTAGCCATTTTTTTAAATTGTGGTGGAATAGGGAGTGGGATTTTTTTCCCTTTCCCAGCAGTGGTATGGTCTCAGAATTGGTATATGTAATTTGGAAGGAGTGTGGGGTGCAGGTGCCTATCCCCATTCATAAAAGATGTTTAAACTTTTTTTTTTTAGTTTCAATTTTTTTGTGTGTCAATGTGAGATTACTCTGTTGAGATTCAAGCATTTGTATGTTCAATATTTTAACATATATCTACGATAACTGTCACACATAATTGGAGGGGACCACTGGCCCTAATATCACTAAGGTAGACCATTGTTTTCCTGCTGAGAAGCAGACCCGGCATACACTGTCAGCCCAGCACCAGACGTGTTTGCTGAAAGCTCCATCTTTTTTCACAGTAAGTGAAAATTATTACTAATTTCCTTGTTTTCTTTCTCAGGCTTCAGTTAGGACAGCCCAAGGTGGCTACTGCCTCACTTCCTCCTGTTCCACAACTGGTTATGTAGAACAAGAAAATGAAATAAAGGGATTCTACACATATGCTACACATATAGTCACAGCTGTCCAGTGGACTGGCACATATATAATGTACCTTACTGCTGGAAAACACTGGAGCCTTCTGTGTTAGCTAACCTTATACAGCTGCAACACTTATGCAGCTGGAAAATAAGTTATATATTCTTACGTACACATGAACAATAGTTGTAAGTATAGAAAACAATGATACTGAAAAGATAGCTACAACATATTTCAGGCTCTTTCTCTCTCTCTCTTCCTTATAAACCTCAGCCTTTCACACAGAAATGGGTTATTGCAATTATACAATGACATTATTTAAGAAAAAAAACACTTTTCTTAAGCAGGTTGGGGTGGCAGTTCTTCAGGTCACTGTGCTGATTCCAGCCCTGCTTTCCATAATAGGTAATGTCAGTGGCCAATGGCATCACTTGCTATTTCAGCAAGCTTATGAGTGACACTAGCCTTCTACAGTGGGCCTTGAAACTGCAGAGCAGGCAGTTCATGAAGTACATGTGCAGGATGAACAGGAAAATCCTGCTCTACCTCAAACACCATGTTGGAGCCCTGCATCCCTCAGTGCCTGGAGAAGCTACAACTGTTCACTCAGATCCACTCACATGTCACACATTGCAGTGCTTCACTATGGCATTAGTGCCTTTCCTTGGTGCTGTGCCATGGAGCTAATGCATGTCTATTTTGCTGAACTGCAGCACTGATGCATGCCTGAAGTGCTGCACCATGAAGCTAATGCATGTCCATAGTCTTGCACCACAGCACTAATGTATGTCCATAGTGCTGTGCCATATGATTAATGCATACCCATAGTGGCACACCATGGAGCCAATGTATGTCCACAGTGGTGCACCATGACACTAAGGGCATATAGATAATGTATGCATGTGCATACAGATCACACGCATAGTAGTCACTGTGACTTGCATACCTAGTTTCAGTATGTTTGGATTGCATATTGTACACTAGCAGTGATTCATAAACAGTGATGTTCATCATACTCATCACTGTTACAGTAGCCTAAGCTATATGGGTTATATCCACCATAATATATAACAGCCAGCCAGCTTCCAAAGCTTCAAGGCACCCTGCACTCACCAAACCATTAGCTAGCTAGAGCTGAATTGACTAAAAGACATGTTTGGGCACCAAGCCCTTCAGAGCATTTCTGCTGCCTTATACCAGAATTTTGGATCCAAGAGCTGTGACTCCGCCTCTGCCCACAGTTTCCCTCTCCTAACTGAATTATCTCAGATCAAGTTGGCTGCCTATCAAACCAGATGTGCTTGGGAAAAGCTCCTCCTCCTTTTTTCATGAAAAGTGAAAATTATTACTAATTTCCTTGTTTTCCTTCTCCTTTTACTACAGTGGTTAGTTAAGCAATAACCCACGCCTGGGTGTGGGTAATGCTGGATTTACCCACAGTTGGTGTGGTTTGGTCACGAGGGCAAAGCCCGAGTGGCCAAACAAAAACAACCATGGGTAAATCCAGCATTACCCACACACAGAAATGGGTTATTGCTATTATACAATGACATTATTTAAGAAAAAAACACTTTTCTTAAATAATGGCATTGTATAATGCCTCCATGCTGCCCTTCCGCAGCTGTCTGGTATTCTGGAGCAGTTCTGATGTATTGCGCATGCTTAGGCTTATGCAGTACATCTGAGCTGTGTGTGGAAGCAATGGAGAAAGCAAGATATCCATTGCTTTTTACAAAGTGTCTCGCTATGTTAAAGGAGTTTAACACAGTGAGACAGCTTTAAAAAAAGCAACGGAGATTTTCCTTTCTCCGTTGCTTTTTTTAAAGTTGTCTCGCTATGTTAAACCCGTTTAACATAGCAAGACAGCTTTAAAAAAACAACGAAGAAAGGAAGATCTCCGTTGCTTTTTTTAAGCTATCTCGCTATGTTAAACACGTTTAACATAGTGAGATAACAGCAACAGAGCTCTTCAGTTCTCCGTTGCTGTTCAACACATACAAAATAAAAAAAGGCTTATACTAATGGAAAAAGTCCAGGCGACTGGAAGTTTTTCCATTAGTGTAAGTCTGATTTACAATGGGCACACTGACCAATCAGCGTGCACATTTTAGAATATTAATGGGGGGGTCGTTGTATAATTTATAGTAGGTAATATTATGATTTTTAGGTAGGTTATTTAGCAAGTTTGTAAAGTATCATCAAAATAAAGTTTTTAAAGTAGAGTTTTTTTGTGTGCTCTTCATAGAACCTTCTAACATATTTGTTGGTGTTTTTGTAGTTAATAGCTCTCTCTCTCTCTCTCTCTGTCTCTCTCTCTATATATATATATATATATGTGTGTATATATATATATATATATATATATATATATGTAGACATATATATAAAATGGTGCAAATAAATATGTAGGATTTTTATTACTGCCTTAGAAAATATAGATCTGCATTTTCATTTATAACCTTTTAGTTAATGATTAGTGCTGTAAGTCTGATAGTGGTTGCACGTATTCAGAATCTTTTTTCTAATGTCTGAGAAGTCCACCAGATTCAAGCAGTGTTCATCCTGTGGACACAAGATACCACCCCAAGAACCCCGGTCTCTTTGAGTGTACCGCCAATGTCCTTCTCACTTGCAGGATAGCTGATGTATTTGTGCTGCCTTTGGCACAAAGGGTCTCCATGGAAGAAAAGAAAAACATATACTCAAGGGTCTTCTTCCCTCCATTCCTGGTGAGGAAAAGAGAGGGAACAGTCTAAGGAAAAAGAAAGGGAGACAGACAGAGAAAGAGACAAGCTGAGCAAGAAATATAAAGTGAGAGACAGTATGAAAAAGGAAAAGAAGAAAAGGTAGACAAAGTTAAGAAAATGTAATCAGATCCCAGTGCTATTCTGGGTCTGGCACCTAAGATATCAAGGCAGTCAGCTCTAAGTGCAACCAGGAACCAAACTCCCTCCCCGAAACCTTCCTTTTCTCTGGGGTCCCATTTCTTTCCCTGATACTTGAAAAGCCACCATCAAGACCTCCATCAGAAACTTCATCTTCAAGGTCCAGTTGAAGCCTAACCAAAGTTAATGTTGACAGTATGATGAGGAAGTTTCTTAGTTCACAGATTCAGCTGGGAGTCCTCTCATCTCCATCCCCAACAGCAGTCATACTCATTCCAATGCCGTCTCCCTTTCTGGAGCTGATGCATATGAGTCTGAACCCTGCTTCCACCACTGTACCAGCATCGGTTCTGATAGCCCTGGAGACTTCATGTTTGACTTCTTCCCCCACTTTCTGAACACCATTACATTTGGATCAAGTAGAGTCCTGGAGCCAGAGTACTGGAGTCAGGGCCCCAAAGGTAGAGCTGATTCCAAAGTTTTTGGAGTCATCCCTACCTCTCTGTACTTTGGCTAGCTCCAAGGTCATCCTTGGAGCCATCTGCCTTTGTTGTCAAAAAGGCTACTGATTCTGTTGTTATGGGTGGTTCTTCCTCTGCTTCATTGGCTGAGGCAGCTTTTGAGGCTGTGGAGAGTACCAAGAAGACTAGTGCATGCACAGAGTTCAGATAGGATAGGATAAGAAACAATGGAACAAGGGTCCCCCAGTAGATGGTATGGTGGTGGCAGCAGCCATGAAAAAGGAACTGTTGGAAGAAAGTTCCTCTGTCTATCTCCTGAACAGAGTCAAGGTCATTGGACAGAATGGGGAAATGGGCACATGCTTCAGTGACATTTGGACTCCAAGTGATGAACTGTCTTGCACACCTGACATGTTTTCAAACAGAATTGATAAAGGAGCTTCCTAACTCTCTTTCAGGTAGCTTACCTACAAATGTCCAGAAAACAGTAGACACTCAAATGACTACTCCACAGTCTTTCTCTAGTATAGCCATGAGACTGTTATCTAACACAGCTGATGTCACAGACATCTCAGGTGCTATTTTGCCTGAACAAAATCTTTCAGAACTTCCGATCAGTTGCCCATTTCTTGTGAATTTTAGAAGGGACAACCTGTGTCAAAACACACTATTTCCAAATGGTTGTCTCAGGCTATTAACCTTTGTTATTCCAACAACAACAAAACTATTCCATGCAGGGTCAAGGCACAATCTATAAGACCAACCAACAAGGCAGTGGAAAAACAACAAATTTTAATATACGGTAAGCTCTTCCATGGGGTTACCACTTCTTCAGACCATACAAAGGGAAGCTAAAACATTTAATAAATAGTAGAAGCTATCAAGCACAATTAAGACCAATTAAGAAAACCTAATTAAAATTCATTATACTAGACTCTGTTTAAGGACAGGTTTTAAAGGAGCAGTGCTATTCAGTCCTGGTTCCCTATGTGACTGCAGTCTGCAAGGCCATAATCCATTTAAGTTCAATTTTCTCCACGTTGTTATTCATATAGCCACCCCTGATATTAAGTACAGTAAGTTGCAAGACTCTGAAACAAAATCTGTAATGGCCTTTAGAAAGAGAGTGACAAGCAAGCGCATTAGTCTTAATGTCTTTATTTTTTTGGCAGACACTTCTTACAGTGGTTGGGAGTACAATAGTTATTCCAATTTGATGTTGGCACAGTGGGAGAAGGAAAAAGTTTTGTATAATAGTATTTATATTGATAGTATTAAACTTTATGCAAGATTTGTGGATATATCTTCCTTTTAATGGGAAGGTACACATCATACCTTGGTTCAGTTTGTAGAATATTTAGAAACAACTACTAGTTTTCTGAGATTCACGCTGAGCTATTCCCTTGATCCTGTGGATTTCTTAGATGTCACTATTAGTAAGAATGGTGTTGGGGGTGTCAACACTAAACTCTGCAGGAAACCTTGTTGGAAAAATAGACTACTGCACCAGACCAGTATGCACCCCCAGCATTTTTATTCTAATATATTGAAGGGATAGTCTTTGAGGATTTCTAGACTGTCCACTGATGATAGCTGCTTTGATAATACTATGATTTCCTTGTTTAATGATTTTGTTGAACATGGATATCCTAAAACGGTGGTTGATTATTTGTTTAAAGACACTAGGATGCATAGGAAGGACAGAGCCGCACATTATATCTCAAAACTCAGTAGTGGTGTTGCACGCAGCGTAGTGATAGGAGATTGGTACATCAAACCTTGAGGGTTTCTTTCACATATTCAAGCAATATCAGCCAGTTCTGTGATATTATCAGGAAGAATTGGCCTAGCCTTCTAACAGATGATAAGGTTAGTAAAGTGGTTGGTAAGAAGCCTCATTTTATTTTTTAGGAATAATCACTCTTTAAAGAGACTTTTGTGCTATGGATCTTCTGACAAGAATTACATTAATAGATATTCCCATGCTAGACTAGGCATATATCCTTGCCATACCTGTAAAGCTTGTGATTTTATATTGGAAGTGAAGTATTTTGTACATCCATTGACTTGGCATAAATTTTCTCCTCGGTTTTATCCTGATTATAAAAGTACTAACTTGGTTTACTTGGCCACCTGTTGCAGCTGTTCTAGTTTTTAGGTGGGTAAGACCACAAGACATCTGAAGGAACAGATCCTGGAACATGTAGGTGATATTCACAAGCACTTTGAGTAATTTGCTTGCTTGTCACTCTCTTAGTAAAGGACATAACAGATTTTGTTTCAGAGTCCTGCAACTTGCTGTACCTGATATCAGGGGTGGCTACATGGATAACAAAGTGGAGAAAATTGAACTTAAATGGATTATAGCCTTGCAGTCACATAGGGAGCCAGGACTGAAAAGCACTGTTCCTTTAAAACCTGTCCTTAAGGAGAGGCAGGTATAATGGATTTTCATTGGATTGTCTTAATTGTGCTTGATAGCTTTTACTATTTATTAAATGCTTTAGCTTCTTTTTGTATGGCATGAGGAAGTGGTAACCCCATGAAAGTGCTTACTGTATATTAAAATTTGTTGTTTTTCTACTGCCTTGTTGGTTGGTCTTATTTCTTTTATGCTATCTATTTTTGTATAAGACCTGCCTTTAGCTATGAGGTTTCAAAGTGTTTGTTTTTTCAAGGCACAATCTACCAAGGCCTTGGCTTCATCTATTGCTTTTTGTAAAGGTTTGGTCTCTGGAAGTAGAAACAGCAACTCGGTCCTCTGTACATACTTTTACATAGCACTATAGGCTAGAGTCATTCGCTAGGTGTAGGTCAGGCTTTGCTAGGACCACTCTTCAGGGACTCCTGAACACTTTCCCTTCCACATCCCAGTTGCTCTAAACTGTGGTAATCTACCCATGTAGCTTAGACTACTGCAGTACTGATCAATATGATGAACACAGTACAGTTGTGGAAGTAAACTTACCTTAACAGTAGATGTCCAAATGATGACTGCTGCAGTAGCTACTCCGTTCCTCCATCCCCTTATTTTTTCAGTGTGCATTTTTTTTTTTTATGCCAGGGTGTGGATATTTGATCTGATGTCATTTTCATTCATTCCTCAAGAGTTGGGTTCGGATCCAATCCTCAGATCTGACTCGTCCACTTCTTCAAGATCATAGAAAATTTGAACTCTCAAGCTCCTGTCTTTACCCTTAATGCCCCACCAACCTAACATATCCCAGATCTTATTTGCCACTGTTGAGAACAGATGTAAATTGCAAGCTCACGAGCATTGGGTTAAAACATTTTCCTCTTATCTACACCTTCCAGTAAGTTTAACCTTCTTTCCTTTCCTTTTTATTTTTAGATATTCTCTTTCCTTTTTCCCTTCTAATATATATATATCTATATATCTATATATATATATATATATATATATATATATATATATATATATATATATATCTATGTGTATAGGGTTCCTATTACCAGATCGCAGATGCAGTTTGTCGAATGCGCCTTGACTGAACTGACAAGAGCGAAAAGGCAAAATAACGAAGCAATTTTTTAGCGAATTCTTTCCCTGGGAAAGAATTTGCTTGGCCGCTTTCGTTATTTTGCCGTTTTCAGCACTGTAGTGCGATCTCAGAGTTGGTATATTTAAGTAGGGGGTGTGTGGGGGACATAGCCCCCCCATGTCGGGGGGTGTGGGGGGAGAAACCCCCACATTATGTAATGTTTTAAAGTGTTTTTGTTTTTTTGTTTTTTTTATTTCGGAACAGCGATTTTTTTCCCTTGGAAAAAAAATCGCTATTCTGAGGTTTCGACTTTGTAAGCTTTCGCTTACATAGGGTAGATTATTTATCGTTCACTTTTCCAAGCGTGCGATAATATAATATAGACCCTATGTATGTATATATATATATATATATATATATATATATATATATATATAAACCCCATTTTTCTCGTACTCAAGTACTGTTTAATACCACTGCTGCTAGTCTTACTTCTGTACTTTTTATAGTACTTTGTTGGTAATTCCTTTCCATAGCTTCTATTCTTTAAAAAAATCTTTTCTATCTTTTGTTTTTCTCTACTATTTGATTGGACTTAATTTTTCAATATGTAGAACAATCCATCCAGTTTCAAAAAATGTGTGGCACGTGGGCATAAGGTCCCCAATTTGGACTCCCACATAGAGTGTGTATATTGTCTAGGTCCTAAATATCTGGATGTTGACTGTGAGATATGCAAGGGACTTTACTCTCATGGTTTAACTGACAGAAAGAACAAATTGATACTTAGGGGTCTCAGTCCTTCTAAGCATTCCTGTACAGTTACTTGGATTCGGACACGCAAGAAACAAGCCAAGAAGGTTGATTTTGTTTGCCAATGATTCTTACAAGAGATCTCAGGATCATCTGTCTACGTTGGTATCAGTTTCAGCTCCATCTTCAGAGCCATTGGCTAAACTTTCGAAAAAGTCAGATCTGACTGTTTTTGATCCAGAACTAAGACCTGAAAGATCTCCTTGGATTCAGTCTCCACTCTTACTCTCAAAGCCTGTTACTTTGAAATTGTCTTCACCATTCCTCAAACAGTTGCCTTGGCAGCATTTGAGGCCTTCTTCAACAGCATCATCTCTTTGATCCTCCAGGAGGCTATCTGAAGCAGATGTGGATAAGATGATGAGGAAGTTCCTCAGGATACAAATTCAAATGTTAGTTCTCTTGACTCTGACCCCATCAGTTCCTGAGACCCCAAAGAGTCACAGCACCTATTATATTTGTGTCTCTGATCTGTACTTCTGTTTCAGAGCCATCAGATCTGAAAGTTTTGGGGATGTCTTCCTTAGATCAGAAGATCATGGTGTCTTCGGCTCCGATTGTTTTTCTGAGTGGTCTGGCACTGGGTACCTTGGAACAGGCCAAAGCATCAGTGCCGACTCCAGGATGTTGGAGTCCACTACAAAATTGTTGTAGCAATCTCTTCCCTTTGGAGCATCGGCATTAGATAGCTGAGTTCCAACTCTCTCCTTGGGTGGGATGCTATGGAATGATGGAAACCAATGGTCTGTCTAGGTCCTTTGTCGGATCCATCAGTTTCTGTCTTCCCTAAACATTCTGCTTTTGAGGTAGTGGAGAGAGTATTCTCTATGCCTAGAGATCAGACCTTGTCTCATTTGATTTTGCATCCAGAATCTCATTCATCCATTCCACCAGAAAAGCCAGCCTGAGCCAGTCTCCATTCTACCCATCAGGATATTGTTATGTCTTCTGATAACCCCCCGGAACACCCCACCAAAGAGGTCCCTTGAAAGAGAATGTGCAAGATGAGGCTCTTAGACTCTCTCCAAGAGTCTGTCACTGAGGACACTGATTTTTCTAAAGGGGAAGGGTCCCCCCAGATCATCACCTGATAATGTCTCCTTTGACATCTTGGAACTCCTTAAACAATGGGGTGGTAAGTCTCCTGATAACCCTTCACAAGAGGAATCAGTGTTTCTGGAGGCGTTTGGGTCTGACCTGTCTACCTCCTGGGTGACTCCGCCCACAGATGAGCATGTAGATTTGATCTCTCGGCGGGTGTGGAAAGAACCAGACACCATTGAGCTTATACCCAAGAGACCAGACAAAATATTTGTTCCACCAAAGGACCACACACACTGGAGTAAAGGAGTACCTATTGATGCCATGGTTGTTGTGATGGTCATGAGGCAGAAACTAGCAGAACAGAGTTCTTCTCCCCCCCCCCCCCCAACAGGGAGTGAAGAGCACTGGACAGATTTGGGAAGCATGTCTATGCTTCAGTAAACTTTGCTCTAAGGTCATGGAATTATTTGGCACATTTCAGTAGACTTCAGAGTGATTTAATCAAGGAGCTTAAAAAATCTCTTTTTCTTGGCACTTATCTTCTGAGGAATAGAATACCATTTCCTCGCAGTTGTTTACCCATCAATCTATTTCCATTTCATCCATGAGGCTGATCTCTCATTTTGCAGAGGGTACCTCACAGGCTGCAGGTTCAGGCATTTCCATTTCTTCGTTGTTTGGCCCCAAAGTCAAAGACACACTGTCTAGGTGTGAGCAACAAGGGAAAACCCTGTCTGCTGTCGGTGTACATTTTTCTACTCCTCAATGGTCCTTTTCCAAGAACCAATGAGGTGGTACCAAGATGTGGTTCAAGTAATCCTAGGGTCCTTTTCATAGAGAGAGTTCCCCGGGGCAGAGTGGGGAACTCAAATGGAAGATGCCGTCCCCAAGTCAGAGGTGGTCCACATAATCGGGGATCTAGAGTTTCCTTCTCAGACAGGTCCTGTCAGTGCTCCTGAATCAAGGCCATACTGTCTGTCTGTGGAAGCAGTTGGGAGTTGTTTATCCCTGCACCAAAGGGCCTGGATAGATATCACAAAAAATTCATGGGTGCGGAGGATAATATCCAGAGGTTATATCATACCATTTTCCCAACCCCTACCATCATTTCCAAAGAAAATCCACGATGATCCACCCAGTCAGAAGGGAAGCAGCTTCTCTAGAGACAAAAATGCTGCTAGAAAAGAGTCATCCAAAAGGTTCCCCCCTCCCCAGACAATTCTCGAGTCCAGAACTTATTCAAGATTCTTTTTAGCAACAAAAAAAGACAGGGGATTTGAAACCAGTTTTGGATCTCAGCAAGCTAAACCAGTCAGTTCAATATGCATAGTTCTAAATGGTCATGGTTCAGTCCATCGTGCAATTTCTGCACAAGGACGACTGGATGTGTTCAGTAGATCTTCAAGATGTGTGCTATCATATCAAAATAAACATGCGATCCAGAAGATATCCATGCTTCCAGCTGAGATCCAGTCATTACCAGTTCAGAGCACTGCCCTTTGGTCTCACCACAGCCCCTAGGGTGTTCGCCAAGTGCATGACAGTCAAAGTAGCTGACCTCAGACTGATGGGATTTCAAATATTTCCATATCTGGATGACTGGCTCCTAACTTCCAACCAGGCATCAACTGATTCAAGCAAAATTTGTACCCACTGTGTTGCCTTGTTCACATGTTTTTAAATGTGAACTGTTTTGATTGGCACGGAAGCTGCATTTATCACTTAAATAACAAGCATGATGGGGAATGTGAAATGGGATTTGGATACTAGTGCTGATGCAAAATTTTTTTCATGTTTTTTCTGATATAGAGGAATTGGGGAGAAAAGATAGTCATGTCTTTTGTAAGTTACAGACTTGCAGCATTAAACGTAAGAGCAAATTTATACCACCTTTCATAAATGAGGATATACAAGGCTTTGTAGCAGCATTTGGCTTTTCTGCTGAGAAAATATTTGCTGATAATTATTGAAAGAAACCTTTAGTGAAATATAATTAATCTAAGGATCAGTGGGCTGCTTTGAATGACTTGCAAAATATGCATGAACTGGTTATAAAGGTAGCTGATAAGGGAAATAAGGCTGTTATAATGAATTTTGTACAATACATGGAAATATGTTATAAACATTTGAATGATACTTCTAGTTATGAAAAAATGTGATGTAAATAGATATTATTAATCACTAAAGCAATATTCTATGTTATTAGATAAAGGTGTATGACTAGGTTATTTTTCTAGGCAGGATGTAGAGAAAAGGTTTGATATTAATGCATGCCAGATTGCCATGTTTTATTGTCTCCCTAAATTACATAAGGGTGTGGAGAATTTAAGTGGTAGTCTGATAGTTTCAGCATGGAAATATTTTCTTCACAATTTGGGAGTGTTTCTACATGAATTTTTGTTGTAATATGTGGTGAAAATTCTGTCTTATCTCAGAGATAAATCAGATTTTTTAGATAAAATATAAGGGCCAAGATGGAATAGTTATATGTATCGGTTAGTAATGGATGTTAAAAGCATATATACAAATATTCAACATACTCATGGTATACAAGCTTTGTATTACTACTTTGGCGGATAGCCCCTTGTCCAACTATGTTACAGAATTGTTAGTATTTTGTTTGAATAACAATTTTTTGTTTAGTGAGGAGTTTTTTCATCAAATTCGAGGTTCGGCTATGGGGGGCCCCGATGTATGTGAATATTGTTATGGCTAAGTTTGAGGTGGAATATGTATATCAGAACTCCTTTTTCAGGAAGAATGTGATCAAATATTTTTTGTTTTATTGATTTAATTTTTATCGTCAAGGTGTGATGGGAAAGTAAAATATTTTCTTGATGACATGCAGAGTAACAGATTTGGGTTTCATTTTGATGGTATACAAATGGGGAAACAAACATCTTTTTTGGATGTGTATTTAGCAGGTTTGGATAGTGGTAAAATTATAACCTCTGTACACAGGAAGTTTAATGAAGGTAATGTTTTTCTGCATGGCATTAGTTATCCACCCATCTTATTTCTGCACTCCCTTATGGAAAATTTATACGTTTAAAGAAACTTTGTAATGAGGATGAAAGGTTTGAGGTGGAAGCTCAATATTCAGCTGAAATGTTAAGATGGGTTAAGATGAAGAAGAAATCAAAAATTCCCTAAAAAAGAAGTTTGGGGCAAATGTTTGTGGAAAGAACAGAATATGATGAGTAATAATGAAATAACATGTTAATCTAAAGATAAATGAGTCATGCCTATAGGATTTATAATAGATATAAAGTAAATTCTGATACAAAGATGGATTTGGGTAATAAGGATGCATGTTTTGTTACAACATATAACATACTGAGTGGACAATTAGTAGATTCTTTAAAATACTATTGACCTATGTTGTTTAAAAATAGAGGGATGTTTAAGTTAATTAAGACATTTCCTTGTATTTCCTACAAAAGAGGATGTAGTACTGCTGGTATGGTAGGACACAGTAAATTTGTTTTTCCATCTGACAGGTTTACTATACCATTATTCCCCCCCCAAAAAGGTGCATTGCTCTGTATGAAAATATGTTGTAAATACATTTTTTAGAATTAATGGTATTAATTTTCATCCTAACAGGGAGTTTTCATGTAATACTGAGGGGACTGTATATGTTTTAAAATGTTCTTGTGAATTGTTTTATGTAGGGGAGAGCTAAAGATCATTTAAGATCAGGTTATAGGAACATATCAGGGATACCAAGAATCAATGTCTTGAGAGCTCCTTAGGAATGCAATTTAAACAATTTCATGCAAGCAATCTGGATTTTTTGGACAGGCAGTATTTTGGAACAGGTTTGCAGAGGGGTGGGTGACCATATGGATATAAAAGAAAAGTTGTTGTATAAAGAAACTTTGTATATACTTAAATATAATACTTTAATACCAAATGGTCTGAACAAGGAATGCAATTGGAAATATGTCATTTAGCAATTTATGCCTGTTTAATTAACTAATTTACAATTTTGTTTGGAGTGTATTTATGTGGCGGCAACACAGTGTGTGTTTTTAACTCCCTGAAGACATTTTATTGCCGATGCACTAGGGAAAAATAAATTGTGTTTTCCTTATTGGTTTGTGGAATCATTTATCTGTGGCAGTTGTATTTAGTTTTGGAGCTATTTGCTTGTTGTTTTGGTCTTCCAAGACACACTCCCAACCAGGCCTATTGCGATTCAGACAGACAATATATTGGTGGTCTGGTACAGCAACAAACAAGGGAGAAACAGACTCTCAAGAAGCTATGAGAGTATGGCAATGGGCAATATCTTCCATTCACTTTCTGATAACAATGCCCATCCCAGGGAAATCCAGTGTGATTGCAGACAAGATAAGCAGGTCAATTCTGATGCCTCACAGGTGATCTCTCAATGTCTACATGGTGGAGATGATTTTCTGTTGATGGGGACAACCATGCTGCGACCGTTTTGCATCTCCCCTCAACAACAAGTGCAGCAGGCTCTTTGCCCTTATCCCCCTATTGGGGGAGTCATCAAGGGATGCTCTGCTTCACACTTGGCCCTCCTGTCTCTTTTGAGCTGATTCCCCATTACCCCCATCTGCAAATTTCTCCAGAAAGCATCTCAGTTGAAGAGCACAGTTATTCTCATTGCCCCTTACTGGCCTCATCATATCTGGTTTCTCTTCCTCTGGCCTCATCATGTACATCCACCCTGAATTCTGGGTCCAACTCCAGACGTCTTGTCTCACCCAACAGCCAAGACGCATCCAAACATATCATACCTCAAACTGACCACATGGCTTCTCTAGTTTCCTTGATTGTTAGACAATGCAGGCTGTCCTCCCCTGTCTGTCACATTTTGTTATGTTCCTATAAAGCTTCCACTAGAAAACTTTACAAAAGTAAGTGGAAAAGATTTGTTTTTTGGACCCATGGCAAGAATTCATATCTCTTTTCAGCACACATTTCAAATGTCCTTGACTTTTTAGCCACAATTTTCAGTGAGGGTGCTAGCTCCTCAACTATCAGAGTACACTTAGCAGCCATTTCCAACTTTCATATTGGAGTAAGCAAATCTACCTTAGCTTCTTCAAAGCTTTGTAAAGCCTTTCTCAGGGGAACATACTTATTTAGACCTCCTTTAAAGGACCCTACTCCTTGAGATTTAAATATTGTTCTTCAGGCCTTGACTTAACCTCCCTTTGAACCCTCAACTAAGTCTGATCTGAAGTTTTTGACCTGGAAAAATGTTTTCTTAGTTGATATCACTTCTACCAGATGAGTGTCTGAACTTCAAGCAATGTCTTCTAAAGCTGATTACTTAAATTTTCACAAGAATAGGGTTTCCTTATGGACCAATCCTACCTTTTTGCCAAAGGGAGTGCTGGAATCTAATATTAATCAGGTCATCAATCTCCAGGTCTTCTTTCCTAACTTTTCAAACAAAAGAGAATATATGTTGCATCTTTTGGATGTCCACAGACAGTTACATTTCTATCTTCACATGACCAAAGATTTAAGAAAATCTGAGCAATTGTTTCCTTTTCTGATTCAAAACTAGGCAAATTGGTATCTAAAATAAACCTGGACATATGGTTACCTGATCTTTGTTTATGAGAAAGTGGGTCTGCCTTTACCAAAAGCCTGTTCTATGAGGTCTATGCTAACTTCATTAGCCTTTTGTCTAGAACTTCCTTGGATGATGTTTGTGCAGCTGCAACTTCGGCTAATCCTCATACCTTTATTGCTCATTACAAACTGAATCTGGTCTCTAGGTGAAGAGCAGATTTTGGCTTGGCAATGCTCCAGAATATCCTTCCCAAGAGTCCTCCCAGGATTCAGGTAGCTGAGGACTCTGTCCCAAATGTTGAGGAATCAGTGAAAATGACAACATTGGATAGAAAAATCATGTGCTCACCATAATGTTCCAGCTGTGTTGTCCATTTTCATTCTTTCTCAACTCTTCACCCTCCTACCACCTCCTTCTTCTACTTCGGGAGAGATGAAAGAGGTTTGTAGGAGGCTCCATTCCTTTTTTGAGTTCTAGCTTCCATTCCTTTCTAACTTTATACTGCTCTGTCTACCATGTGGGCAGCAAACTAGATCTTAAGTTGGTGGGGCATTATGGGTAAAGAGAGGCGCTTGAGAGTTCAAGTGTTCTATGATCTGGAAGAAGACACCGATTTGGATCTGAGGATCAGATCCAAACCCAACTTTTGAGGAAAAATTAAATGGACAACACAGATGGAATGTTATGGTGAGTACATAACTTTTTTTTGTTTTGTTTTTGTTGTTCCTAGCAATGTTCTATCAGGGCTCAACCTTCCTCTTTCAGTTGACTTGAACATTATGAAGGTTTTGACTCACAAACTTTTACTCAGCTGAGTTCAGCTCAGCTCATGCTGATTAATGGTTTGGGTGCATAGAAGGTGCCTTGAAGCTTTGGAAGCTGGCCAGAATTTATACCCTATGCAGGATATAGTGATCATTCAGACATCTGCTTTTATGGCAAGTTTACTCAGACAACTGTACTTTGCCAACTGACTTCATAAACATGCTATTATGCTAATGGGCTGTTGTAAGCAAGATATAAAATTCTAGCTCCGTTATAAGAAGCACCATTTCATAGTTTCATAGTTTCATAGTAGTGTACTAGGCTATCTGCCCGGGGGCATTTATAAGCCTAGCCAACAGCGATGTGGCTTTACACCACCCCATACTATATAGTTGCGCCTCTCTAGTAGTGACACATGTGGGACCCCATTATTTAGTAAACTATACCTCTGTCTAGTAGTGACACTGAGGTGATTCCCGGGGTAAACTTGCGATCTCCCATCCATGCATCGAGATTTTTCTTGAACAGTGCCAATGAAGGGCTCTGTCTCACATGAACAGGGATTTTGTTCCAGAGTATGGGTAACCTCTGTGTTATGAATCTATCCCTCCAGCATGTCCTATTCAAATTTGTGCAGAGGTTGAAATCTTTAGTTCGTGTGGTTCTGGTGGATTTGGATTTTTTGAGATGGAGCATGTCCATCAATTCCTGGTTGGACATGGCCCTGTATGTTAGGCACAAATCACCTCTGAGCAGGCGGTATGCTACTGAATAGAGCTGGAGTTTCTTTAATCTAGCTGGATAAGGCACATGTTTGAGACCTATGATCCTCTTGGTGAGGTACTTCTGGGGTCTCTCCAGTTGCTGCATGTGCCGGGTGAGATACATCCCAAATGGAGCATTATATTCAATCATGGGCCTGACAAGGGAGGAATATAGAGGTACAATGACCTCCTTTGATCTGGATGAGAATCCCTTCATGATGAGATGGGCAAGGTAGAATGTCTTTCTGACCACTTTGGCAACATGGTTGTCAAAGGAGAGGTCACTGTCGACTTGAGTCCCCAGGTCTCTGATTACTTCTTCCGTATTCAGTGGGTTATTGTCTACGTGATAATTTGTGGGTACTTTGTTTTTCCCAAAGGGGATGACTATACATTTTTTGGCGTTAAGTTTGAGGCCATGATTCCGGCACCAGTTGTCCGTTTCAGTGAGACCTTTCTGTAGGATGTGTGTGTCAGCGGGTGAATCAACTATGGCACCCAGTTTGCAGTCATCTGCAAACTTTGTCAGCCATGATCCTTCCATATTTGCTTTCACATCTGAGAAGTAAATGCCGAATAGATCCGAATAGATCCGTTCTACTGTGAAATGAGGTAATTAAAATAAAAATTCTGTAAAGTTGGAGTTTCACAGAGTTAAGGAAGGAGGCCTTCCTGGTAGAATACCTCATAAGGTACACAAACCTAGTGGTTTACTATCAAAAGATTGAAAGTCATATGGTCTAAAGTTCATATGGTCGACAGATATGGTCGACACATGAATATTAAGTAGTTCATTTGGTCGACATTCTGTCAAAATTATGTTGACAACAGACAAGGATTTCCCTTGTCAGCACTGTTGTGCGACCTCAGAGTTGTAATATATAAGTAGCGGGGAGTGTGGGGGTGCAGCCCCCCCTGTATAAACACTAGTGTTATTTGCATGTGTCTGTCGACCATTTGAACGTCGACATTATGAATTCGATATTATGAACTTTAGATGTAATGATTTCGACCATATGAACGTCGGCCATATGATTTTCAATCTTTTGATAGTAAACCAAACCTAGTGGTAGTTGTCAGTGGCAGTGAGGTAGACATCATAGTGTATGCATAACTAGGAAGCAATGACACTAGCATAGCACTATGCTGTCTGAGTTTAGCTGTGGGTTCTGGAAAACATGTACATCATAAACCATGGGAAGGACATGTTGCAAGGTGGTATGGTGTTCAGGGCCATTTGATGCACCATGACTCCAGTATCTAAACTGGGTAGGTTGTGCATAGCACTAATTGCAGCTAATAACCAAGTGCATGAATAAGGGATAGGCTGCAGACATGGCCACCTATGTAAAGAGGGGATGTGAGCTTATTAGTATCAGCACTTGGTATGTTCCATCGGACTGCACATGCACAGTCCTATAGTTCTTCACATCCCAGTTATGAACTACATTGAGTCTAAACACCACAGACCTCATAGTGGACATGGCCAGGGATTGCATTGGTCCAGCCAGGCTCCAATGCTGGAGGACAACATCTCAAAGTACGTGGGTACCATGTTCACCTGCCATGACCCTATCCCATATCATAGAGTTGTACTCTCCTTTCACTGTGTCTGCTCCCATGTGAAAGCAGTGATGACTGTTCCCTGAGCACCCCTAAGCATTGTGAGTATGGTGACATTTGGTGCATAGTGTGGCCAGTGTGCACTGCCATGTATACTTGGGTATACTAATGCATGCTTCATTTTATTCTGTATTGTCTGTGTTATAGCCCACAACTGTTGCACCCCACCTTTATCTCAGCTATGGTACTGTTGCTGTTTGTTCTTCTGCCTTGCAACTCAGCCTTTCTGTTGCTATTACTGATGTGAAAGGCTGGCCACGATGTTTACCTGCTACTCCATCTGTTGATTTGTGCTTTTGTTGCTTGGAGAATTCTATTACAGGGAAGGTGTAGACCTGTGGTACCATGAGCATTCATCCTGCTGGGGAATAACATGCACTGATCCTGAGAGATGCCATGATCACAAATTAGTAATTCATTGTGAGGATGTGGCACCAGTCTGCCCACAGGTGACAGTGAAGGAGTAGAACTATGTGAAGGAGTGTGTGTGTGTGTGTGTGTGTGTGTGTGTGTGTGTGTGTGTGTGTGTGTGTGTGTGTGTGTGTGTGTGTGTATATACAGCCTGATGAGTGGCCCCAGATGTTGAGCCAGAGGAGTACTGCTGGTAATGATGCCAGTGGGTGCATGTGACAGGCGAAGTGCCCTCAGGTAAGGGTGAGGCCATCTATTGAATGGTCTTAGTAATTTGCAGACAGGTGTGAGGGTGGTTGTAATGCATCTCATGGAGGAAGTTTGCAGCCAGTTATCTTAGCAGTGTTTTCTTCTGCTGTTCTGATATTCCATATTGCTATTCACTTGCTGGATTTCATTCTACAGTCTACAGAGTACAGTCACAATCTCCACAATGCTGTGGGCCACAGCTGATTGTGACTGAATCACTGACTGCACATCTGCTGGTTAATACAAAATATCACTACCATGTCAAGTCTAACCCTATATTAATGGCAGTGTCTTCCCTGCACCACATCTATCTGTTAATGTGGTCATGATCACTTCTGGGACAGTGAACAGTTACAATGTTGTGCATGCTAAGGACATAGGTACTGTCCACGGGGACTCTCAGGTAGAAGTTGTCCGTCATGAACTAATGAAGCTTTGTGCAAAGCCTGTACCTCTACAGAGTCTTATGTTATGGTGGATGCAGGTGACCCCTCCCCTTGCAGTGTTGCAGACAGTGCCACAGTGTCATAAGACTATACAATGTGTGGATTCCTATCACCATCATCCACGGGCGCCCAGATGATGTCAGCCCTGTGTTGTCCTATTGTGCTGTATCCTCCACCAGTGGAACCTACGAAAGCAGGAACACAGGTGACAACATTGTCCAACCACACACATGACCCTATAGCCCCCTTGCCATGCACAGTACTACATGTTAAAGTACAGCTGTAACATACTTTGATATACATACCTTGTTGTAAAAGTTGTTGCATTTGCAGGTCAGAGGTGCCCAGATAGGCAAATATGACCTGACCAAGCCTTCCCTTCAGATGCAATGGAGTATGCTACACTGTATTGTAATGGACAGTGGAGTGTGTTGTACTGTATTGTCATGGACAGTGGAGTGTACAATACTGTACTGTAACAGACAGTGGGATGTGCCATACTCTACTGTAACAGACAGTGGAGTGTGCTGTACTGTGTTGTCATGGACAGTGTAGTGTGCTATACTGTACTGTAACAGACAGTGGGATGTACTACACTGTACTGTAATGTATATTACTGGCCTGCTGTGTCCCCAGCTGACATGAGGATGGTCGGTTCCAGCCCAGATTCCACATCCAAGCCACTTGCAAGTATGACAGGCTTCTCTGCCAGGATGGTCAATGACAAAAAAATCCTGTCTCAGTGAGATGCTTTAGGGGTTGTAGTTTACCCCCCCCCCCCGGTGGACCTGTCTATCACCATGTTTCATGTCTTTTCCTTTGCATGGAGTACCATATCAGTAACCCTTCATCAGACCTGTTGCAGAGTCCTATTATGACCACCCACAGCATTCATATCCTGTACCACTCTGCTAAATCTGGTCCCAGAAAAAGTTTTTTTGCATCACCTTTGTCAGGAGTTACATACCTTGTTTGTGGGGGCCTGCAGTAGTGCTTCATTTTCCTTGGCTGTTAATTTATCCAACTATTGATTCAAATCTCCATCATGTGGCCACACTAGTACATGTAACTTGTGGGAAAAATGTAAACCTGTAGACAAAACGTGTCGGTCAGTGCATGTGCACGGGATGCTGTTTAATGGACATATTCAAGGCTGTCTTCCCCTATGTGCACATGCGTGTGTGCAATAATTAATATTTTGCACTGCCTACCCAACAGTTTGTCTTCTGTACCAAAGTTGCAGGCTTTTATTCCCTTTTATGCACCTATTTATCAGCCACAATTAGTACTTGCACAGAATTCCTGTGACCCCCATTACAATTGCAGCTGTGCCTCAAGATGTGGGAGTGGAAATCCATATCTCCTTTAGCACATCTTTTACAGTGCTTCCTGTGCACACAGTTGCTGCTTAAAAACACAATCACACAATGCAGTTCTATGCCATTGTCTTGGATTCCCACTTACATATACATCACAACTTTTGCCTGAATAGGTCTAACACTTACCACGAGCTTTGCTGTTTGATGTACTGTATCAAGCAGGGCTCTTTTCAAAACTCTAACTCATTCCTTAACTCTGTAAAATTGGAAGATCTG
Organism: Protopterus annectens; assembly: GCF_019279795.1. Classification (NCBI taxonomy): domain Eukaryota; kingdom Metazoa; phylum Chordata; order Ceratodontiformes; family Protopteridae; genus Protopterus; species Protopterus annectens. The sequence continues at coordinate 100,808,348 of NC_056745.1, read as the reverse complement.
ATGTCAATCTTCACATAATCCTTGACTGGGGGGGCTCAGTTCCGAGCTTCAGAACGGACTTGGCTGGTATTCCGGCTTACGCCCTCCAAAAACTCTTGAGCTAAGCTCTACCCATAATGCTCCTCAACAGATCACCTCAGATTTTGTTTACCACTTCATAGTGCCAGGTGCATTCTCTCTCAGCTCTCGAGAGAAAGCTATTCTTTAAAAAAATTGCAGGTTACATTTTTCTGATTTCTCTTTTCTGAGTGTCATCTCCTATTTCTGTACTACCCACTCCTCCCTTTGACAGTTTAGCTTGTGTGTGTTTTCTCTTTTATCTACTGTTAGGTAGTTTTTCTCAAGTACCATCATTGGTACTTTTTTCCCTTTTACCTTCTTGTATTCTTGAATACCATAGCTGTTAGTTCCTTTCTGCTTGCCTTTACTTAGTTAAAAAAAAGCTCTTTCTTCTCTGACTTGTTAGTACGACTGGTTATTTTGTGTGTGTGTGTGTGTGTGTGTGTGTGTGTGTGTGTGTGTGTGTGTGTGTGTGTGTGTGTGTGTGTGTGTGTGTCTGTCTGTGTGTCTGTGTGTCTGTGTGTCTGTCTGTCTGTCTGTGTGTCTGTGTGTGTGTGTGTGTGTGTGTGTGTGTGTGTGTGTATCATGGCCTTTGTCTTTTTTCTAATGGTCGACAAACCCTCCAAAGGCACTTCTGGGTACAAGAGATGTCAAAAATGCAACAGGAAAATGCCAATTTCAGATGGACACACTGTGTATATTGTCTTGGTGTGGTCCATCTGCAAGAGGGCTGTGCAATCTGTCACAACTTCAGCCACAGGACTCTGAGTGAACATAAAAATAAGTTAGTTTTAAAAGGTTTGCTTAAGTCGGACTTTGTTGAGGCCTTATCTGGTCAGAAAACTGAAGTCAGTTCATCTTCCTCATCTTCCAAATCAAAGAAAAGAAGCCAGTCTGTTCCAACACCTTCTTTTGAACTGCCAACTAAAATTGCCAAGTCTCCTTCAGTGCTGATGGCCTTCTCAGAACTGGTGGGCCAAAATATTCAATCCTTGATGCCAATGGTGCCTGTTTCTGCACTGACTTCTTTGGCATCAATGTCTACAGTACCGACGCCAACTATATACACTTATCCTTTGTTTCCAACTAAGCGTATGGAACTGAAGGATCCTTCATTTAAATTTTTACAGTGTACCAGATATTCTCCCTCAGTAGATCCTTTTGTGGACCATCCTCCCAGTCCTTTTTGGAGACACATCCACCAAAATCTCCATCAGCTTCCTCAGTTCGATCCACCAAGAGTTTGTCCAAATCTGACATTGACTGGTGGATCAGCTCCTTACTGTGAGAGAATTATCCCCTTCCTCAGTTCCAAGCAATGTTAGCTCTGGAAGCTTACCTTCTTCCACACCACTACGTATTCCTCCTTCAACTTCACCTGAGTTTTCAGAGCCCTTGGTACTGTCTGTCCTGGCTTCAACTGCTTCAGTGCCAGTCAGAGCCTCTTCTCCAGCACTGATAGCTACCCTGAGTTTTTTAGGTTTGTCAGACCCAGAGACCTCCTGGAGTTGATGCTTTGTTACTGGATCCGAGGAGTGGGGTTCAACTTCAATTCCTTTGGAGCCATCCATGCCCCTCGGTGCTTCGGCATATGTAAGCTCGACTGTGGCTTTGGCTTCGGAGGCAGCCTCCTCAGTGTGGGGTGGGATCACAGTTCCAAAGGTGTCTCTTTCAGTTATGGGCTCCCATCCCTCTATGGGGGGAGGGCCTGCCTTCCAGGCCATGGAGAGGACCTTGTCCATGGTGGACACACAATCTATGCCATCCCTGTCAGTCCAAATGTCTTGTCCAGCCCATCGACCGGAGCTTCCTCCAGTCTCTTCCCTGGGACAGAGGGCACAAAAGTCTCAGGATCAAACCACATTGGTTATGTCATCTTCAGATATCTCTCTGGATTACCCCCACTCGAGGTACTTTCAAAGAGAAAGTACAAGAGGAAGCACTTGGACTCCTCTGAACAGTCATTCACAGAAGTTACTGATTTTGATGAGGGGAAAGGTTCCCCTAAGTCACCCCCCCCAAAGATGTTTCCTCTGGGAACATCCTAGAAATTCTTAAAATGAGGGGTGACTGGAACACCCTCCGGCCTTCCGTGGAGGAATCGGTATACCTAGAGGCTTTTCATGCCCAGCCCTCTACCTCTTGCATCTCTCCTCCCAGTGACAATCTTATTAAGCTGATCACTCAGCGGGCTTGAAAGTTACCTGACTCTATTGAGCCAATTCCAAGGAGACCTTACTGTATCCTCCTGCCGCACAGGATAAACATAACTGGACCAAAGGAATTCCTGTGGATGCCATGTTGGTAGTGGCAGCCACCAAAAAGGAATTTGCTGACAGAAGTCCTGCTATCCATCATCCTAACAAAGAGTCTAGGACAATGGATAAATTTAGGAAGTGAGTATATGCTTCATCAACCTTCCCTCTCAGGTCTTTGAATTACATGGCACATTTTTAAGAGGCTTCATAGAGATCTAATTAAAGACCTGTCAGATGCTCTTTTGGGAGCAGTAGCTGAAGGAGTTTGAGACAAAGTGGCTTCTCAGCTCGCCTCCCTAGAATCTATCTCCAACTCATTCACACGGCTAATTGCTCATGCTGCTGAAGGGATGGCAAGAGCAGCAGGATCAGGTATAGTGATCAGGAGACACACCTGGATGTGGTTATGTGATTTTGTGGAGCCATTTAAGTCTTCTTTTGTCAATGCTGTGCTTGACAGAACCCCCCTATGTGGTCCCAAGGTTAAAGAGACTCTAACCAGATGTGAAAAAGATGGGAAAACCCTTTCTCCTGTGGGTGAATGCTTTTCCACTCCTCATTGGCCTTATTCCAAGAATCAGAAAAGTGGGAGGCTATGGTTTAAAAAGTCCCAAGGACTTTTCCAGGAGTCATGTGGCAATGGCTTTCCCCGGGGCAGAGGGGGAGTAGTAACTGAAGAAACCACTCCAGAGGCAGAAATGGTCCACAGAATCAGGGTTCCAGGGACTCTTTCCCTGGTAATTCCTATCAGCGCTCCTGAAAGGAGGCCCAATTGCCTTCCTCTGGAGGCAGTCGGGGGGCAATTATCCCTGCACCAATCTGCCTGGCTAAAGATAACAACAGACAGATAGGTGCAGAGGATTATAACCAGAGGTTACAACATCCCCTTTTCAGGAGAGCCAACAATACTAAAAACAATCCCAGACATTCTGCCCAGTCACAGGGATGCAGCACTCTTAGAAATTCAAAAACTGCTTGACAAAAGAGTCATCCAAAAAGTCCTACCAGACCAGAGATGATCCAGGATTTACTCAAGATTCTTTTTAGTGCCAAAGAAAACAGGGGACTGGAGACCAATTTTGGATCTCAGTCAGTTGAACAAATCTGTTCAGAAAACCAAATTCCAGATGGTCTTGGTTCAGTCTATACTTCAGTTCATGGAAAAAGACAATTGAATGTGCTCAGTAGATCTCCAGGATGCATATTACCACATAAAAATGGAGAAGTGGTCCAAAAGATTCCTTGCTTTTGGCTGGGGCCATCAGTTCATGGCCCTGCTTTATGGTCTCACCACAGCCCCCAAAATGTTCACCAAATGCATAGCAGTGGTAGCAGCTCACCTCCACATCCATCCAGCACTATGGGCACACAAAAATGTTATAATTGCTCGTGCTGTGATGACATTGATGATGAACATTTAGGTATCTTTGAACACCCAGTCAGTAAGAGGCTGTTTAGGTTCAATGTAACTGCTACTTGTGTTACCACCCACGTGGTTTACCTTGCTACCTGTGTATTGTGCAACTCTTTCTATGTGGGTAAAACCACACGTAAACTTAAAGATAGGATTACAGAACACAAGTCCAAAATCTGAAGAGGTGTGGACACTAATGCTTTATATAAACACAGGCTATGTTTTGGTGAACAGCATGTATTTAAATTTAAAGCTATAGACCATGTTTCACCCTCACCCAGAGGTGGTGATATCAATAACAAATTAGAAATTAAAGAATACAACTGGATAATTAGATTGATGGGTGACTCACCCCCTGGTTTGAATAGTACTGTCAGCCTTAAACCTATTTTGGTTAGAATGAGTAGATCTAGATTATGAGATTTTCTCTTTATGTATATGATTGTACATGTGATTTTTAGGTTAAAACTTTGCTTTTTTTAAAAATATACATTCTCCCTTTTTTTTTAAAATATACATTCTTCCTTTTTTAAATGTTTTTTGTTTTCATGTATGCATTATGCTGTTGCATTTTTTAGCTTTGCATATTTATTTATTTCTACAGGTTTTGTTTTAATGATTGGGTCATGTGACTTCTTGGCTGCCGGTCATATGACTTTTTTAGACCTATATATACTCTGCATTTGCATTTGTATTTTCAGTATTGATAAAGGATTTTATCCGAAAGCTTTGCTCCTCACATTAAAGTGTTTTTTCTACTGAGAACGTTGTTTGTCTTGCTGGACCTCTTGGCATTTGTGTTTGGACATTTCCTTACCACTCCCACCAGATGTCAGCTCGTAAGGGCACAAGATTATACTCCTCCTTTGTTCAGGCTTAGGAATCACTATAAACCACAAACAATCCCATTTAGAGTCTTCCCAGCAGCTAGAATTCATTGGAGCTGTGCTCAACACAGTCACCGACATTGCATCTCTTACCCAGAAATACTTCAAAGAATCAGATCACAAGTCAGCCAGATCATTTGAAGCAAGAAAGTAACAGCAAGACTCATTCTACAGACTCTAGCATTAATGGCAGCCTCTATCACTCTAGTTCCCCTGGCCAGGTATCACATGGGAATTCTTCAATGGCTTCTGGCCTCCCGATGGTCTTTATTAAATCAACCAATGTTCCATCTGATTGTGATCACCACTCAATGCAAGGAAGACCTGAGCTGGTGGCTTCACTCCAGCAAAATCTTGTCAGGTCATCCCTTTGTCCCTCCTCAACCCCAAGCCATAGTGACCACAGACACATCCCAGATAGGGTTGGGGGGGGGGCATTATCTGGGAAAGGCAGTCCAAGGCACTTGGTCCCAGCTGGAGGCCAATTTGCATATCACTGTTCCAGAGATGAGAGCAGCGCTCTTAGCATTGCAGGCATTTCAAGATACTCTCCCCTTGGGAACAATTACAATTCAAGCACACAATATGTCAGTAGTCTGGTACATTAACAAGCAAGGAGGAAACAGATCTTACCCTCTTTGTTGAGAAGCACTCAGAGTGTGGCAATGGGCAATTTCTTCTGACCGCTTTCTAATGGCAGTGCACATTCTGGGGACCTCCAACATGGTTGTGGACAAACTGATCAGATCCAGCCTCATACCTCATGAGTGGTCTCTCAGTCCAGTAGTGGAAGAAAAGATATTCCAACTTTGGGGCCAACATTGCTGCGACCTTTACACCTCCCCTCTGAACAACAAGTGCAGCAGTTACTTTGCCCTTATCCCCCCACCAGGGAAGTCACCCAGAGATGCTCTCCTTCACGATTGGCCCCCTAGTCCCCTAATATATTAGTTTCTAAAGAAAGCCAGCAGGTTGAAGAACAGGATAATCCTCATCGCCCCATTCTGGCCTCGACAGATCTGGTTTCCCTTCCTATGGTCTCATCTACTTTGGAAACCCTGGATACTGGACCCAGCCCCAAACCTATTGTCCCACCCGGAGGGACTGGTTCATTTGAATCTGCAGCATCTCAAGCTCACTGCATGGCTTCTCCAGTTCCCATGATCGCCAGGCATCCCTCTCTCACCTCCCCAGTCCAATGCATCATTGCAATGCAAACCTTCAACAAGGAAATTGTATCATAACAAGTGGCTAAATTTTACTAAATGATCACTAGACTATAATCTTGACCCTTATGCAGCACCTGTTAATAAAGTTCTAGACCTTTTGGCTTCACTGTTTGAGGTAGGCGCTTTAGCCTCCACTGTTTGAATGTACCTTGATGCGATGTCTAACTTTCATGTTGGTTTAAATGGCTTGTTCCTTGTCACATAAACTTTGCAAAGCCTTTTTGAAAGGAACCTTAATGCTCAGACCTGTTGTTAAAGATCCCTCTGCATCATGACATTTGAATTTGGTATTTCAATCACTTGTTTGTCAACCCTTTGAGCCTTCAGCAAGTTGTGACTTAAAATTCCTGTCCTGGATAACCTTATTTTTGGTAGCTATCACTTCTGCTAGAAGAATATCTGAAATACAGGCCTTATCCTGAAAACTCCCTTATCTTATCTTTCATAAGAACAGGGTCTCTCTCCAGACAAACCCTTCCTTTTTACCAAAGGTTGTTTCTGTGGCAAATACCAATCAGACCATACAACTCCCAGTCTTTTTTCCCAATTTTTCCAATAAAGGAGAGTACAGTCTGCACTTGCTAGATGTACACAGGCAATTGAGTTTTTATCTTCACATAACAAAGAAAATCAGAAAATCTGACCAGCTATTTCTTTCCTTTTCTTCAGCCAATTTAGTGTGCCCAGTATCTAACGTTACTCTATCTAATTGGCTTAAGAAGTGTATCATCTTTGTTTACAACAGGAAGGGATTCTACACACCCGGACTTGTTAGAACCCATTCAACTTGAGCAATAGCTGCATCTGCAGTTTTCCATCCCAGAGCTTCTTTAGATAATATTTTTGCTGTGGCGACATGGGCATCTCCTCTTGCCTTTATTACACATTACAAACTGGAGCTGGTCTCTAGGGGACGTGTGTCATTATGCTCGATGGTGCTCAGGAATATTCTTCCATGAGACCTCCCAAGATCCAGGTAGCTTGGAACTCTGTACAACCAGTCAAGGATTACGTAAAGATTGACAACATCATATAAAGAAGTTATGTCTTACCGTAATGTTCTATCTGTGATGTCGATCTTCACTAATCCTTGACATTCCCTCCCTCTAACCCCCTGACTTAAGAACTCTTGGTGGATCGAATTTCTCCAAAGATTGGCTCTCATAATAAAGACTCAGATAAGATCCCTGATCTGTTATTTCTTGTCTCTGTTGTTTGCAAACGTGATCTGAGGTGATTTGGTGAGGAGCATTATGGGTAGAGCTTAGCTTGAGAGTTTTTAGAAGGCGCGAGCTGGAATAACGGCCGAGTCAGTTCCTAGGCTTGGAACCGGTCACCCACAGTCAAGGATTTGTGAAGACTGACAACACAGATGTAACATTATGGTAAGACATAACTTCTTTTTTCTGGCTGTTTAAAATTCCTCTGTTCTGTAATTTTATGGTATGGAATGGGGTGACATGAAATGATGTTGGCTGTTTGTATGACACTAATAAGGGTGAAATAGTATGATGATTTTACTAATAAGGTTACTTAGTGCCACTGTTTCTGAATTGCTACCACTGTGTATTGCACAGCCCAGACACATTAGAGGTAGCACTGCACATTCCAGGGACCACAATGCATGTGACCTGTACGATCACCCATAGTGCAGTATTTGTACCTGTTACTAGCTTCTCAGTGTTGTTTGACACATGATTTACAAATATGCATCTGTGTGCACAGGGTTACCGCCTTCTTACTTGAGGAGACATGAGTGAGTGGCTGTGACTGCTTCAGCCTGTGAGGAATGTATATCTCTGGCATAGTGTGCCAGGGTGAGCAATACTTTCTTGTTCTGCATACACAGAAACATGCTGGAGTATCTGCTAGTGCATTGTGATTTGCCATTGTGGAAGTTGGATGCCTTGACATGAACTTGCCAGAATGGTGAGTGATGCCACTGGCATCACTCATTCCACTGAGCAGTGCCAGCTTTGCTGCAGTGACCTGAGGCAGTGCCACCATAACCAGTTTCGATGGGTGGGAGGTTAGTGGTAAACAGAGGGACAGACAGAGATGTACTGTAAGCATTTTATTTTTATTCCAGTACTGTTGTGTTTTGGAGTCTTACGTGTTTTATATGTATTCTTTAGAGAGCATGCTTTGTTTTGCAGTGTGTCAAGATGAAGGTGAATGCTATTTTTATGACTGTAGTTCAATGGGTTGGCTGTTGTCTCCCAACACCAGCTGTGTAGGCTGATGTTGGCTCAAGTGCAGCCACAACTGGTTGCCTGACTTAGTAATGTGGAACACCTTGTGACATAGCTTGTGGAGCTGCATGACGCTCTGCCTGTCCATCAGCTCACTAGAGGATCAACTGGCATTGTCCACCTCAGTGAATGATACCTTAGTCTGTTGCCCTCTGACTAGCCTGTCATCCAGCCATGCCAGGATCCTACTCTATGTTCATCTTGGTGTTTTCCTCCCTTTTCTGTCATTTTCTATCACTTGTTTGTGGTCCACACTGTGAATCACCATGTATCCACCCTATATATGTCTGTGTCCATTACGCTGTTTTTCTAACTTTTTGAGTGTCTGCTGCCCTTGTCTATGTGACACTGTGTTCTGTGTTTATCTGTCTGCCCCTGCTACTTGCCCTTCTCATTCTATCCCAACTTCAGTTCCGCCTCACTACTCTCCCCATCTACGTTTCTTTCTGTAGATGAGTAATACATCTTTCCATAAAAAATCCTACCACCATACAGCTCACTCATGTTTATCCTATAGTATTCCTTGTACTTGATAGTCTCCCCTTTCCTACTTTACTATCCACCCCAATTCCTTCCCATTTATATGATGAATAGGGTTGGCACTTTGATATGCAGAGCCACAGTGGTCCATTTTGTGTTGAATGAGCATAAGATGAAGCTATGCAGTGTTACAGTGTTCATGTGAGTGTATATTGACTCGGTCATGCTAGCCATCCTTCCTTGTGAGTTTGTCATATAAGCCACTTACCTTAGTGTAACTGTACTTCAGTTGTCATGCAGGCTACTGCTGATTCTCCAATGAGCACTGGTTAGGCAGAGCCCCTCACTAACAGTCTTCAAGAGAAACCTTGACGAGTGGATGGGTAACAGAAAATTACACCCCTGGGATCACTTCATTGGCTCTTCTTGACAGAGGCTCAGTTAATTAATCAATGGGGCGGCGAAAGCTGACACACTCTTGCTAGGCTTATAAATGCCCTCGGGCAGATAGCCTAGTACCTACCTATGAACCTATAAACCACTTGTCTTTATTTCTGCATTCTTTTATTCATCCTGCCAGTGCTATTTAATGCCTACTATGTGTCAGATTAGCTATGTGGCACATTGCAGAGCAACTCACCTTAAAGATTAGTGATGGACAAGTATGCAGCATTTCTCTGTGACTGCCAGCCTATATGTTTTGCCTTGAATGCCATCTTTATTACATGAAGGCATTGCTAATGCCTGTGAAGGATGACCATTTTGCTTTGATTTTGATTATCTGAGTGACAAAGTGGGTACATTAGTATTACATGAAGATTGACCAGAGAATACTGACACTTTTCTTTTTTTAATGGACATGTTAAGAAGGTAAGACACTCTCTCTAATAGGTGTTTGGAACAGGCGGATGCCAGAAAATAATTATTTCAGTTTCTAAAACTGCTCTATTCACAATCCTTTCTACGTCAAGCAGTTTTAACAATATTTTGGCTGCACAGGAAGCCATGGAATTTTTCAGCAAGTAAGTTAAAAGTATTTTCTTTATTATTTTTATTACAAATCCTAAATGACTGTACATTCCTGATACTTCATAGACATCTCTGAAGTAATTTGCTAGCATTTTGCATACCTGGGACCCTGCATATCATTGCAGTAACAAGTTTTAGAGCTATGTTTATGTTACCCTCTAAAATTGAATTTGAACATATTTTCTAAAGTCACTTACACTGCTTAAAATGGGATAACCACGTGTTAGCATCTAATTTCGTGATCCACATTTTACAGTGGTCAATTATTTTACTGGTGGTAATCAACACATAAAATGTGGTATCACCAGGTTACTACAACTACAATGTAGCTAAGGTAAACACAACCTAACTGCAAGCTATTTTGGATATAGTTACCATTCCATATTAGCCAAAACAATCTGCTGGACCATAAAAAGAAGATAACACTGAATTTAAAATAGATTACTGTAATTAAAAACTAACTGTTATTTAACACACACACACACACACACACACACACACACACACACACACACACACACACACACACACACACACACACACACACACACACATTCTCTCTTTCTCTCTCTCTCTCTCTCTCTCTCTCGCTCTTTGGCTTTCTACGTATGGCCAAAATAGAAATGTAGTAGTTCAATAATAACATTAAAAACCTTTTACTAGTTTTCTCTACTAAAGGTAAATGTAAATGTGGTTTGCCTTACCAAAAAGTTAACTAATTGTATATCAGTTTGTAAAAATAAGCATTTTCTAAGTGTTCTCATAAATTTAATAGAAATTAATGTTATACCATGGCTATTGTTATCTACTCAGTATGCTTGACTGAAACCGCCTCTCATTCAAGAGTGATTTTCCTATGTATTAATAAGCAAGTAGAAAGGAGAGTGGCAGTTAGTTACAAAGAATCAATGCTGCTTAGTGTGAAAAAGTAAACAAATGGTAGACATTTGCATTTGCGCATATAACAGAACTAGTGAATGTAAAGTACCTCTTAACTCTTCACAATTGAATTACATTCTACTACACAACAGAATATTAATCACTAGAAGCTGCAGATTATGCAATCAATAAACCACTAAATAAATTCAAACACAAACTTATCCACAGCAACCCAACTATTTTGCAGCCAACCAGCTTAGAGCTGCCACTGTCAGAAAAGATTAGCTCAAAGTCTTCCATCTGCTACAGTAAAACACCTTTCTGCCTTGTACTATGCTCATTTCTAAAAGTGAAGAAATACCAAACTAAGAATTTGCAATGTTAGGAACAACTAGAGAGAGTCCTGAAACACGAAGACTGAAAGGCCAAAAAAACAGGACTTACATGTACAAGGTTTGAGATGGCCATTTCCTGCAATATTCCCTTTTCTTTGAGGTATGGTAATCTCAGAGTTAGTGTGTGTATATAGTCTCTATGTTTAACTGTCAAAGAACATTCCCATTGAATGGCTAAACATCAAACCCTAACCATCAAATGTTCATTCAGAAAACTTACATTTTTCACTAGGGAAATTAACTAGTTAGCCAACACTTCCCCATCTTGCAAAATACAGCATTTCAAACCGACCAAAGTGGGAGGCTTTGGCCCCCACACCCCCCAATAATATATACCAAATTCAAGAAGACCCGTGGTGGTGGTGCTGGTGCTGCGGTAGCGTTGTCGCCTCACAGTAAGACGCTGTCCAGTTCGATTCTCAGCTAGAGCGTCTTCTGCGTGGAGACATGCGTAAATGGGCTTACCTTCGTTGAAGGTTGTGCGTCAGGGCTGGTAACTCGGTACGTAAAAATCAACTACCAATCATTAGCGGACCGGAGTTCCACTGTGGCTACCCCTAACCGGGAAAAGCCAAAAGACACAACAACTACAGTGGGGAAAAGTGCAGATGGGGAAGTGATGGACAACTAGTTATTTTCCTGCTCATGGAAATGTTTTTCTACGGTTAAACATAAACCCGCGTGTGTGTGTGTGTGTGTGTGTGTGTGTGTATATATATATATATATATATGTGTGTGTGTGTGTGTGTGTTTGAGAGGTGTGAGTGGCTTGTTCCCCTGCAAAAAAATAAGTTTAATGGGAAGAGCGATGTCTGACATTCGCTCTTCTCCTGCAGTTTTTGGCATTTCAGCACTCAGCACTTTGGAGTATCTACAGTTCAATAAGGAGTCAGTAACATACTATCTGTCCTTTTTCAGACTTCCAGCATACTTGTAGGAGTGGAAGAAATGCAACTACAACTGCAGTAATTTCCAGAAAATAGTAATACGTAAACTCCATAAATGGAATATGCAGACAGAGAGAGAGGAATGCACTAGAAATTAAAACAAGTAAATCTTAAAATGAAGTCATGCACTTCTTCACAACTACAAACTTACAAGCCATGGTAGGATATTATTTTCCTTGAAGAGAGCACATTCTGATAAAAAGACATTTCACTGAACCTGTACAGCAGTAAGCACCACAGCAAATGGTTCATTTAATTGAATATTAACTGAACTGGAAGTTTTGACTCTTTTTTTTTTTTTTTTCAGTTAGTTCCCCACTCACCCTCCCTGGTTTTGTTTTGGTGTTACTCTTGGTGGCTTTGAAACTGTCCGCCCCTCTTGTAAATTTGTACTCCTTCTGGACCCATCTCATTTGCTCACTCAACTGAGTGCAGTGAGATCATATTCTGATTTCAGGCACTCCTACTGTGTACAAAGAGAGCATCTGGGAAGGAAAAAAAAATTAAGCTTGTTTACTGCCTTTCCTGTAAGTGGTCTAGACTGTTTGTAGGCTTCTGAGCCCCCAAGCCTTTCTGTGTTGGAGGGAAGCCTTCTAGCTTAATTTTGTTTCTTAGAACTAGCCAGTTTTCTAGTTTCAGCACTCAAATTTGTTTCTTTGAACTCAGCACTTGTTCAGAACTTGTTGTAAGCAGTAAATAAACTGCAAATTACTACAGCACTTAACATTCCTCACGTGTCTAGAGGAAAGCAGTTTTTAGTACGTAATAAATAAGCAGCTATCCAGGCATGTCTAAGGGACAGTTCCCAGTGATTTCTCTTGTCTACCTGTTGAATCTGGGCATCTTGGGGTAATGCAGCAATTGCCTCATGTACACAGACAACCCTCTTCTCCTACCACCCAAAACTAGAACCTGTGAGAGATGCACTTATATAGCCAAACTGGAAGCAAAGCTCTCTTCACCCAAGACTGGACTAGACAGTCAAGAGGAGAAGGTAAACACTTGCACCACACCACACTCATCACATAGTCCCACAAAACCTACACCACCAAAACACCACATAGAAACACAAAACACACACCTATATTCGTGGAGGCTCTCAATAAAAACCTGCCCAAGCATCAGGGACCTTCAAAGCAGAAACGCAAGCAAACTCCCCCCCCTCAACACAACCCAAATGACACATAGCCCACAAACTCAGTGTGCCACTCAACCACACTCCATAAGGCATAACAACGTACCCAACACTCTAGTCATAGGTGACTATAGTCAGGCACACTGATGTTCCACTCACCATGCTAAACAAGGAGAAAGTTACTGTCAGCTGCCTGTCAAGTGCCAGGATCCGCTACATAACTCACGCACTCATGTCACTCCACAACAAGTACAAATATGACACTGTCATTGTCCATGTTGGTGTGAATGACCTGAGACATACCTCCCTGGACTACATGAAGAGACATGGAGGAGCTCTCCGATCTTGTAGTCCAGGCAGGTATGACCCTAGCCCTGAGTAGCATCCTGCCATCACCCAGAATGATACCACAGTACAAGGACAAAATGATTGACTTCAACAATTGGCTAAGCTTCTTGTGTCATTCTAAGGGGATCCAGTATTTGTCTGCCAGGGACGACATGATCGACAGACCACGATGCTTTGCCAGAGATGGCCTGCACCTGTCACCCTTGGGATTCCGGATAGTGGCTAAGGCTCTTGCCACCCCTGTAGTGCCTTTTTAGGCAAGGTTCAAATGACAAATTCACCACCATAACAGGAACAAGCAAGCAAAATCTGAGGGTAATGCTACTCAATGCTAGAAACCTAAACCTCAAAATGCACTCACTCGAGGCACTTCTTAAAATGGAGAACATCGACATCTGTGCAGTGATATAGACCTGGTTCAAAGCTCCAGAGAGCACCCCTGCATTACCAGGCTATAATTCATACCACACCTTTCGGCCACCTAACCCGGAACGTAGCACTAAAGGTGGAGGCGTGTCCATATTCATTAAGGATATCCACACCTCCAGGCTAGTTGCACACTATAATACATCCGAGATTATCCAAGTGCAACTAACTCTGGGCAAGACCGCAATCCAAATTGTAGCTTGCTACAGACCCCCCACCATGCCCCAGGATTCCCACTCCTTATTTCTTGATACACTGGAAAGTATTAGGGTACAACCCGACACCGTAATAATGGGCGATTTCAACTACCCCACCATTAACTGGGAAAAATACTCATGTACCAACTCTTTTGCTCAACGTTTTCTGGAATTCATAAATTCCAATGCCTTGGATCAACTTATTCACACCCCCACCAGGACAGCAATATCCTAGACCTGGTCATTACCAACATGGGCAACCGGTGTTCCACACCAGAGGCCAATTCCTCGTTGGTTAGATCTGACCACAAGCTAATCACCCTAGACATCCACATCCCGCCTCCACCCCCAATTAGGGAAACCACCATAAAAAACTTCTCCAAAGCCAACTTTACACTTCTTAAGACAGAAGTGGCAAACTTCATGGCACCCATGCAGACAGACAATAGAGGTACGACTGCTGAATCCTACACAAATGCACTTTATAAGCACTTACACAAATGCATGGATCTTACTATCCCTAATAGATCCAAGATGCTAGCTCCAAAAAAAGGAAGCCAATCTGGTGGACCTCTGCCATAAACAAACTCTACAACAGAAGAAAGAAACTGTTGCAAAAAAGAGTAAAATCTCATGACTGGAGGAACTCCCTGGTCAACCTCAGAAAGAAGCTGAGATCCCTCATAAAATCATCCAAAGCTAGTTACGAAAAAAGATTGCCACTGACTCTAAAGACAACCACAAAGCATTCTATAGCTAAGTCAATAATCTCAATGGCAACACTCAGATCTGCTCTGAGTTACAGCACAATGGCACTAAATATACAGAACCAACTGATATTGCCAACATCCTGGCAGATCAGTTCAGTGCCAAATTTACCCCCCTCTCACCCACTAGACGGCCCATCTCTATACCGGAAGAATGCAGAGTTCCTGTAATCACGGCTGCACAGGTAAAAAACACACTCTCCAAAGCCAAGAACACAGCGTCCATGGGACCTGACAATATCCCAGGCTGCATTCTACATGAACTACAAAATGAACTGGCACCCTACCTAAGTACTATGTTCAGTCATAGCCTCACCTCAGGCTTTGTGCCCACTGAATGGCGCATCATGACGGTTATCCCACTCCACAAAGGGGGAGCCATGACGGATCCCGGAAACTACCGCCCCATTAGCCTGATGAGCCTGGTCTGCAAGGCCATGGAACGTATCATCATCATGGAACTCATAAACAAAGACACTGGTAATCTCCAAACTCTGGACCTTACCCAGTTTGGGTTTGTAAAAGGCAGATCATGTCTCCTAAATCTGACTGACTTCTTTGAAGCAGTCACCAAAGCCATAGATGAGGGTAAGGTGGTTCACACAGCTTATCTAGTTCTTGCCAAGGCTTTTGACACCATCTCCCACTCTGGAATTTTAGATAAGCTCACTAAACTAGGTATAAATCCCTATGTCACAAGATGGGTTGCCAACTGGCTCATGGACAGAACCCACACTGTGAAAGTAGCAGACTCCAAATCCGACTTAAGACCAGTGACAAGTGGAATACCACAGGGTTCAGTCCTGGGTCCTCATCTTTTTGGTATCTACTTCTCTGAAGTACAGGCTAACACAGAAGGTCTTTGGCTAACAAAGTTTGCAGATGACTGCAAACTAGGAGCCATAATCGAAATTCCTAATGGTGTGGATATACTACAAAAGGGCCTCACTGAGACAGATGCCTGGTGTCAAAGCCATGGCCTGAAGCTCAATGCCAAAAAGTGTATTGTCATCCCCTTTGGTAAAAACTCTGTACCCATGAAATGCCACATAAGTGGTAGTCTACTTAACGGCAAAAGTGTGATAAGAGACCTTTGGATAAAGGTGGACAGTAGTCTCTCCTTTGATAATCACATCACCACAGTGGTCAGGAAATCCTTCTACTTGGCTCACCTCATCATAAAAGTTTTCTTATCCAGAAAAAAAGAGGTCATTGTTCCCCTGTACTCATCACTCATTAGACCCATTATAGAGTGCAACGCCCCTTTTGGTATGTACTTCACAAGACATCTACAACAACTGGAAAGGCCACAGAAATACCTCACAAAGAGGATTACTGGCCTCAAACAGATGCCCTACACAGACCGTCTCAAAAAACTCCAGCTTTACTCCATCGCATATCGCCTACTCAGAGGCGATCTCTGCCTAACATACAAAGCTATGTCAAACCCAGAGCTGTTGGACATGCTCCACTTAAAGAAATCCCAATCCCTCCGAGCTACACTCTCTAGGGACCTAAACCTTGTCACAATAAACAGAACATGCTGGAAGGATAGATTCCTGTCCCAGAGACTTCCCATACTCTGGAACAGAATACCTGTCTGTCAAACAGAGCTCTTCATTAGCACTCTTCAAGAAAAATCTTGATGATTGGATGGGAAATAGGAAATTCACCCCAGGGATCAGTTCTGTGGCTCTTCTCGACAGGGGCACAGGAAAATAATTTTCTTGGGTGGTGAAAGCCAGGGTACCTTTTTGGCTAGGCTTATATAGGCCCAAGGGCTAATAGCCTAGTACCTACCTATGAACCTATGAAATATTGTGACAGCGATTATCTTTTTTAACTTATCCATGGCCACAGTCTACCAGTTCTTTGCATGCAACATTGCTATTACAGCCAATGAGTTTTTCAATGCCCTTACATATTAATACAGTGTTATTCACTGACCTATATTTGTTTTCAAACAGCATTAGATTGCTGGCTTATTATATGTTCAAGACAGGGATGCCAAGAAATTCACCTTGACAGCGAAGCTCAGACCATAGCCTTTACTTCTTCCTCAATTATTACTCCCTGTCATTTATTCATTCAGGAGGCAGAAAAGTTTATTTCACCTTGATGCCGTGATAGCCACCTAGTGATGGCTTTTCTAAAGACTGAATGGGATAGTTAGACGTGGTGGGAATGTGTATAGCTGTATGTTCAGGAGTCACAGGATCTGGGATTCCAGGAGTGCTGGATTAGGACACAATGAGGCCCTTTCCTGTTTAAACTTGCTGGTGTATAAGTAATAGCTCTATCTATACTAGATCAATTTAGGTTAGCATCTGTTGCTCACTTTTCCTGTACTTATGTCAAGACTATGGGCTGGATTCACGATGGCTTGCATGGAGTCTAAGAGTAGAGTAAGACTCCATCATGTCCGACGAGCGATCCAGGAACAGCCTGTAGGGGCGTGTAAGAGAGCTCCTAAAACGGCTCTTACATGGATAGGGCTGGGACATGCAAATCACCTCAATTGCAGGTGAAAGGCATGCAAATGAGGTAGATTTGCGATTCAGGAAACCCGAACCTGTCCGAGTAAGAGCAGTGTTATTTGCAGAAATGTACTCAGTTGACAACTGAGTACCGTTCTGCAAATAGCAAAACGGAGCCGTGACAGCTCCAAATAAAGGTTGCATCCAGTGCAGGAAGCATGCCAATGGCCAAATATACGGCCATTGGAAATGTTCCCTGATGCAAAATTAAAATAAAAATAATTTTTTTTCACCGATTTCCGATGTTTAAGTGTAGCACAGCGCCGTGCAAACGGGCTGCACTCTAAAACACAGAATACTAAAAATTATAACCCACAAATGTGGATTTCATTGAAATAGTTAATGTACAATGCAAGGGAATGGCAGGCTGAAGACAACATGACCACCGAGTAGAGGTTGCTAAGGGGGGAAGCTCAGTCTAAGACATGTAACCAAGCATTAGTAGGCAATCTTATGTAAATGAGTGTTAAGATAGTGAACCACTAGTTGACATAGCAAATGAGCACAGTTAGTGGAGTGTAGGAGTAGGATATGGGGAGTAACAGAGTAGAAGATAGGTGACATCATGAGGGGGGTATGTTCAAAAGACGTGAAGCTCATTAGAGCAGAGTGGCATGTGACCGCTGTCAAGCATCATGGAAAGAGGTGTGTCAACAGGTAGGCTAGGGAAAGCCAAGAAATGGAAGGTGTATACCGTGGATAACACCATAGTTTCTTGCTGAGCGTGCATGCGTGCGTGTGCACGCGTGTAAACCCGAGTAAGACAGAGTGCGCGCATGTAAGCATGATTGCGCGTGTTTAAGCTGGAGTAAGCATGCATAAGGCTGTGTAAAGAGTTGTAGGCGCGTTTGCACTGGTGTGCGCGCGTTTTAACCCGAATAAGCAAGTTTTAGTCCATGTAAGCATGTGTGCGCGTGTTTGCACTTGTGTGCACGGCGCTCCCCCCTGAGGAAACAGAAAGGAAAAAGGAAGCACAACAAATAGTAGGAAGCTACCAGGGAGTACTACCAGAGCTAGCAGGTAAAAACAATAGAATCAGGCAATTACACAGGCAGTACACTAACCCAACCCAGCCTAGCACTTAAAACTCTGCCAACAACAGTCCATTATGTTTCTCACAACAGACACTGCAGTAAGCTAATAGAAGTGAAAACTGAAAAAGCTTTACTGAGACAAAGAAATGTTAGCAGCTGCCATTGCTCTTATAAGGCGACATATGCAACATGCTGAGGGTGGTGACAATGGAAATGCTGCTGGACAACCCACAGTGAGGAGACGGAGAAGAGTGTACAGGCCCAGGGTAACCTACCAGGGGCTACATGAGCTGGAGATAGTGGAGCACTATAGAGTGGACAGAGACCTCCTGCAGCAAATTGTTGAGCTGTGCAGGCCACGCCTCACACACAGAACCAACAGAGGGGAACCCATCCCAGTGGAAACCAAGGTATGTGTTCGCCTAAGAATATTAGCAACAGGTACCTTCCAGAGACCAACTGGTGATATGATGGGGATATCACAGGCATCAGCATCCAGGGTACTACACCAGTTCCTGGATGCCATGTCAGCACATGTCAGTGATCATGTATATTTCCCCAATTCCCGTGAGGTATTGGCCAGCAATATGTGCCTCTTCCAGCAGAGGTAGTGGGTGCAATAGACTGCACGCACATATGCATCAAAGCACCAGCCGGCGAGCGGGGTAGGGTCTACTTCAACCACAAGGGCTTCCCCTCCATCAACTGCCAGGTCATGTGTGATGCCCAGGGCATAATACTGAATGTGTGTGCAGGCTGCCCTGGAAGCTACCATGATTACCATATCGGGCATCTGACGCAGCTGTACCAGACATTTGCCAATGGGGACATCCCACATGGTCACCTAATGGGGGATGCTGGCTATGCACTGGAGCCGTGGCTAATGACACCCATCAGAAATGCACACACACCTGAACAGGAACACCATAATGAGGCACACGCACAAACACGTAATGTAATCGAGCGTGTGTTTGGGCTGCTCAAGTCATGGTTCCGGTGCATGGACACATCTGGTGGAGGCTTGCAGTACTCACCAACTACATGTACCCAAGTTGTCATGGTATGTGCTATGCTACATAATATGATCCTGTGAAAACAGCTGCAGCAGGACCAGCATAGGCCTGGGCCAAACAGCCCCCCACCATTGCCAAGGCCATCACAGGCAGAGTGTGACTCAGAGGAGGAACAACCTGAGCCTGCCCCAGTAGGCAGAAGGAGGCGTGCCCAGTATGCTTTGGCCTTGGCAAAGAGGCAACGTATAGCACATACACTGGCTCAGTAAGAACTCTGGAAATGATACCCCTCTCTGACTCGCACATAAAGTAAAAGGGATGCCTAAGTTGACACTACCTGCTTCCAAACAAGTGCAGGGAGTGTAGTATGTGCATCTGACATAGGCAGCCCTGCAGCCCCACCTAAGGCATGAATGCCATGTGTTAAGCAATATAAAGCAGTGCTAAACAGCAATTACCACCATGTAGTATATGCAAACAAAATTGCACACACCAACTAGCACAACTGTGGTCAATGTTCAGTAATATTGGGCAATGTCCAGCAATGTTGGTGAATATTGAGCAATGTTGGACAAGCCTGGTCTAAGTAGGGCATAGCTGAACAAAAGCCAACATGTCCATATTTGCTTAACAGGCCCTTAAGCAGTCTGGTCTGCTCAGTATGAAAATATAAAGCAGTGATGGGCCTCGAACCCAGGATACTGTGCACTATAGCCAAAGTACTGAACCACTAAACCATGACAGTATTGCAGTGGTCCACCTGTATGACAGAATGTTGATAAGTATTCCATGGAAACCCTGCAGGCACAGCATAATCCTTGTTGAGTTATGACACAAAGATGAGTCCTGCAGTGAGAACAGAACCTGACTTCCAACACACACAGTATAAATGTTAATATTGGCCATGTTCGCACACATCAGCAAATGTAGTGGACCTCAGATAGCAACATACTGAAGGTTCACACTGGGCATGCTCACACACTTGAATAAATGAGACAAATGTCAGGCAACAAAACATGTAATGTCAGAACTGGGCATGCTCACACACTTAGGCTATGTCTGAGTACAGCAGTGGGCCACGCATATCTGGCAGTTGCATGTGTTAACCCAGGAACCTGTCACTATACAGCAATCCACCCTGTGCACACAGTTATATGACAACAGACACATCTATAATATAGTGGAACCCTGACATAATCAATATGTTCTGCAGATACTGAAGTTCTTCATGGAAACTGGTAAAGCAAAGATGATAAAGACCTGCAAACAGTATCAGCAATAAACATTGTGCATCATGAACATAAGCATAGGTTCAGAGGTCGATACTAGGCTATCTGCCCTAGGGCATGTACAAACCTAGCCAGAGTGTGTTTGGCATTCGCAACCCTGTCACATTACTACACTGTGTGTGTGAATAGTAGGTCACACATGATAGCCCATGTACGTTTATGCTAGTGTGCCTCTGTCTAGCAGGGACACAGAGGATATCCCAGGGGTAAATATACAATCACCCATACAGTCGTCAAGATGTCTCCAGTAGGTGGTCAGTGGGTGGCTCTGCCTATGTGAAGCTGGGATTACATTCTGTAGTGATTGGAGCCTCTGGGATAAGAATCTGTCCCTCCACAATGTCCTATTAACAGATGTGCTAAGGTATACGTCCCTGCAGTGTGTAGCTCCAAGGGAATTGGATATCCTGAGGTGGAGCATGTCCAGTAATACTGGTTTGGATATAGCTGTAAACAACAGGCACACATCATATCTGAGTAGGTGGTAAGCGACTGAGTAGAGTTGGAGTTACTGCATCTGAACTATACAGGGCATCTGTGTGAGTCCCTAGATCTGCTTGGTGAGGACCATCCATGGCCAGTACAGTTGCTGCAGGTGTCAGGTAAGGTACACCCCAAATGTGGCATTGTAATCAAGCATGGATGTGGTGAGTATAGGGGCACAATGACCTCACTCGATCTAGATGTGAAACCATATAGGATAAGGTGGCACACATAGCAAGTGTGTCCAACCACTTTGACAATGTGAATGTTAAAGGCGACAGTACGAACAAGTGATGTCCCCAAACCCCTAACAACTCCTACCGTATGTAATGGAGTACTACCTA
This sequence comes from Protopterus annectens, assembly GCF_019279795.1. NCBI lineage: Eukaryota > Metazoa > Chordata > Ceratodontiformes > Protopteridae > Protopterus > Protopterus annectens. The sequence goes on along the minus strand of NC_056745.1, from coordinate 100,786,945 downwards.
TCTGGTAATGTGTGGGCATGTTGTTACTCCCAAAGGGGATGACTATGCAACTAATGGCATTTAGCTGTAGGCCATGGCTCAGGCACCAGTCATCCATCTTTGTGAGACCCTGATTGACTATGCATGTGGCAGCTGGAGAGTTGATAATGGCACCCAGTTTGCAGTCAAGTGCAAACATGATCAGCCATATTCCCCCTGTGATAGCCTGTACGTAAGACAAATATATACTGAACAAGAGAGATCCCAGGACAAGCTGTGTGTGAAGCCTTGTGTAACTGGTGTATAGTCAGACATGGCACCTGCAATCCTCACCATGTGGGTGCTATCCCTGATCTAGGTATCAATCCATTGTGTGAGATATGTGTCCAAATTGACTGGTGAGCCTATGCATAATTGCCCAGTGGGTTATTGTGTTGAATGTTTTTTGCAAGGTTCAGGTAGGCTGTGTGGATAGCCGTCCCTATGTCGATGGACCTGTTAGCCATTTAAAGAATACCTACAGGTTCAAGAGGCAAGATCTGGCCACAACAATGCTGAAATGAGTAAGACACAGTGTCTGTAGGTTCCCGATGTCTATGTGTAGGAGTCCTATGGCAATATGCTCCATAGCTTTGCAGAACAGGCCACATAGGCTTATAGGGCAATATTGTCTGTGGTCTGTTGTGGCACCAACTCTGTGGAGCAGGACCACTGTCGCAGTACGCCATTCCTTGGGTGCATATCCTGTGGTAACTCCGATATTGAACAGTGATGTAATGTGAGGGTTGCGTTTGTCATGATGCTCGTGTATGATGCAGGCTGGGACACCATCTGGTCACATTGATACTGTGATGTACGCTGTAGGGAGGGCAGCACTCACCTGTTACTGTGTGATGTCAGGGAGGTTATACTCTGTTGGGATGGATAGTTGCTCCTTAGGGGGGATGGGTGGGAGACATCTGCACTGAACCTGTTTGCCAGGATGTAGGCAATGCCAGTGGGTTCGGAGTAGGTTTAGTCAGTATGCAGTAACTCACAGCATATCAGTGAGTGTCCACCCAGGTTCCTGACATAACTGAAGAAGACCGTGTGATGGTCCTACGTGTCAGGTGCAATTGTCTGGTAGAAGCGGCCCTTAGAAAAGTCCATGAGAGACTGTAGCTGTCTGCTAGTACAGATCACAGATGCCTTCCCTGTCTGGGATTGTGCTCTGTCATGTAGTAGCGTCCTCTTGAAGTTGTACAGCTTATTAATGGCTGGGGTCTACCAGACAGGTCCCCTGCCATTGTAGTAGTAGGTCTTGTTGTTAATTGGGAGAGCACAATCCATGCAGTCCACTAGGTGTCCATAGAATGTGTATGTAAAGGATGCAGCAGTGTGAGCCGTATATGCCACTGTCTCAGGATCTCTGAAGGATACCACCTTGCCATGGTGAAGTGAGATGTTGGCTCATGAGAAGTTCACCAAGATTACCCAGGATGGGTGTGTGGAGGGTATATGTATGTCCTGTGAGATACATGTATGTTCTGACCATACCAATGAGGGGTATATTGCTGGTGTGGAACATAGAGTCCCCATGTTGGTGATGAGCAGGTCCAGTATGTATTCCCCCTTGTGGCTGTGCTAACTGGTTGTGCCAAAGCATATGAGTCCACAAATTTTAGTGACTGTTGGGTGAGTTGGCAGGGCTTGAGTAGTATCCCAAGTCAATATGTGTGTATATGAAGTCACACAATATAATGGTGTCTGTGGAGACCTGCATATTCTCCATAGTTCCCACAAAAGCCGAGTGTGGTTCCTGAGTTTGGGAGTGTGTTCTGTAGCAGGCAACAAACTGAAAGGCAGTATTGCACAATGGTAGTTGTCTGTGTATGGTCTGTGATGCTTTGTGCAGTGCTACTAACCTGGAGGTGTGTGTATCTGTGATGTATATGGATACTCCCCCTAGTTGTGTTGTCTGTTCCAAGTCTTGTTGTCAGACAGCATGGTATGGAACATAACCTGGTAGTGCCGGTGTACATAAGCAAGCCTGAACCAGGTGTCTGTCAGTGCACAGATATTGCTCTCCTCCATACTGAGGAGAGTCCTGAGTGGCCACAATATGAGGTTAACACAACTGTTGTTGAGCAGCATTACCCTTAGTTTCATTTAACCTGTAATGTCTATGGAGGTGGGTTTGTCTTCTGAGCCCTGTGTAAAAAAGGCACTGTGGTGGTAGCAAGAGCCTTAGCCAGCATACCAAAGTCCAAGGGTGACAGGTGCAAGCTGTCCATAGTGAAGCCATGTGGCATGTTGAGCATGTCACCATACACTGACAGACATTGTATCCCCATGAATGAAACAAATTTGTTAGGCAACTGTTAAATGTGATATGTGTGTCCGTATACTGTGACATCATAATTGGTGGGTGTAAGATGCTAGACAAGGTCAGGGTCATACTGGCCTGGGCTACATGATCAGAGTGTACCTCCATGTATCATGTCATGTGGTCCAGGGAGTAATGTCTGAGGTGACACACACCAGCATGGACAGTGATGGTGCCAGTCTTGTACTTGCTTTGGAGTGACCTGACTGCCTGTGTTATGTGGCAGATCCTGGCACCCAACAGACAGCCCAAAGTGACTATTCCCTTGTCAGGGCTGGTGAGTGGTACGTCAGTGTGTCTGAACATAAGTGTCGCCTATTACAAGTGTATTAGGTGTGTTGATTAGCCCGAAGGGCAGTGACTGTGTGGCACACAGACATTGTGAACTTAGTGATATGTGGGTATTGTAGTGGGGTAGCAGGTGTGTGTGTGTGTCTGCTTTGGAGGCCTCTGCTGCTTAGGTAGAGTACATTTACAGCATACGAGTATGTCAATGTGTGCTAATGTGGTTTGAGTGCTGTTGTAGGGGATATGTGAGACTGATATGTGGTGTGTGTGGTTACCTTCACCACTTGATACACTCTGCCAGTCATGGGTCGAGAGACTTCAGCTCCCTGTATGTCTATATAGGTGCTTCTCACACATATATCTGAGTTTGTCGGGAGGAGGAGAAGGTTGTCTATGTACATGAGGCAGATGTGACATTGTGTCAATATCACAATATCCACCAGCTGGACTGAAGAGTACACACAAAACCAACCCCTGAACATGCCAGGAGATTATCATGACATACTCTGTAGCCTGATCACAAAGGATCAGTAGAGTGTTAAGCGTGTAAAAGAGTGTAACAGGGATTAGTGCTCGTGTTCGTTAGTGTGTTGTAAAGAGGAGCTGAGAAGGAGTCCAGACTGAATCATGGCACCTCCTTCAGCTATGTCATAAATATCAATGTACACACATATATGTCCTGAGTCAGGGCCAACTGTACCTGAGTGTCAATGCCGACATCATGACAGACAGGTCCATATGTACATACCCATACCCCACTGACAATAGTCCGCATCATCATACCAGGAGATATCACATGTAGAATGGATGAGCAGCTACCCCCACTGTGAAAAGCATGGCAGCAGGTGGAATACATTGATTCCCAATATGTGTCATGCACAAACTACAGAACAAACAGATCATGCACCTGAACAGTTAGCTGAGCCACACCCCCTACATAGGATGTGGAACCGTTGAATGTGTCACAGCTACATATGGCACTCCCCACAAGTGTTGGTGCACAACACACCATGGGACGTCAAGTCCAGTACGCCTATGAGGTCTGATCTGCAAGGTCATGGAGTCCATCATGGTTGCAGTCATAAACAGAGCTATTGGAAGATGACGCACACACAACCCTACCAACTGTGGTATGTTTATGTGCGGATCATGGTTCCCAAACATGCTAGACTGTTTGCAAGGCAGCCACCCAGAACATACATCAATGAACACATCTACATGTGTCACATAGACTTTGAATAGCCCTTTATCAACATCCCAGATACATGTAGTATCCACAAAACCAAGAAGATGTGCATAAATATGTGTTGACATATGACGGAATGTCAATGTGTCCACAGATAGATCACACAAGGTAAGGATACTGAGGTCATGTTCAAGCTGTTGACACCTGCTGACCCACATGGACCATTCCTGGAATAGCATAAAACAAAGTGTACACACATCACCATGTCCAGTGTGATGATGTCACCATCCTATAAATACAGCAGGAGAAGGGAAACCAGCCAGTAAAGTAAAATAGTGCACCATGCTGATGTGTCTCTCTCTCTCTCTCTCTCTCTCTCTCTCTCTAGTATCATAACATAAGTAGGTAGGGGTTTGAATCCTGCAAATGCTGACTGTGTGTGTGTGTGTGTGTATGTGTGCAATTGTCTTTGAAAGGAAGGCCCTTTTTGGAGACTATGAAAACACACTAGAAGATGTACATTCCTCTTTGGAAAGACTGATGATGTCACCATCCTAGAAATACAGCAGGAGAAGGGAAACCAGCCACTAAAACAAATAGCGTGCCGTGCTAGTGCATCTCTCTCTAGTATCATAACATAGGTAGGTAGGGGTTTGAATCCTGCAAACGCTGACTGTGTGTGTGTGTGTGTGTGTGTGTGTGTGTGTGTGTGTGTGTGTGTGTGTGTGTGTGTGTGTGTGTGTGTGAGGGGCATGTGTGCAATTGTCTTTGAAAGGAGTGCCCTTTTTGGAGACTGGGAAAACACACTAGAAGATGTACATTCCTCTGATGATGTCACCATCCTAGAAATACAGCAGGAGAAGGGAAACCAGCCAGTAAAACAAATAGCGCATTGTGCTAATGCATCTCTCTCTAGTATCATAACATAGGTAGGTAGGGGTTTGAATCCTGCAAATGCTGACTGTGTGTGGGGGGTGTGTGTATGTGTGCAATTGTCTTTGAAAGGAGTGCCCTTTTTGGAGACTGGGAAAACACACTAGAAGATGTACATTCCTCTTTGGAAAGACTGATGATGTCACCATCCCAGAAATACAGCAGGAGAAGGGAAACCAGCCAGTAAAACAAATAGCATGCTGTGCTTATTGGTCTCTCTCTAGTATCATAACATAAGTAGGTAGGGGTTTGAATCCTGCAAATGCTGACTGTGTGTGTGTGTCACTGTTGGTCAAAACGGTGTGGGTTTTGCTTTTACTATGGTATGACATAGTATGATGACAACAGTTAGTGCACTGCAGACATCAGGTATCTGTGCGGCAAATATATATGTGTGTATGTCCCCTCAATCAGTACATAGGTGTGAAGCCTGCATACTACATGAATACATTTGTTTCCATTGACAGGTTGTGCCACTGCTACTCAGATCATAGGTCACATATGTAAGTATGTGACATGGCCATCCACTGTCGTGTTCTGTGACCAAGGTCATCTGTGGCACACACACCCATGACAGTTACTGAAGAGTAGTGTGAGTGAGGGTATATGGCTGGGGTATATGTCAGACATGGTCATACACAACAAAGTCTGCCAAGAATGGACAGTCTTTATAGGTGTATGACTGCTTTGTGGATATGCATTCAAGCCTGTAATGTCTGTGATACACCTTGGGACTCCACAATACCTATGGATATGTGGATACGAAGGGACACATGACATGGGTCTGTATGTACACAATGGTACCCGACATACATGTTGAGGGCTACCACCGGTGTGGTACTGACGGGATACTATATATAGTACATGAGGATGACTATGCCATAGTCGGCTTACTGCTATACAGCATGTATCGCACAACAGGTATCTGTCTGTATGATACCCTTGTGTAGGATATGCGTCCCATCCAGGAAATGCATTGTAGGCCATTCCATGCATTCCCAGATTTGGATGGACACATCCCTAGTGAGTCTGCATGTACCTAAGGGGGCTCTATGACACAGGTGTGGTCACAGTAATGGGTGGCGGTCATCACCACTGGTTAGTGTTATAGTGTAACACCGGAAGGATCCAATTGATACTGGGTTCCCTACTACTGTGTGTAAATTGTCAGGACATCATCCAATGATTGCTTATAGTCATGCTGTTGAGGTTGTGTATACTACCATACTGCAAATCATTGACTGATATTAACAGTATCACCCGCAGCATAGTGTCAACCCATGTCATACACACGTCTACCCATGTTAGTACATAACTGTAGTAGAATGCATACTGGCCATTGAAAGATGCAATGGGATGTTAATAATGTGTATGACAGGGTATGCCACACATCCCATGTGTCCACTATGCACGTACATCCAGACAGTGTGCACCCACCATGTTCACAGTTGTACACTTGCTAATCTGTACTGCACACATCACACACGTACTGTCCACACGCTAACACATGCTGGCAACACATCATACATCAGCCAAGTGGCACATGGGTGGATAATACATACTCAGACCTAACAGTGGTGTAAACAATGCTACATTGACAAACAGAGCTCTGATGCATAATGTCTGCTCAGATATACCTACAAGGATGTAGCTAGACTTCCTTGTTGACAACTCGCTATTATTGCTACACTGCTATAGTGTCACCCTGTGCATCAGCACCATGTTAGCCTGTCCCTCCGTCAATAATGCAGATGACAGGAGGCGGCACAGGTATCATCATATGCACAGGGCGTTTTGTTGTTTGCTAGAGCCTGACATTGACCCATCCAATCGACATGTGTGTGTGTGTGTGTGTGTGTGTGTGTGTGTGTGTGTGTGTGTGTGTGTGTGTGTGTGTGGGGACAACAGTACAGCATGGGCCAATGTTGATGTAATGTGTGTGTGTATGTGTGAGCCCTAGTTGTTTGCTTAATGTGTGTGTGTCTGCATGCACACAGCTCCACCATGTGGCTGCCATATACGGTGGTTTGTGGGACAGCCACAGACTGTACCTGCTTGGCTGTGCAGATCACTGTCTCTGGCCATGGACACAGTACCTGTGCCTGGCAGGGGTGCTACAGACGGTATCGGGTACCATCAGAGGCAGAGGTATGACGACTGGACCCATGTCCCTGCTGGGACTGGCCAGAACCACATGCACATGATCTACTGGGATGGCTGGTACTGCCACTACGGGAGCGGCTGTGAGCTGTGGGCCGTCCGCGACCACTGCCAGCTGTTGCTGTTGCTGGCATGCATCCGCGTCGATGTCGCAACTGTCCCGCACGGTCCTGGCTTGAGGAAGACATGTTGTGGAGGGCATCTATTGTCTCCCCCCAACGTCTATCAATGACCTCGGTGTATGTCCGGATGGCACTGGCAAGGTCACGGATGCTGTCATTGATAGCGGTGTCATGTGCCCTCTGCGCCCTAAGTCCCTGCCTGGTGTACCATTCCATACGTGCCTGAGCCTGCATTACAGCCCGGAACATAGTGGTCATCGTAAGACCTGTGAGGGCACGCCTGCTAGGGGCAATACATCCAGTGATGCTCCCCCGAGAACCCCTGGACCTCCGCCTATGTGGTACCATTGCGGGTCTACAGCTATGGCTGCTGTGAGGGGATGCACGTGCCATGGGTACCACACTCTCCTGGTCAATGCCAATGATATGTTGTCCCTCCCCTATGGCCATTGGTGGTGAGGGATGTAATGGCAGTATGAGTGTGCGCATAGATGGGGTTGAACGCTGTGTACTGTCGATTGGTGGATCAACGACAGACCCTGTCAAATCTCCCTGTGCCAAAATACATGTTTCATCATCACCACTATCCATGGCAGTGGCTTCAGGCCACCTGCTGCTTTCGCCAAGCCCTACCTCAGCACCTGTGAGAGGAAGACAGGAAACACATGTTACGGTCTGCACATGCACACAAGAACACGTGGATACATGAACACATGCACACATGAACATATGCACACATGAACACATGCACACAGGCACATAGGCACACAGGCACACAGGAACACATGCACACAGGAACACATGCACACTCCTCACTACAGCAGATACACACACACAAAACAGACTTCCAAATCATACTTAATACTGATTGAAGTTGGGTGACAGTATCACAAGGCAAACAGTCACGCACACGTGTCAGCATGCAGAATAAGTGTTGCTCAAGTCCACGCAGTGTGAGTGTAGACAGCCATAGTTGATGACAGTGTACATGGCTGTGGTGCATGTGTGTACATGTTCAGTGATTGCCTACATCCTGGAACACAATGGGTACAATGACACAACATTTCTGTGCAAGTATTATAAGCTCTGCAATGTCCTGTGCACCATCACACACAGGTATACATACCATGGCTGCGTGTGTTATCTGTATGTCACATGGATTTCCATGTCTGATTGCAGTGTCAGTGTCTGTAGCAGATAATTGTGGACACAGGTGTAGCACATGCATGCTATGTACACACACGGGATGGGTGATGCATGTATACATGATGGGATACCAATCCTGGACATGGTCATTGTAACAGTATGGGGTGTAGTACCATTAGCCATCATCATCATGCATCATGTGGTCACTCAAGGCCACTAAAGTGTGCTAGACCACCGCCTAGCAATCTGTACCTGAACTGCAGTGCCGTGGCTAAGTTCACAATTACACAGCCACGTTGCACAAGGGTGTGTGAGGTGTTCAATAGGGAGCATTGCCTAACATGACTGTGTTATGTGTTGAGGAGTGTTGCACAGCCCCATGCTAGGCCCCTACCCCTCAGGTATGGCATGTGTGGTGTGTGGATGACATGTGGGATACTGAAGTGTGACCTGCCAGCAGGTGTCCGGTTGCACTATGTGTAGCATGTTGAGGTGTACTGCGTATGACAAACGTGTTATGTTGTGTACATGTGTGTCAACTATGCCTATCCAATGTGCAGTACAGTGTTGCCACATTTGTGTCTGATGCTCTGTGTATTGCATGTGAATGAGGCAGCTACTGACATTACTGAGATGTTTCACGTCTCACAGCAAACATGCACAGCATGCATTATGCATAGGTGTGTTATGTGTATATGGCCTACACCTCACCTATGACATGCACAGTTCAATACCAAGTTTAAAGTGTTAACACACTCACCAGCATGTAACGTCTGCCCTGCTGTCACACCAGAGGTACCTGCAACAATATGACACAGTTTGTCAGTGGCCACACCTGTGGCATTGCTACTGTGAGTGTGCTAAACTACAGTAGAACAACAGGCATAGGTGTACAGATACTATTAAAATTATCAGTATTGCACACAATAGGCAGCAGAACTGCTAAACACAGTACACATCTCACACATGCATAATCTAACAATACAGGTAACAGTAGTCCACAGCTAGGGCATGTTACCTGCACGCTCCATGTCACTGTGCTGGGTGGCTCCAGCCTCCATGATGACACATGTGTGATGTTGTTGTTGCTGTAGGCCAGGGGCCACCGCACTTAGCAGCAGTTCCTCCACTCTGGTGAGGGGGGGGGTGTATGGCCGCCCCACCACCTGTGGCAAGCTGTTGTCTGTGGATATCAGACGCACGCCGCCGGACATGTCTGATTAAATCACTGCAGTGATGGCGTACCTGCTCATATGTCCGGTTATGCATGCCTATGTCATTTACCCGACAAACAAGTTCTTGCCACAGTGCAGTATGCTCCTGACTCTCTTCAAAAGGAATCTTGAGTGGGTGGGAGATAGTAGGATTACCCCGGGTATCACTTCTGTGTCACTGTTAGACAGAGGCACAGTATACTAACCTCGAAAAAGGGCATAGCAAAATTAATTTAAAATGGGTGGCGAAAGCCAAACACACTCTGGCTAGGCTTATAAATGCTCTAGGGCAGATAGCCTAGTATGAACCTATATATATTATATATATATATATATATATATATATATATATATATATATATATATATATATATATATATATATATATATATATATGTATATACACATACATATGTATATGTCTACATATATATATATATATATATATATATATATATATATATATATATATACATACACATACTTGTAAACAGCCACTGCTGTACATATACATGCACATATATGCAGATATACTGGCCACCTTTCATGGTGGGAATATCAATTATGGAACAGTTGTGAGACATACGATTATGTAATGATATTGCACAGTGTTGTGCAGAATGCATTTCGCTATCCTCAGGCCGTATAGCCGTAGCAGACCTCACTGGCTGTACCTCAGTCCCACAGCATTTAACCACCACATGACATATACCTGCACTGCTTGCTGTTTTCAATGCCACACACTACAACCTACATAGATATGTGCACATAGCAACCTTCAAATACATATATATGTCCAGCCTTCACTAACAGTTGCAGTATGTCCCTTGCCCTATGCACATCTGCATATACATATAGATACGGACTGCTAACACATAAGGAGTGTTCACAGAATGTAGAGTACCCTTCAGACACATCATTCGAATTCCACAAATACATCTGTGTTACATACCTTACCTTTATATGTCTCACCTCAATCTGTTGTACCTGTTGTTTTTTTATTTTTATTTATTTAGGTCGGTGTCCTCCACTGCCTCTGTTTGTTTTAATTTTTGTTTTGGTTGGTCGGTGTCTCCAACCGCCTCTGTTTTTTTTTTTTTGGTTTGGTCTCTCCAACTGTTTGTCTGTCCGTCTCTCTCGCTTGCTCTCTCTCTCTCTCTCTCCAGTTCCTGCAATGATATTATTGCATGTGTGGACAGCAGGTACAAGCTGCTTTTGTAGGTATATGCACATGTGCATGTGATGGCCTCTGCACCAATTGGTGCCCACCATTTAGTAACTGCATGCAGCCTGCTGTGTGGTAATTGCAGTTCTCACTGTGATTTCAGGACACTGCTATAAAATGATAGGTTAGGTAGGCATAGGCCTTTCAGTTTTGCAAGGTGGGGACCATACTTGTTTGCTGTGGACACTGTTGTGTCAGTCAGAAGGTTGGTATATGTCTCATATCTGAAGCTGGGTTGTAGCCAGTGAAATGCATGTTGTACTGAAACCTGACTGTTGCTTCTTCCAGTACACTCTTCTCAGTGTGTAAGTTTACTCACACCTCCTAATGCTAACACTGGATACATGGGAGTATGTACTTTCTTTTGGAATTAGGGAATTAACTGGCATACAACAGTAGTTATTGCAATGTATTCCTATGGCTTTCCTATTTTCCCTTTACATTCACTCCTTGTAATGCATGTTATATTTTTTTATTGCAATGTATTCCTGTGGCTTTTCTATTTTCCCTTTACATTCACTCCTTGTAATGCATGTTATATTTCTTTATTGCAATGTATTCCTATGACTTTCCTATTTTCCCTTTACATTCACTCCTTGTAATGCATGATCTGAAGTAGGGAGTTCATTTGTCAGCAACCTGTGGGTCTTGGATCCGATATCGGATCCGAGCCGGCAACTTGTTTCAAGCTAATGGATCCGAGCTCCTAGCTCCTCCCCTCACCCATAATCCCCTGCTAACCCTCCATGACCCCAGATCTAGTTTGCTGCGCTTGTGGATAGCTGGATTCCTGTGAGCTCGTATAGTGCTAGGCAGTTAAGTCTTATTTTCTGTCACTTTCTAAAATTTTTCACTAAAATTTTTAAGTGTGTAAGTGTTAGGTTCCCTTTATAGTAAACAAATATTTTCTTTTAAGTAGTTTTCCCTCCCTTCGCTGGTCGTTAGAGTGTGTGTGTTGGTGTTGTGTTTTTTTGGGGCCTGTGTGTGTGTGTTACTTATTTTTCTTTAAGTATGGCTGAGGCCCCAAAAGCCATCTTTTCTAAATGTACCGAGTGTGGCCATAAGCTCTCCCCGGCTGATGGCCACACTCGGTGTGTTCGGTGCCTTGGGGTTGAACTCCTCTCCTCAGGCTGTACCATTTGTGCAGCGTTCAACCCCAGGGCACTGAAAGAGCGGAGGTCGAAGATGGTCTTGACGGGACTTTTACCCCCGGACTCGGCTCCGGCATCCGCTGCTCCCGTGGCTCCACCACAGCCTGTGGTTGCTGCCATTCCTGCCCCCCTTCCTCCGTCCGGGACTCAAACTCCCGCTAAAGTGTCGGAGGACAGGGAGGCCAGGAGGGAGAAATGGAGGGAGAAGCACCACAAGCGGCGGGCCGAGACCTCTGTTTCGGCCCCGCCAGCTAAGCGGGCTTCTCCCTCCACTGCTTGTAGGTCTCCCCTTGTTTCTCCCCGGGGTCCGAGGAGGAGAAGACCCGATCTCCATCGAGGTCATCGAGGTGGCATTCCAGGCCTGCCTCGATGACCTCTTCGAGATCTACATTTAGTATGTCCGATGCAGACTTGGACCGGATGATGCGAAGGTTCATCCAGGCCCAGCTGCAGATGGGAGTGCTCTTGCCTCCCCCCCCCCTTCGGGGGGGAGATCGACACCCTTTTTCCATCCTATTGCTCCTTCTCCGACCCGCTATCCGGGTTCGGAGCGTTCGGAGCCAAGCAGCGTTGGAGCCGGGGGTGGGTCGGCGCCGACAGTACTCGGTACTTCGGATCCGACCCTGCCCTCGAGCCTGTCAGATCCGACCTCTCGGAGCCATTGCCCGAGCTTTGGATCTGAGGGATTCAGTGTGCCTTCGGCTCCGTCCAGGTCGGAGCGCACTGGTCCTTCAGATCCGATGGTCTCGGCACCGGTTCCGATCCCTTCATCGGATCCGAGTGGGAGCCGACTTTCAGATCCAAGAGAGAGTGGTTCTCCCTCGGCCTTCGATGTTGTGGAGAGGGCTTTGTTGAGAGCATCCGGACCCCCGGTCCTTGTCTCGGCTCCTCCATGCACTCCCTCTCTGCTGGGCCAGGCTTCCATCACCCGGCCAAAGGGACAGCCTGCTTCAATGTCCCAGATGGTTCCATTGGAACAAGATGTTGCTGGCGAGGCCTCCTCGGACAGCCCCCCCGAGGAAGTGCCCCACAAGCATAAGTGCAAGAGGAGGCACGTGGACTCCCCTGAGTCCTTAACCGAGGACAAGGACTTGGAGGAAGGGGAAGGCTCCCCAAGATCGCCCCCTGAGGATGTCTCCTTTGGAGACATCATGGAGATGCTGAGGATCAGAGGTGGGTGGTCTGACCCCAAGTCTTCCTCTGACGAGTCCGTGTTTCTGGAGGCATTCGAAGCAGGCCCGTCTACCTCTTGGGTGTCCCCTCCGGCCGCCCCCCTGGTGGACCTTATTACCACCAGGGCGTGGAAGGATCCGGACACCGTGGAGCCAATACCAAAACACCCGGACAAAATACTTAGCCACTCTCGGACCGATCACACTGGAGTAAGGGCCCCCCCGTAGATGTCATGTTGACGGCGGCAGCCACGAAGAGGGAATTGGCTCAGGAGAGCCCCTCAGTCCATCCACCGAGCAAGGAGTCCCGCTCGATGGACCGCTTAGGGAAGCGAGTTTTTAGTTCAGCGACCTTCTCAGTAAGGTCTCTGAACTATATGGCACATGTCATCAGGATGCAGCGGGATCTTATCAAAGAATACACTGCCTCCCCTCCTGAGTCCATCTCGGCGGATGACAAGCAATTGTACTCCACCCGAATGGCCACTCTGAGATCAATTTCAAATACCTCTATGCGGCTATTGTCCCACGCCACAGAGGGAGCCGCTAGAGCTAGCGGAGCAGGCCTAGTCATGAGACATCAGGCCTGGCTCCGTCATTGTGACTTTGCGGAGCCTTTTAAAGCGTCCTTTGCGAACGCCCCCTTTTGATGGTTCTGCCCTGTTTGGCAAAACGGTTCGCGAGACACTTGTCCAGAACGAGAAGGATGGGAAGACATTGCCTGCCATCGGAGTCCACTTCTCTGCACCCCAGTGGTCCTTTTCGAAAAATCAAAAGGGTCAGAAGAAGATGTGGTTCCGGAAATCGCAACATTCCCAACCCGCTCCAGACAACCAGTCCTACCGTGGCAGAGGAGGACAGGGAGGACGCCGCCCCAGGAGCAGAGGGGCTCCGAGAAACTTTGGGTCCAGAGAACTTTTCTCTGAGTGGCCTGCACAGCAGCCCTGAAGGGTTGCCCAGCTGCTCCACTCTGGAGGCAGTCGGGGCACTTCTCAGAACACCTAGCGGTATGGGAGTCCATCACGACAGACCGCTGGGTGCTTCGCATTATATCCAGAGGGTACAAAATACCATTACTCCATGTCCCCAAATTCAAAAATCTCCCCGATGTACCACCCAATCAGAGGGAGGCCACAGCCGCAGAAATTCAGCAGCTGCTAAGAAAAAGAGCCATCCATCCCATCCCCCAAGACCAGCTTGGATTAGGGTTCTACTCCAGGTTCTTTTTGGTGCCAAAAAAGACGGGGGACTTGAGACCGATTCTAGACCTTTCCCGCTTGAACCTGTCAGTAACCAAGGAAAAATTCCGAATGGTCACTCTTCAATCTATTCTCCCCCTTCTAAGGGAGAACAATTGGATGTGCTCTGTAGACCTCAAGGATGCGTACTACCACATTCTAATGGACAGACGATCCAAGAGGTTCCTCCGCTTCCGGCTGGGAGCCAGTCACTACCAGTTCAGGGTCCTTCCCTTTGGCCTCACCACAGCCCCCAGGGTGTTCACCAAGGTATTAGCAGTGATTGCGGCCCACCTGAGACTCCAGGGAATACAGGTCTTTCCGTACCTGGACGACTGGCTCCTGACTGCCCCAACAAGGCATCTACTTTGCTCAGCCAGAGACTTCTTTCTCCGCCTGGCCCCACAGTTAGGCATCACCATCAATGCCGACAAGTCCCTTCTGGCCCCAACACAAGTCATAGAATTCATAGGAGCCAGAATAGACACCAGAGGGCTACGAGCTTTTCTAACTTCGAGAGAATCCGGAATTTGCAACTCCATGTGCGGGCTATCCTCCAGTCAGAGACTTCACCAGCAGAATTGGTCCTGAGGGCACTAGGCTCCATGGCGGCAGCGATTATGCTCCTTCCATGCGCCCTCCTGAACATGCTGGTACTGCAATGGACACTTCTAGTGCAATGATCTTTTCTATCCCTTCCTCTTTATCACCCCATTGCTATCAGCAAGGCTTGCAGGATGGCTCTATTATGGTGGCTCCAAGCCTCGGACCTCCATACGGGCCGTCCCTTCTGCACCTCTCCCCCTCTTGCCACAGTGACCACGGACACCTCCCGCCTTGGGTGGGGGGGCATTATTCAGGCAGGATGGTCCAAGGCATGTGGAACGACACAGAGACCTCCCTGCATATCAACATTCTGGAGATGAGAGCGGTGCTATTCGTGTTGCAAGCACTTCAGGATCTCCTCCCCATAGGAACGATTGCAATTCAGTCGGACAACATGTCAGTTGTCTGGTACATCAACAAACAGGGGGGAACCAGATCTTACCCTCTATGCCGTGAAGCCATGAGAGTGTGGGAATGGGCGATCTCCACCAACCGCTTTCTGATTGCAACGCACATTCCGGGCAGACCAACATCCTAGCGGACAAACTCAGTCGCACCCTTCTTACCCCGTATGAGTGGTTTCTCAATCCACTAGTAGCGAAGCAGATATTCGCAATATGGGGGCAACCCTGCTGCGATCTTTTTGCATCTCCATCAAACACCAAATGCGGCAATTTCTTCACTTTAATCCCCCCTCCAGGGGAAACTCCAAGAGACGCTCTGGTGCATGCTTGGCCACCCGGTCTACTTTATGCCTATCCTCCTCTACCCCTGATGCTGCAACTCTTACAGAAAGCCTCGCGGTTGGGGAGCAGGATGATCCTCATTGCCCCATTCTGGCCTCAGCAAATTTGGTTCCCTTACCTGTGGTCTCACCTTGTGAATCCTCCTTGGATTCTAGATCCCAGTCCGGATCTCATCTCCCATCCGTCGAACTTACCGACCCCAAACCTGGACAATCTGAAACTGACAGCTTGGTTGCTCCAGTTCCACTCCTAGTTAGGACTCCCGGTATCTCTTCACCAGTCAAAGCCATCCTTGTGGCAGCGCATAAGCCCTCCACCAGGAAAGTGTACCGCAGTAAATGGAAACGTTTCTCCATCTGGGTGGAGCATCATGATCTAGATCCCCTTACGGCTCCTCTTCCGTCCATATTAGACTTCCTAACCGAACTCTTTCAGGAAGGCTCTAGTTGTTCAACTGTCAAAGTGCCATTGGCAGCCATATCACATTACCATGTGGGACATGATACAAGGCCTTTGATGTCGGCCAAGTTGTGTAAAACCTTTCTCAAGGGCACCTTCTTACTTAGACCCCCTATAAAAGAAGCCGTACCACCATGGGATCTTTCGCTAGTTCTTCAAGCCTTGACTGCTCCACCTTTTGAACCCGCTGCTTCAGTAGATCTCAAATTCTTGTCTTGGAAAACAGCATTCCTTGTAGCCATCACTTCAGCAAAAAGAGTTTCGGAGCTTCAAGCTCTTTCTGTGAAGCCTCCTTATTTGATCTTTCACCCAGACAGAGTGTACCTCAGGATCAATCCCTCTTTTCTTCCCAAGATAGCATCAGAAACCAACATAAACCAATCCATAAATTTACTGTTTTTCTTCCCTAAATATCAGAATAAGGGAGAGTACAAGCTGCACTCATTAGATGTTCATAGGCAGCTTCGCTTTTATACTCCTAGAACAGCTGGTCATAGACAATCCGGCCAGCTGTTCGTTTCCTTTGCCAAATTTAATTTGGGGAAAGCAATTTCAAAAGTATCTCTATCACGCTGGATTTCTCAATGTATCCTATTGGCGTATCAAGCCTCTGGGAGACCCGCACCGGAAGGAGTTCATGCACATTCCACTCGTTTCATCTCTACTTCTGCGGCCTTCAAGTCTAGAGTTCCATTGGATGATATTTGTTCGGCAGCCACTTGGGTTTCATCTCATACCTTTATTAACCACTACAAACTGGACGTGATTTCTAGAGGGAGAGCATCCTTTGGCTCTGCGGTGCTTCGCAATATCCTTCCATGATGGCCACCCAAGGTGCAGGTAGCTGGGGACTCTGTCCCACAGGTTGCTGACAAATGAACTCCTTACTTCAGATTAAGAAGTTATGTACTCACCATAACGTTCCATCTGAGTAGGTAGCTTCATTTGTCTGCAACCATCCCCCCCTCCTTCCCCCTGGCCTTATTTGGATCTATATGTAGTTGGATACCCATTTTTTGGGTATATATTGAGGGGCAAACTCGATCTGAGGTCATGGAGGGTTAGCAGGGGATTATGGGTGAGGGGAGGAGCTAGGAGCTCAGATCCATTAGCTTGAAACAAGTTGCCGGCTCGGATCCGATATCGGATCCAAGACCCACAGGTTGCAGACAAATTAAGCTACCTACTCAGATGGAACATTATGGTGAGTACATAACTTCTTATTATATTTCTTTATTGCAATGTATTCCTATGGCTTTCCTATTTTCCCTTTACATGCACTCCTTGTAATGCATGTTATATTTCTTTCAGCACCAAATTATTGTATATCTGCTGTGGCTTAGTGGTACGTCATGCAGACTGGTGAGTCCAAGGTGTGGGGTTTGAGACTGACAAGGGTATTTTATTTTGCTGCTGAGCAATACAAGGGCCTTGTCATACAGAGTGACAAAGGCACTTTTCAGCAGTTGTAAGCGAGTTGGCGCGGGTTTGCGTGACTCTTAGCGATGCTAAGCACCTCTTAGCTTAGCTTATTGTATTTTAGCAATACTAAGCTAAGCTTAGCTTAGCTTATTTTATGTTAGCAATAGTAAGCTAAGCTTGGCGTAGCTTATCATATCTTAGCAATGCTTAGCTAGGCGCACACATGCGCACACTGGTGCAAACCCGCTTACTACTGTTTACAAGTGCTCACTCCCACTAACCCCTGCACTCATGTCTTTGACAGAAAAGTAAATGGGGAGATAGGAATGTGGTGATAAAGGGGGCAGAAAGAGGGGAGGACAGTTGGGGAAACTAGCTTGGGATGTACACGATGGATGCGGAGAAGGTCCATAGCTCCCATTTCTTTACCAGCAACAACTGTGCATATGCAATACATTAGGTGGGATATTTGAAACCTTCCACCCCTGAGAGTGGTGAGGATATCCAAGTATGTTGTACTACCAATTATGAATATCAGGCACATGCACTGTTTGTGAACTGCTATACTGTCATTAGTACGTTACTCACATCTGAACAGTTTGTGGTTTGTGTTGGCATTAGCACAGTCTGCTCAGGACAACTGGACATATTTCTGTACTGTGTATGCCTACCTACACCCTTGGTTGTGCCTGACTACACGGGTATATAGTACCTTTGGGTAGGGGTGCAGAACTGCAGTGTGCATTATTTATTATCGTGTGATGTTTATCTTACTGAACATGCAGAGTTGCTGTGTACCTGTAAGTCTATGAAGGCTTGTAGTCTGTCTGAGTAGCTCCCACCTGTGGACATATCCAGATGGTAGACAGAGGTCAGACTAGTATTCTTTGACTGTGCACCACAGCAGTCTTTTCAGCACCTGAACAATGGCATTGTCACAGGTGGTGGCTAGTAGTACATGGCTACATCCTTTGCTATTTCTGTGTTGTACTTCTACATAAGGGCATGCTTGTGGGATTCATTCTACAGCTATTTGCAGAGTGTGTAACAGCAGACAAGCTGATATGCCTGTGTATTTCTGACTCTTCCAGGCCTCAGATACTCTCACGTATATATTTGAACAGCCTCAGGGAAAGGTACATATAACTGGGATACACCTGACATATAGTTCAGACATTTTTCAGTTCAGACTTTGGGTGATTCAGAGCATTTCTATTACTACACCTTTTCTGACATGCAAGCGGTGTCTACTCTCACTTATTGACATTTGTTATTAAGTGAGATTCAACATCTTTCTGCCTACTGTTAGCACATTTCACAGGGATTCAGAGGGGCACAGCTAACATTTGTTTACATATCAGGGTCATCACTGTAGAACAGTCACTGTTGTGAGGTCTGGCCTGTGACCTATGCAAATATGCCAGTGTTTATCCTGCCCTGATACTGTCTGGGGTTTGTAAGCTGCTACTGTAACCTTATTCCCTACTAGCATGGCCGATTCTCTTTTCACAGTCATGTCATGCAATTCAACAGCACCTGCTGGTTAAGGCCCACAGTACCAGATTTGTGTTATGGCATTCCTGTTTTCCCTTTACATTCCCTCATAGTAATGCATTATATATTTATTACAGCAACAAATTATTGTATATCTGCTGTGGCTCAGTGGTAATTCATGCAGTCTAGTGTGTCCAAGGTCCGGGTTCGAGACTGACAGGGGTATTTTTTTTTGCTGATGAGCAGACTACAGGCATTGTCATACAGAGTGACTAAGGCACTTTTAAGCAGTTGTAAGTGGGTTTGCGTGGGTTTGCATGACGCTTAGCTAAGCGCACACAAGCGCACACCCACTGACTACTGCTTAAAAGTGCTTACTCCCGCTAACACCCGTGCTAATTTCTTTTAAAGAAAAGAAAATGGGGAAATAGGAAAGTGGTGAAAAAGGGGGCACAAAGAGGGTAGGACAGTAGGAAAACAAGCTCAGGATGTGCAGGAAGGATGTAGGGAAGGCCCATAGCTGCCTAATTCTTTACCAGCAACAACTGTGCATATGTTAGAAATTTAGAGTGAAATTTGAAACCTTCCACCCCTGAGAGAGGAGTGAGGACAACAAAGTATGTTGTGCAGCCAATTGTAATTATCAGTTTACATGTCCAGCAGACATGTGTGCGAAATGGGCAGCTATGTATGGGGCGTAATTTTTTTGCGGGCACAGATTGCCCTTTTTTTATTTTTTTTTCAGGTAGGAGTGGAATGTGAGGTAAAGGAAGTAGGAATATTGAGAGAGGTGGGTTGGGGAGGTTAACAGACAAGACAAACAAGACGCATACAGGGGCGGAGTATGACACGTGGTGGGTACACACAATTGACGGGGACAGATGCTTGGATATCGCAAACCCATTAGCCCACAGATGGCAACAGTGGAACTGAGATCCTCACCCATGGGCAGTTACCACTGTGCTTTCACAACCCAGGCAAAAAATGCTCACTGTATCACTGTTTGTAGCATGTTACATTTGTTCAGCAAAATTTTAACAGTTTTTAATATTCACTCAAGGGTTTATAAGAAGATAACAACAACAAAAAAAGTTGTTTATTTTCAGTACAGACAGTGCAATGTAACGTGCTACAAACAGTGATACAGTGAGCATTTTTTGTTATTTAAGCATTTGTATTCGTGAAACAATGTATGCACCAAGACATTTTTTTCTTGATAATTAATGGGTGTGTCAAACACAGTTAATTAATTATTTAATTGGTCAGCCAATGAAGCATCTGTATAATCAGTTTAAAAGCTCTAATGTTTGTTGAAATCTTTACACTTGAAAAATCCCGGTAATACTGGGCGAAAGCGCTTGTGGTGATTTCTTCGTGAATTAAAGCTTGTTGGATTTTATTTCATTTGTGCACTCTGCATTTTTTGAACATTTGGAAGTTGTAGTTTCAGCAGCATTCAATTGGTATTTTAGAGGTGAATATTCACTTGCATTGGAGTGGTTTTGGTCATTCGCACTTTTAGTTTTTCGTTTTGAAGCTTCAATTTCTTATTAAGCAATGGGCACACCCGCGCAAACAAGCACAAATACGGGCAGCTATATCGTGGATTTAAAAAAAAAAATTAATTTTTTTTTTATAACTCTGATGGGGGTTTACAGTGTCAGGGAGTGTGGTGTTGGGTGCAAGTACATTTGAGCGGACTCGCTCTTGTCTGTTGACATTATGCTTTTTAAAACCTTGCAGGGGCATGGACTTTTAGACTGCTCGGCAGTTTAACACGCCCTCTGCTTGCCTACTCAGTCCATGTAAGAGTTACGGATGAGTCAGCGTGTCCTCATGAATATTCATGGCATGCTGACTTCAGACCGTTCAACTGCAGCCCCCGAGTAAGACATATTAAGTCTTACACGGAGGTTTCGTGAATCCGGCCCTATGTCATTACATGAAAACCTGTCAGCTATACATATAATATCACATGCGATATTAGCTTTCTTAACTATATAGCCATAGCATTCTGGGCTGAGTAGTCTCCCTTTAAAACTTAGCATTTTAAACAAGCTGTCTGTGTGTTTCTGACCTCCTGACCTCTTTCATTGCAACCCATGTGTTTGATTATTTAAATATGAAATATATACGGTACCAGTTTACTTGGCAATATGCTTGTGTTAAAGACAAAGATAATCACTTATACAGTATAGAAAAAAATCAAACAAAGAGAAGTACTTGGAGTGATGAAGCAGAAATACAGCATTATTATTCAGAAATAAAATATAATACCTAGTGGCCATTTTATCAGTATGAGTTACTCAAATGTTCATCATTTGATCAGAGCTGCAGTATCCCTAGCTATAGGAGTTGCGTCCTGGATAATTTATAACAGCCATCCCTCTTGCAAAACTTAAGGGCACCTACCTTGCATGCAAACTATTATCAGATTCAGCAGAGCTGAAGAAAACCAACAGTTTGGGTGCCAAGCCCTTCAGAGCTTTCCTGCCACTGAAAAATGTTCCTCTCACAGGCTTTTAAGGATCAACATACAGCTAGTATTTCTCCATTGCTTGGCTAATAAGTTCCCTTCATGGGAAAAAAAACTTTCCACATTTGTATTTTCTAACAGAAACTTAACCTGTTTAGTGTAATTAATTAAGCTAAGGATTGGACTGTCATATAACTTCATTTTTCAGTTAAGGGCAACTTTTAACTGTTTTGGAAAAAGTTGTAAATACTTTATTTTTCATTGTTTTTCTACACTGAGCTTTTACTAAAGTACTTTTAGTGCTGGGCTAAAATTTTTGTGGTTTTACTGTGTCTTTTTGTGGGAAAAAATACTTTTCTATTACTTAACTGTTTTTCTGACTAATGCTGTTAGTATACCCTGCAGTTAGCATTGTCGCCTCACAACAAGAGGTTCTCCAGTTTAGTTCTTGGCTGGGGTGCCTTCTGTGCAGAGTCTGCATGTCCTCCCTGTGTTTGCTCTGATTTCCTCCAACATTCCTAAAACATGCTGCAGGTGGATTGGACACTCTAAATTTGTCGTGTGTGTGTGTGTGTGTGTGTGTGTGTGTGTGTGTGTGTGTGTGTGTGTGTGTGTGTGTGTGTGTGTGCGTGCCTTCTGAGGAAGATTGGGTACTGGCCTGGCAACTCAACATCAGAAAACTCTACTGTCACTTGTTCTACAGACCAATGATCTCTGAGATGACCCCCAATGGGAGCAGCTGAAAGAAGAAGCTGTCAGTATACCATGCATTTCAGGCTCAATTTTAGGCTTCACAATTGAACAGCTTACCAGTTT
The DNA here is from genome assembly GCF_019279795.1 of Protopterus annectens. Lineage (NCBI taxonomy): Eukaryota > Metazoa > Chordata > Ceratodontiformes > Protopteridae > Protopterus > Protopterus annectens. The sequence goes on along the minus strand of NC_056745.1, from coordinate 100,764,747 downwards.
CTTGGTTCTTCCTTCTTCCAGCCACAAAAAGAAAAAAGTTTCTAAACAGCATTTGCCACACAAACAGGCTACAAATTTGCCCCAGCCTCAGATAGGTGACTCTGCTATGGGCATTTCTGTTTTTTCAGACTATTCAATCTGATGTTGTTAATCTTCATTCATTCCTTACTGATGGGTGTCTGTTCCATCCTTGGAAACGAGTTGGCCTTGTAACAAACTTGTGCCAGCCAAAAAACATATGAGTTAAGCTTTTACCCACAGTGCCCTTCTCCCTGTTACCTCAGATCTCTTTTGCCACATAGCCATAAAGCCATGTCAAGCCAGCTCTCAGCTAAGTACTTAGTATTTTTTGCATATAAATGTGTGTTCTTGTATTTGTTCACCTTATTTTTCATTCTAAATTTCCTTACTTAATCTGTCACTAGTTTTTGACCACTCTTAATTATCCTTTCAGTATCTTTTCCTCAAATGCCTTACAGTAATCTCAAGTACTATTGCTGGTACGGCCCTATCCCTTTACCCTCTGTGTCCTACCCATTGTGTCAAGAAGTCTTAAGAATTTGGCAATGGGCGATAGCTTCCAACCGCTTTCTAATTGCAATGCACATTCCCGGGAGTTCCAACGTGATTGCAGACAAGCTGAGCAGATGCATCCTACTGCCTCACAAGTGGTCCCTTAATCCTGTTATTGCAGCGAAGATCTGAGGCCAGCCTTGCTTCAACATATTCACCTCTCCAGCAAACCACAAATGCAGCAGCTACTTTGCCCTCATTCCCCTGCACGGGGAGTCACCGAGGGATGCTCTGATTCACAATTGGCCCACAGGACTTCTCTATGCTTTCCCTCCATTCCCCCTGATCCCCCCATTTCTAAAGAAAGCCCCTTGTCTGAGAAGCAGAGTAATCCTCATTACTCCTTAGTGGCCATGACAAGTTTGGTTTCCCTTCCTTTGGCCTCATCTGATAGATCACCCATGGATTCTGGATCCAACTCCAGAACTGATCTTGCACCCACAAGGGTTGACTCACCTGAACACCCCCAGTCTCAAGCTGACAGCTTGGTTTCTCCACTTCCGTTAATCACCAGGCAGAATAACCTTACCTCCCCAGTGAGTGATATCCTCCTGGCTTCACAAAAAACATCCACCAGAAAAATCTATCTCAGCAAGTGGAAGAGGTTCCTTATTTGGTCCCGACAAAAACAATTAGACCCTTGTTCAGCTCCTGTTGGTGTGGTTTTGGATTATTTATCCAGTCTTCTTCTTTCAGGAGTAGCAACCTCAACCATTCAAGTACACTTAGCTGCTATCTCAAACTTCCATAATGGGTTTCAGGACTCATCACTAATCTCCCATCGTCTCTGCAAAACTTTTTTAAAAGGTGTCTTGCATATCAGACCACCCTACAAGGAACCCATCGAACCTTGGATTTTAACACTAGTACTACAATCCTTGACACGATCACCCTTTGAACCTGCTTCCACTTGTGACCTAAAGTTCCTGTCCTGGAAATCACTATTTTTGATAGCTGTCACATCAGCCAGACGCATTTCAGAGCTTCAGGCTTCGTGTATTAAACGCCCTTACATGGTATTTCATAAAGACAGAGTATCACTCTGGACTAATCCTTCCTTTCTGCCCACGGTTATTTCAGAATTGACAATTGACCAGATGACTGACCTTCCAGTCTTTTTTCCCAACTACTCAAACAAAGAAGAATACTGCCTTCATTTGCTGGATGTACATAGACAGTTAGTTTTTACCTGGACAGAACTAAGTCATTACGTAAATCAGATCAGCTATTTGTGTCCTATTCAGGCCCAAAATTGGGAAAGCCTGTCTCAAAAGTAACCTTGTCCAAGTGGATAACAAACTGTATATCCTTGATTTACCAACAAAATAAAATTCCTCTACCCTGCAAAGTCAGAGCACATTCCACCAGGTCAGTAGCAACTTCTGTTGCCTTTCATGCAAAGGCTTCACTGAATGATATTTGTGCAGCTGCAACTTGGGCTACCCCTCATGCCTTTATCACTCATTACAAATTGGACTTGGCCTCCATGGAAAAAGCATCCTTTGGTTCAATGGTACTCAGGAACATTCTTCCATAAGGGCCTCCCAAGACTATACGTAGCTAGGGACTGTGCCCCATCAGTAAGGAATGAATGAAGATCAAAAACATCAGATAAAGAAGTTATGTCCTTACCATAACGTTCCATCTGTGTTGTTCATCTTTATTCATTCATTATATCCCACCCACCTTCCCCCTCTAGAGGCTCCTGGGGGATCGAATTGGGTCCTACTCCTACTTAAGGGTTTCTGCTCAGAGAAAGCCTCTGCTTTACTTATAATGGGAAAACTCAATCTGAGGTAACAGAGAGAATGGCATTGTGGGTAAAAGCTTAGCTAGAGAGTTTTTTGGCTGGCACAAGCTTGTTACAAGGCCGACTCAGTTAAAAGGATGGAACTGGCATCCATCAGTAATGAATGAATGAAGATGAACAACACAGATGGAACGTTATGGTAAGAACATAACTTCTTTTTTTCTACCCTGGCTCCCTCTGGTATATTCCCTTCAGCCACCCAGAGGTCTTATATCTGACAGAAGTCAATCTCCTTTTATGGAATTTCCTGTTGAAAAGAAGTAGAAAGTTAAATACTTGCATTTCCCTGTCTCTTTTACTTTAGAGAATATTTTATTGGGGTGTAGTATTGTGGTATAGACATAGTCACAAAAGGAGGTCTTTATAGGGAGAGGTATTTACTGTCACTTTCATGTTTTCAATTTTCAACTTTGTCTCTCCTTTTTTTCTGGATTTTGTCTAGCATTAATAGTCTTGAAGGCTGTTTTGGTTTGATCATTCATTGCCTGAGGCAAAATCACCTCAGCCTCAGACTTGACTGTCTTAAGATCAAGAGTCAGCTTATTCATGACACCATTTATCCATTATGTTTTCCTCTCCTTTCCTGTAGAATAACTTTTGGTGGCAACAGATAAACATTTGTTCCAAATGTCTGAGATCTGAGTGTGGATTGTGTGATTGCCAGGACAACATTAAGGGACCAGGTGTGCAGTGTCATTAACACATCCTAGTTCCATGGGAAGAACATTGTGCAGATTACACATATTATACCATCTTTGAATTTAGAGTTGAGGTACATGTGCTTGTTACTTCACACTTAGATTAGTACTGTGCCCTTATCTCTTGCTTTTTGCTTGACTGGAGCAGTTGCAGAGCCCCATGGCCAGACTTAGTATTCCTCATACTGGTAATTTTATGCCAGTTTTCTGTGATCTGCAATTATGGTTGTGACCAGATGTGTCATTAACATTCTGACCGTCACCTATCGTGCCCTTCACAATCTGGGCCCTGCTTATCTTAAGCCTTGTGTCCTGACTAGACAGCTTAGATCATTATGTGACTAACTGTTGGATGTTCCACAGCCTAGATTAGAAATATCTAGTAGAATGTTTTGTTTGTTTTTTGCATATGTTGCCCTAGTCCTAGAATCAACTAAAATCCCTGATTTAAGTGAGTTACTCGGAGTACCCCTAAATTTCAACCTTGATAAGACATTTGACTATTTCCTAATTTTTATTATTTAGAATAATTAATCATATGTTTGCTGCAATTTTTTAATGAATCTGCCTCTCTTGTTATGCTATGTTGCTGCTTTTATTTATTTATTTATTTATTTATTTTACATTTGTTTACAGGGATAAGTCCAACTGGGTTGAAAGCCAGTTTTCAGTGGAGGCCTGGGGAGAAAAGCTCCACAAAAAATACAAACAGAAAAATACAAATGGGAAATACATTGAGAGACAGATAAGACAGTACATAAGCACACATTTGTTACATGAACTAAAACTATTACAATCTAAAGAAAAGGCAGGAAATATTTAAAATTATACAAAATTATTTACATGTAGTAACTGTTACAGTCTAGTAAAGGTGAAAATTATATAATTATATTACAGTCTGAATTTTCAACTAATACATACATTCAGGTAAAAACTGCTGCCAATATGACTGCATTTAAGAGCAGGTGCAAGGTGAATGTCATATAGGGAGAAAGAGTGATTTCTGGGTGTTCACTGTTAATGTGAGATGCCTGGAATCTAGTCATCTAAATGCTTTTAAATAAGTAAAATAGGAATACGTAAACAAAGGATGATGCCACAATACATACAGAAATGATTGGACCACAAAGTAAGGGTAAAAGAACCAAAGGAGGAGGTGAATCCATCTTCATTAAGGATAAGTACACCTCGAGACTGGTGAGACACTGACTCTCTTGAGCTACTCCATGTCCAATTAACTATAGGCAGAGTCCCCTACCACATCACAAGTCCTCCACAATGAAACAGAAAAAGCACACTGCATACCTGGACTTACTGGAATTGTTTGCCATACAGCCTGACATCTTACTCATGGTTGATTTTAATTATCCTACGATTGACTCGAAAACATACATGACCACAAACATGGTGGTTCGGAGGTTCTTAGACTTTGTCAATGCAAATGCACTGGAGCAGCTAGTCAGCACACCCACAAGAGGTTCAAATGTCCTGGACATAGTAGTCACTAACATGGGAGAGCATTGCCCCCCCCCACCGTGTGATGTCCTCCCTGATAAGATTTGACCATAAAGCAGTCTTGTTCGATGTAATTATAAGACCAGATACCCCATCAAGCTCAAAAACTCTTAAGAATTTTTCAGGGACAAATTACCTCGTACTAAGTGATGGTATAAGAAGTTTCTAAGCCTCCTCGAATGCAGATAACATGAACTTCTATGCAGAGAGTTACACTGATGTCCTGTATAACCATTTAGGGAGTTGTATAGAATCGGCTGTACCTGACCGGATTAAAACCTGGTCTTGCCTAAAAAAACAAGCCACCCTGGCGGACCCCTAGTATAAGCAGGCTGTACAACAAGAGAAAGAAGATAATGTCCAAGTACAAGAGGGAACTGACTCAGCAGAGCAAGAAATCCCTCTCTAGCTTAAACAAACAAATTAGAGAGCTTGTCAGGTCCTCTAAAGCTAATTATAAAGCAAAAATAGCCTCCATAGCTAAGGATAACCACAAGGCATTCTTTAACTATGTCCAGATCTAAAAGGATTACCCAGCTATACGTTGAACTGGTTGTGAATGGCACCACTCATACTCAACCGTAGGTAATAGACAACCTTCTAGCTGACAGATTTGGAGTAAACTTCACCTCTCTGTCTCCTCCAGTCATCCCCAAAGTATATTTACCACCATTCGTCACCCTATTATCTGAAGAGAGCAGGTCATCGCAGTGCTTTCCAAGGCCAAAAACACAACTTCAATGGAATCAGACAACATCCCAGGTTGCCTTTTAACAACTTAAAACATAACCTAGCAGACCCAATTTGATCCCTGTTTAACCAAAGGCTGCAAACTAGCTATTTTCTGGTGGAATGGAGGACAGCAACAGTAATCCCTCTGCACAAAAGGGTACCATAAGATTGACCAACCTCATCTGCAAGGCCATGGAAAGAATCAATCTGGTGCTGTAAATTTTTATTCATTCCTTACTGATAGGACTTTGGTTCCGTCCTCGGAACAGACAGCCATTTCTGAGCTCACGCCAGCCAAAAACTCTCAGCTAAGACCTACCCATAATGGCCTTTTCATAGTCACTCCAGATCTCGTTTGCCCCATTCCTTGTCAGACATGCCTAGCCTCTCTCTCTCTCAAAGCTAAGTGGAATTTTGTGTTTTTTTTTGTGTAGTTTCTCTTAAAACTTTGTCATTTTTAGTCAGTTTCGCCTTTTCTTCCTGTTGCCTATAACCTTCTTCTCTTTCCTACCCTTTACCTTTGGTAGTTAAATCATTACCATCGTTGGTACTGTCCTTCTCCCCTGCCTTTGGTAGGCCTTCCTTTACCACTTGTGGTATTTTTAAATACCATCGTTGGTATTCTCTCCTTTTCTTCCCCTTTTTGTTGTTTTTTTTCCTTTAGGATAGCCCTTTGTTGCAAGTACTATGTCAGACAAAGTTAAGTTGGGGGTTTAAACAGTGTGACAAGTGTGGGTGTAAGATGCCCAATGCGGATGGCCATGCTCAATGCGTCTACTCTCTGGGCGTGGACCATATAAATGCTGCTTGTGATATTTGTTCTAGTTTTAGCAATCACACTCTAGCAGAGCACAATAACAAGCCAAATCATGAAAGATTTAATCAAAACGCCTTTTTTCGGAGGGTCTCTCTGGATCGAAGGTCTCACCGCCTCCTAAGACCAAAAAACACAAGGAAAAACAGAGTCACTCGGTTCCTGCATCTCCATCAGTTATGGAACTGAGTCAGCTCTGTGCTTCTCCGGCGCCCTTGGCGCAGACCTCTTCGGCACCAGGCCTTGTGTCTTCGCCCTTGGTGCCATCTCTGATGTTGACTCCTATTTCGGTTCCAGCTTCGGCACCATCAGCTTTGGTGCCATCCTTGGTTCCGACACTAGCTTTCATGACCATACCTGCTTCGGCACCATCCCCGGCCACAGTACCGATAGCTTATACGGCTTCACAGACCATGACCTCGGTTTTTAAAGTCGAACATCGCCCAAGAACTAGATACTCTCCAACGTACATCCCCTTTTCGGGGCATTGATTTAGTGCCTTTCTTGAAAGACCTGATTCTCCTTCAGCAGCCTCCTATAGATCCACCAGGAGCCTTTCTGAACAAGATGTAGTGCGGGTTGTGGACCAGCTTCTGGCAGCTAGGGGATTGCCCACCCCAGCTAGACATTCTGTCCCCTTTGGCTCAGAACCCTTCACAGCATATTCCCCTGTTTATCCTCATCCGGCCTCTACCCAGGCTTCAGAGATCTCGGTACCGATGACCACCCCAGTGCGTACTGTCTCGGCCCCAACTGAGGAGTTTTCCCTGTCAGCATCAAACTCCCTTGCTGCATCAGCTCCATTGGAACCAGTACACTCTCAGAGCAGTGTTTGGACTGTCGGCACCTTAGTACCTAGCCCGGCACCTATTTTTTCACTGGCGCCATCAGTGTCCATGGCTCAGACAGCTTCCAGTTCTCTCAGAGCTCGTCACGTGGAGGTGGGCTCCTCAGGGCGGGGTGTGACCCCAGTTCCGAGGTTGTCCTTCTCAGTTCTGGGCTCTCATCCCTCCTTGGGTGGGCCTGCTTTCCAGGTGATGGAGAGGGTCCTTGCCTCCACAGGCTCGCAGTCAGCATCAATGGCATCAGTGCCAGAACCCTCCTCTAGCATGTAGCTGTCCCAACCCCCTACTTTGGGATCCCGGGCATGCAAGACCTCCCTTTGAAGGGAACTCTTTCTCTGGAGTCCTCCTCAGAAGATCTCACTGGGGAGCCACCCCTAAAGAAATGGTGCAAGAGGAAGCACCTTGATTCCCCTGAGGAGTCTATCACTGAGGACACCGATTGCGATAAGGGAGAAGGGTCCCCATGGTCTCCCCCAGATGACATCTCATTTGGAAGACATTCTCGAAGTCCTCAAGCAGCAGGGAGACTGGAAGTCCTCTAACCCTTCTTCTGAGGAATCTGTGTTCTTGCAGGCCTTCCGTGCTTGGCCATCTACTTCCTTACTGACCCTACCTGTGGATGAGCTTATTAATCTGATCATGCAGCATGCCTAGAAGGCCCCGGACAATGTAGAACCTGTCCCCCGCAGGCCGGAGAAAATTCTATCCACCCCTGAAGACCATCCCAACTGGTTGATTCCATGGTCATAACGGTGGCCACCAAAAGGAAACTGGCAGAAGATAGTTCCACTGTCCATCCTCCGAACAGGGAGTCTTGGGCCATGGACAGACTAGGGAAGTGGACCTATTCTTCAGCAACCTGGCACACTTCACTCACCTCCAAGGAGACCTAATCTCTGAAATGTCTTCCTCTTTGGCGCCACTGTCGCCTCGCAGCTAGCTACCCTTGAATCTATCTCGAACTCCTCATTGTGTTTGATATTTCACACCACCGAGGGGGCAGCTCGAGCTGCCGCATCAGGCATTGTCATGAGACGTCATGCTTGGATGCATTTGTGTGATTTCACAGACCCCTTTAAATCTTTCTTCGTCGACGCGCCTGTTGATGAATCTGCACTTTTTGGTTCCAAAGTACGTGACACACTAGCATGAAATGAGAAAAAGGGAAAGATCTTGTCTGCTGTGGGCATATGTTTTTCCACCTCCCCAGAGGTCCTACTCCAGGAACCAGAGGGGAGAAAAATTGTGGTTCAAGAAATCCCAAGGATCCTTCCGTGACACTCATGGTGAGCAATTCCCCCGGGGCAGAGGGGGCAACTCATCTCGAAGATGGGCCTTTCAGGGTTGAGGCGGTCTGCATAACCAGAGTACTGTAGAAGTCCTTCTCTGGATGACCCTACCAGTGCTCCTGAGCAGCAGCCCGATTGCTTTCCTCTGGAAGCAGTTGGTCGTTTTTCGCTGCACCTAACAGCCTGGCAACTTACTACTACTTCCGATGTTTGGGTGCAGAGAATAATATCCAGAGGCTACCAGATATCTTTTGATTTAACTCCCAGACCCATCAAATGAATCCCCGATGTACCACCCAGAGGAAGGTAGCAGCCTTAGAAATAGAAAATCTGCTAAGAAAAAGAGTCATCCAACCAGTCCCACCAGACCAGAGAAAATCCAGGTTTTACTTGAGGTTCCTTTTAGTGCCAGAAACGACAGTGGACTGGAGACCAATCCTGGATCTCCGCCTATTGAACAAATTTATCAAACCTCAAAAATTCTGGATGGTAAGGGTACAGTCCATTCTCCCCTTTCTAGAGAGGGACAACTGGATGTGCTCTATAAACCTCCAGGACGTGTATTACCACATAAAGATGGATTACTGCTCCCGGAGATTTCTCCGTTTCTGGCTGGGAGCCAATCACTACCAGTTCAGGCAGTTCATTTGGTCTCTATATATGGCAGTTGTAGTAACTCATCTTCGACTACAAGGATTCCAGGTGTTTCCGTGTCTAGACGATTTGCTCCTTATCGCCTCGACCAGGAATCTTCTACTCCACAGCCTCTCTTACACTCAAGGCCTTGCTGTCCTCAACAAGGACAAATCTCAAATGTCCCCAACAAAAACACTGGAATTCATTGGAGCAGTTTTCGACACAACATCCTGTCAAGCTTCCCCCCCTCCTCAAAGGCTTTTGAAAATAAGACACCAAATCCAAACCCTTCTTCCACAGTTCTTTGTACCTGCACGCCTTGTACTGCAACTCTTAGGCTCCATTGCAGCTGTCATTACTCTAGTACCTCTGGCGAGGTTGCACATGAGAATATTACATTGGCTCCTTCCTTCACAATGGTCGATCTTAACTCAACCACTCTACTACATGATATGTCTTACAACTCTTTGCAAGAAAGAAATGCTATGGTGGATGAAGCCAGAATCAAATCTTTGGTTTTGACCGTTCTGTCTCCCCTAGCCCACAGCCACAGTGACCACAGATGCTTCCCTGTTAGGGTGGGAGGGCATTTCCAGGGAAAGAAGGTCCAAGGCACCTGGTCCCCCATGGAAGCCAATTTGCAAATAAATGTTCTGGAACTGAGGGCAGTTTTCTTAGTGTTGCAAGCGTTCCGTACATCCCCCCTTTCTGGGACCATTGCAATTCATCCGGACAACATGTCAGTCATCTGGTATATCAACAGCAAGGCAGAACCAGGTCTTCCCCCCTGTGTCGGGAAGCCATTAGGATTTGGCACTGGCGATAGCTTCCAACTGCTTTCTTATAGCAACGCACATTCCTGGGAGTTCCAACCTTTTTGCGGACAATCTGAGCAGGAACATCCTGATGCCTCATAAGTGGTCCCTCAATCCTGTAATAGCCAATTGGATATCCCGCCGCTGGGGCAGGCCTTGCTGCAATCTGTTTGCTTCCCCCTTAAACAACAAATGCAGAAGCTACTTTGCCCTGATCCCCCCTCAGCGGGAACCACAGAGGGATGCTGTAACGCATGATTGGCCCCCGGGTCTACTGTATGCCTTTCCCCCATTTCCCCTCACCCGAAATTCCTCCAGAAAGCTCAAAGGTTGAGAAGCAAAGTGATCATCATTGCCCCTTATTGGCCCTGTCAAGTCTGGTTCCCTTTCCTATGGCCGCATCTGATTTACAGCCCATGGATCCTGGATCATTCCCAAGGTGTGCTATCTCATCCTCAGGGACTGATTCACCCCAGTCTCCACAGCCTCAAGCTCACAGCTTGGTTCCGCCACTTCTAATGATTGCCAGGCTGCCTAAGATCTCATCTCCCATTCGTGAAATTCTTCTGGCTTCACACAAACCTTCCACCATGAAAATTTATTCTAGTAAATGGACTAGGTTCTCTACTTGGGCCAAAGATCAGAACATAGACCCTTTCTCTATGCATATTCAAAAGATCCTACAATATCTGACGATTCTTCTACATGCAAGAGCCTCAGCATCGACAATCACTGTACATTTAGCAGCTATCACAAATTTTCATAATGAACTTGATAATTCTTCTGTTATGTCACACCACCTGTACAAAACCTTTTAGAAAGGAGTATTACACGTTAAACCTCCTGTCAAGCCCCCCGTAGAATCCTGGGACTTGACCTTGGTACTTCAATCATTAAAAGGCCCACCTTTCAAGCCTTTTGAGTCTTGTAATATAAAATTTTTATCATGGAAGACTCTACTTCTAGTACCACTTACCTCAGCGAGAAGAGTATCTGAGTTGCAGGCCTTGGGTGTCAAGAGACCTTACTTGATCTTCCACAGGGATAGAGTATCCCTTTGTACTGACCCTTCTTTCTTGCCCAAGGTCATTTCTGGATTTTCCATTAACCAGTCTATTGACGTGCCAGTTTTCTTCCCTCAGCATTCAAACAGAGGGGAGTATCTGTTGCACACCCTTGATGTTCATAGGCAGCTTCATTGTTATTTGGGCAGGACTAAATCTTTCAGGAAAATGGATCAATTGTTTGTGGCCTTTGCAGGACCCAAACTGGGTAAACCTGTCTCCAAAGTGACTCTGTCCTCCTGGCTTAGAAATGTTATTACCTTTATATACCATCAGAATAAGCTATCCTTACCTTCCAGAATAAAGGCTCATTCTACTAGATAGATGGCTACTTCTGTGGCTTTTCATTCCAGAGCCTCTATGGATGATATCTGCGCAGCTGCCACTTGAGCAAGACCTCATACCTTTATCACTCATTACAAATTGTATTTGGCCTCCAGGGGACGAGCTTCTTTTGGTTCTATGGTGCTCAGGAATATCCTTCCTTAGGGCCACCCAGGACTCAAGTATCTGGGGACTTGGTTCTATCACTATGGAATGAATAAAACAGATAAAGAAGTTATGTTTTACCATAATGTTCCATCTGTTTTGTAGATCTTTATTCATTCATTACTTCCTGCCCTCCTTCCCCCTGCCTGGACTCTTGATGGACTTTAGGAATTCCTGGTTAGGGTATTTGCTCAGACAGAGCCTCCTACTGTTTTTCTCTTACTATCTCTATAATATAGGGGCAGACAAACTCGATCTGGAGTGAATATATGAGGGGCATTATGGGTAGGTCTTAGCTGGGAGTTTTTGGCTGACGCAAGCTTGGAAACGGCCATGTTGGTTCCGAGGATGGAACCGAAGTCCTATCAGTAATGAATGAATAAAGATCTACAACACAGATGGGACATTATGGTAGGACATAACTTCTTTTTATGGACCTTATTAACAAGGACATAGGTAATCTTCAAACTTTGGACCCAACTCAGTTCAGATTCGTTAAATGTAGATCATGCCTGTTAAATATGGTTGAATTCTTTGAGAAAGTCACCATGGCCCTGGACAACGGAAAAACAGTGCATACTGCCTATCTTGACTTAGCCATAGGATTTGACACAATACCCCCACTTAGTTATTATAGGGAAAGTCTCCCATTTGGGAATTAACCCCTACATTACCAGATGTGTAGCCAACTGGCTCACCGACAGGACACATACTGTAAAAGTGTGTGACTTCACATCTAGCAAAAGACCAGTTACCAGTGGCATACCATGGAGTTTTGTGCTGGGCCCCTTACTGTTTGGAATTTATTTCTCAGACATTCAGGCAAACTTGTACAGCCTGTGGCTAACCAAGTTTGCTGCTAACTGCAAATTGGGAGCAATCATTGATTCTCCCAGTGATGTTAATATACTGCAGACAGTGTTAACACAGAGAAATGATTGGTGCCAAAGCCATGGATTAAAGCTAAATGCAAAAAAATGCATTATTATTCCCTTTGGGAAAGCTAACATCCCTGCTAATTACATTATAGACATCACCCCCCCCCAAGTGTAGACCTAGTGGTACGTGATTTGGGTAGCCAGGTTGAAAGCAACCTGAAGTTTGACCACCACATATCTACAGTAGTAAGGAAATTGTTCTATGTGGCACATCTTATAAGTAAAGGCATCGCATCTAGATCTGAGGATGTTATAATTCCATTATACTCGCCCGTCATCCGACCAGTAATTGAGTACAATTCTTCCTTTTGCATATACCTCACCAGACACCTGCAACAACTGGAGAGACCACAGAGGTTGCTCAGCAATAAATTACAGGGTACAGAAAAACAGTATAAGTCCACAAATAAACACAAGAGGCTACACAATGACAATCAAAGCTGACTGTTTATTAACACACAACAGGCAATAAAAATGGTAGTGGGTGCTTTCATGTAAAAAGAACTCTTCTTCAGACTTAATGAATGCATCAGAGCTCACTAAATACAAATGAATGACTTATAAATCACCAATCAAAATCAGCATTCGATTAAAAGATAAATGACATCATTCCTTCTCATTTCAATAAAATAACATAAAATACTTCCCTACCATCAAACCTAGTGCAGTAAATTGTTATAAAAACATAAATGTAAACATGATAAAAGATTCTAAAACAATGTCAGACCTATAGGAAACCAAACAATAAATAAAATATATATGCATATACAGGCATATATAAAAAAAGTGGGTATTAAAATGAAGAGACACTGAGACTTATATTAAAAACCACACATACCATGAAAAAGAAAAAGAAAAAACATCATAATGAATGATAAAATAGCTTTATGTGAAAATTAAAACAATAAAGTAAAAGTGAAGATTAGAATAAAGCTTATTCATCACAAAAGTCTTTAAATATGGCCCATGTGTTAACATAGAAGGTTCCAACTATGATTTCATGAATTTATGATATCTAATGTGCTATGGGTCATTCAGCTAAGAAAGGTTTCAGAGAAACCTTATCATTAAGCCCATGGGCTTTATTGGCTTGTAGTCTTACAATCCATCTACTCTCTTGTCTCTATGGTTTCTGAGATCCCCTAACCTGGCTGTTTTATTTATCAATTCTATTGCAAGAAAGGTAAACCTATGAGTGGTATCATTATTGATAATATGCTTAGCTAGCGCATTACATTCATCCTCTTTATTGATGGTGTATATATGTTCCCTAACGCACTTTCTAAGGGTTCTATTAGTTTTACCTGCATAAAAGGAGGTACATTTCAGGCAAACCGCTAGATATATCAAATCTCTTGATCTACAGTCTGCATAGTAATCAAAAGTATATGTATTCCCTGTATCATGGTGGATAAAAGTATTATCGCTGGCCATATATGAACATTGATTGCATTTCCTACAAGGAAAAGTTCCCTTTCTAACTGAATCTAATCCCTTCTGTTTAGTTCTTTCATAACATAGTAGTCGTTTCAATGACTTTCTGTTCTTATATGAGAATCTTGGTACAGCCCCCACTGCTTCCTTGATCTTGTCATGTACAGTCAGAATATTCCAATTTCTGTTGATAATCTCACATTTTTTTATTATTATTGGTGAAGGGGATAACTACCCTATTTCTCAATATTATTGAACTATTGTGTGTTTGTCTCTCATTTACCGAACCATTATTCCTCTTCATAAAAGGTTTACCTTGCCCTTCTCTATTAGTAACAGTATTATCGAACAAATTGTTGACTTCCTCAGAGTGGTAACCTCTAGCTTTAAACCCTTCCTCAAGAGTTGTTAGAGTTTCCTTAAAAACAGTATCTTGACTGGCGAGCCTAGAGGCTTTCAAAATTTGACTCAACTATATTAATGGTAAATATGTGGAGGATGCACACTATTACAATGTAGCAAGTTATTCTTCCTACAACTTTTCCTATACATCTCTGTATGAATCTCATTCCCCACTTTTTGTAGCAACACATCAAGGAAGTCAGTAGTGTCAAAGGACCAATTGCCCACAAAGGATAAAAAGCTAGTAGTGCCATTAATATAATCAATAAATTCTTCCAATCTTTCTTGTGTGCCTCCCCAAACGAGAAAAATATCCACAATATTGTTGAACTATTGCGTGTTTGTCTCTCATTTACCAAACCATTATTCCTCTTCATAAAAGGTTTACCTTGCCCTTCTCTAGTAGTAACAGTATTATCAAACAAATTGTTGACTTCCTCAGAGTGGTAATCTCTAGCTTTAAACTCTTCCTCAAGAGTTGTTAGAAAAATATCCACAAAACGTTTATAATATTTGATGTTACTGCTGTATTGTAAGTTGTTCAAAAAATAGGTAAACTCCCAATATGCCATTACAAGATTGGCATATGAGTTGGCGCAAGGAGTCCCCATTGCCACTCCTTTTGTTTGCAAATAATAACATTCATTATAGGTGAATGCATTACTTAATATAATCTCTAATAGCATATGCCATCTCATTATCAATTCTCTGGGCATATCCTTTTCAATTAAAAATAACCTTAAATATCCGGGTCTATGTTAAATGTTCAAACATCCAAAATGTCGAACTTTACATCGTCGAGACCAAATGTTCGACATTTGGATGTTCGAACGTAAAAAAAAAAAAAGAAAAGAAAACACAGAAAAAAACACTTTAACAGTGTAGGCAGGGGGGCAAGCCTCCCTGCACCCTCCCTACTTTAATATACCAACTCCGAGACTGCACTTCAGTGCAGAAAAGGGAAATTCTCCCTATCTGCACCATACGGTGCCGTTGAAAGTCTATCTTCGAGCACTCAAAATTTCGAACGTTTGGTCTCGACCATGTAACGTTCAAAATTTTGAGCATTCAAAGATCTGACAGGTACCCAAATATTCAATGCCAACATCATTGGGAATTACTGTAGACATGGAGGCTACATCTAAGGTGGAGATATATTTTTCTAAAGTCACAAATCCTGATAATGTTTCTAAAAATTGTTGGGTATCTCTGATGACCGATTGTGTCTGTTCATCTACTGGTCTAAGACGTTTTTCTACATAAATAGACATAGATTCAGTCAGCCATTCTTTACTCATGACTATAGGTCTCATCAGGAGATCTTATAAATCTTTGTGTACCTTTGGCAAACCTCTAAAAGTGGGGATGCTCGGTTTCTCTATCAAAAAGTATCTATATAAATTAGCATCTGTAACATTGCACATCAGTAAGTCATATAACTCACTATGAACATTTTTTATGACTCCATTTAATTGTGAACTATTCAGAGTCCTGTAAGTATCCTGTTCAGCTAGAAGTGTACACATCTTGGTTTCATAGAAATTATGGTCTAAAACAACTATCTGCCTTTATCTGCAGGTCTAATAATAATATTGTTGTTACTCTGTAAAGATTTCAGTGCCTCACTTTCAAAAATATTCAAGTTCTAAAAATCAGGTCTGACATGCCTCCTATTACATTCAAAAGTGTCTACAAACTCCTTCTCACGGGCCCTTTCAAAGGCTTTAATGAGTGGGTGCATTTGTGGTACAAATGTGGATTGTTTCCTAAAAACATTTACATTTTCATCACTGGAATCATCATATAGCATTTTAAGACAAACATTTCTACTGAAAAATTTAATATCAACTATTAAATCAGCTAGACTCACAGTTTTAGAAAGTATAAACGAGAGACCTTTGTTTAAAAGTGATCTCTCCGTTTCAGTCAAAAGTATATTTAAAAATATTTATTATTAGGTCTGACTCACTGGTTTCAAAATCTTCTTCTGGAACTTCAGTCTCTCCTCTGAGGATTTGTGTTTCCTCATTCTCTGCTGGGGTGTCCATGGCTGCTTCTCCACCATCCAAAATGGTAAGGGAAAAGGGCAGAATGCTGGCATGTTCGTGGAAGTTGAAGCTGCTGTTTCAGCTATTTTTTCCTTCTTCGTCACATCCAACATGGGTTGAATAAAAGGATTATTTTTTTCTTTAAGTGGAGGCTGCTTCTCATTATTAGAGTAATGCTCCATAATTACAACTGGGTTCGTATCTATGTTCCCTGAACTCAGTGCTTCATTAATGACTGATAACATCAGTGAAGGGGAGGTGGAGAGAGGCGTAACATTTGATTGGCCAATCGAAGGGGGTTGAGTTGAATCCCTATTCCTTATTGGTTCTCTCAGCCAAGAGAACACATTCCCTCTTTAAAAGTTGGCAAAATCTCGCTCTAATTGTTTTCTTTTTACCTTGTAACAACTTGTTTTCCAGTAATGCAGGGTCCATGCTCAGTTCAGATTCAAATCATCCACCCTTCAATTTTTCCCTTGGAACTAGACAACCTTTCAACTTAAGCACTCAAACCATTCACTTTTCAGCCCAGCACTTGCTCAAACTCATAGCAAGCACTAATAAACCTTAGCACTAGACCCCCTTATACTGTAGAGAAGGACAAGGCTCTCTATTCAAACTTACCAGCCAATCAGTAAAACAGCTCACTGTACCTATCCAGGCATGTCCAAAGGGCAGTTTCAGGTGTACTCTCTGGTCCAACTGGTGAATCTGGGCATTTTGAGGCAATGTTACAAATGTCTCATGGTCACAGACAACCCTCTCCTCCTACCACCAAACACTAATACATGCGAGAGATGCAGTTATACAGCCAAACTGGAGGCTAAGCTCTCTCAACCCAAGACTGGACCAGACAGTCAAGAGGAGAAGGGAATTACTTGCATCACACCACCAGTCTCACATAGACCTATGAAACCATCACCGGCAAAAAAACACATAAATACATGAAAACATACTTGGAGGGTCTAAATAAAAATCTGTAAAAGCAACAGAGTCCTCCAAAGCAGACATCCAAGCAACCTCCACCCCCAACACAAACCATGAAACACGTACTTCACAAAACCAGTGTGCCACGCAGTCACAGCCCTTAAGGCAAAATAACATACCCAACACACTAGTAATAGGTGACACTATAGTCAGGCACACTGATGTTCCACTCACTAGGCTGAACAAGGAGAAGGTTACTGTTAGCTGCCTGTCGGATGCCAGGATCCACTACATAACACAAGCACTCAGGTCACTCCAGAACAAGTACAAATATGACTGTCATTGTCCATGTTGGTGTGAATGACTTGAGCCGTACATCCCTGGACTACATGAAAATAGACATGGAAGAGCTCTCTGGTCACGTTGCCTAGGCCAGTATGACCCTGACCCTGAGTAGCATCCTGCCCTCACCAAGAATGATACCACGGTATAAAGAAAAAATTATCAATTTCAACAATTGGCTAAGCTTCTGGTATCATTCAAAGGGGATCCAGTGTCTGTCTGCCTGGGATGACATGCTCGACAAGCCATGCTGCTTCGCTAGAGATGGCTTGCATCTTGCCACCCTTAGGCTTTTGAATACTGGCCAAGGCTCTTGCCACCCCCCAAAGTGCCTTTTTTAGGCAAGGCTGAAAAGACAAACCTCAAAATGCACGCAGTCGAGGCACTCCTCAGAATGGAGAATATCAATATATGTGCAGTAACAGAAACCTGATTTAAGGATCCAGAGAGCACCCCAGCACTACCAGGCTACAACTCATACCATACATTTTGGCCACAAAACCCGGACCGAAATACAAAAGGCCGAGGTGTATCCATATTCATCAAGGATACCCACACCAAGGCTATAGACGAAGGAAAGGTGGACCACACAGCCTACCAAGTCCTCGCAAAGGCCTTCAACACCATTCCCCATTCTGGTATTATAGACAAGCTCACCAGCCTGAACATAAACCCCTACATAACGGGATGGGTTGCCAACTGGCTCATGGACAGTACCCACATGGTAAGAG
Source organism: Protopterus annectens (assembly GCF_019279795.1). Lineage (NCBI taxonomy): Eukaryota > Metazoa > Chordata > Ceratodontiformes > Protopteridae > Protopterus > Protopterus annectens. Next base: position 100,746,645 of record NC_056745.1, on the reverse strand, counting down.
TTGCAGGAGCTAGGTCTGACTCTAAACCGGTTACAAGTGGCGTTCCCCAGAGCTCAGTCCTAGGACCCCTCCTGTTTGGCATATACTTCTCAAAGGTACAGGCAAGCACAGGAGGACTATGGCTGATCAAGTTCACAGACGACTGCAAACTAGGGGCTATAATTGACTCTCTGGCTGACACAGACATCCTCCAAAAGGGTCTCACTGAGACAGATACCCAGTGTCAAAACCATGGCCTCAAGCTAAATGCCAAAAAGTGCATAGTCATCCTCTTTGGAAAAAACAAAGTACCCACAAATTACAACATAGGCGGTAGCCTCCTAAATATGGAAGACATAATAAGGGATCTGGGGACCCAAGTAGATAGTAATCTCTCCTTTGATAATCACATTGCCAAAGTGGTTAGAAAATACTTCTATGTGGCCCACCTAATCACAAAAGTGTTTGCATCCAGATCAGACAAGGTTATTGTGCCCTCTACTCATCATTCATCAGACCCATCATAGAGTACAGTGCCCCATTTGGGATGTACCTTACAAGACACCTGCAACAGCTGGAAGGACCACATAAGTACCTCACCAAGAGGATCACTGGCCTCAAACAGATGCCCTATGCAGCTTGACTGAAGAAACTCCAGCTGTACTCGGTTATATACCGCCTACTCAGAGGTGATCTCTGCCTGACATACATGGCCATGTCCAACCCAGAATTGATGGACATGCTCCACCTAAAGAAAACCATATCCTCTTGAGCAACACGCTCTAGGGATCTAAACCTCACCACAACAATAAATAGGATGTGCTGGAGGGAGAGATTCCTGCCCCAGAGACTTCCCATGCTCTGGAACAAGATTCCAATCTACATTAGGCAGAGCTCCTCACTAACACTCTTCAAAAGAAACCTTGACGAGTAGATGGGAAACAGAAAGATGTTCTTCATCTCACATTGCTGCAGTCCTTACATATGGGTAGTCCGCTGTCCTCGGTCGGCCCGAATACCAAAGTATTAGGCTGACGTCAGTCATGGGCGCTCAGATCTGACATCAGAGCGTCAGGGTATAAAAGCGAATGACCGACGTCATATCCCCAGTCTTTTTTGCCACATGGTCCGATGCAGAAGCAGCGTTTGCAAGTGCCGTTCGGCGTTCTGAAATTTTCGTATTCTGAGTTTCAGACCGAAACCAAGTTGGGCTAAGTACCCCGTTGGGGAATATTTTTGTTTTTTCTTGCCTCAGTTAATTCTGGATGTCAGAAAAAGTGAATAATTGTATTTCTTGTGGGAAACAGATACCGCATAGGGATTACCACTCTCTTTGTATTCCTTGTTTGGGACTGGAGCACGACGTAGTCGGGTGTCGCTTTTGTGCTAGGTTTAATAAGCGCACCATTAAACGTAGGTTAGATTGCGCTAGGCTTGTCTTCGGTAAGCGGTGTAATTATAATATGCCGTCGGATCCTCCGACGCCCGCTACCGCGAAGAAGCGCAAAGACAAATCTTTAAAGTCCAGGCAGGATGAGTCGTCCGTTCCGGACGCCGGTTCTTTAGAAACTACGGTGGAATCTGTGGATCCAGCCGAGGTTTCAGTTGAGTCTCAGGGGGAGGCTTTGATTTTGCAAGATGTGGCCTCTCAGGAGTCAGGTCAGGCTGAGGGGGCCTCTCAGGTTGTTGTTCTCCCTTCCTTGCCTAAGGTGGTTAGGCCTTCTCCTTCTGTCTCTAAGGCTCCTTCCAAAGGCAGGCCTGGTTTGCCTTCCACGGGTGCCAGTCCTAGTTCTGCAGGTTCTGTGCCTAAAAAACACATGCTTAAAATGGCAGAAGATTTAATTTCTTTAATCAGAGGTTCTATGCCCCCTCCTGATAAGAGGCCTAGGGTGGAGCCAGAGGTGGAAAGTTTGGAGCAGGCTTCAGATTACTCAGAGTCTTCGGCTGAAGACATTCAGGATTTTCCTCCTTATTCTGATTCAGACGCGGAGGATTCCACTCCTTCTGCTTCTCCTCCAGAGGATTTTTCTTTTTCAGAAACCCTGCATTCTATGAGGGAACATTTTAAATGGGAAGGTCAGGATTTCTCAGATTCCCGAAAGAGGCTTAGGGAATTTTTGTTTTACCACAACATAGGCCCTTGGCTATACCTCCTGTTTTGGATGTTGTTCAAGACGTTTTCTCCAAGGCTTCCCTTAATCCAGACTCTCTGCCTCCTGCGCCAGTTAAGCCAGACAGGTATTACAGAGTACCTGGGGCTCATAAATATCTGTATAAGAGTCCAAGGGCTGACCCAGAAACTATTAGCCAGGGACCTAAGGGTGTCAGGGCTTCTGTTGTAAAGAATCCAGTTCCTATAGATAAAGATGCTAGAGCTTTGGATAGATGGGGTAAGAAAGTGTATACCTCTTCCACTTTAGCAATGAGGGCTTTGAATTGCCAGTTTCATATGTTGAAGTATCAGAATTTTCTCCTTACTCAACTAAAATCTAAAGTGGATGCTTTGGCAGAGGGCATAGAGTGTAAAGAATTACAGGATTTAGTACATGCCTCTGAACAGGTGGGTAAGCATTCTTTGCAGTGTGGTTTCGATGCTTTACAGGCCTCTTCCAGGGTGGCTGCCACTGGTTCAGTTATTCGCGGGCACGCCTGGCTTAAGGATCAGAATTTGTCAGAGCATGTTAAAACTAGAATTTTGGATGCTCCTTTGTTTGGTTCTCCTGTGGAGTCTGTCTTGAAGAAAATGGAAGACAAGGCTAAGTCTATGCAGACTGTTAAAGATTTTTTGCAGGTGCAGCCTCCTAAGTTTAGCAGGAATTGGCCTACTAAGGGATGGGCTTATCCTTCTTCTGATTCACAGTCTAGGGGTAGATCTAGACGTGGTAGGGGCAGAACTCAGAGTACTTTCAGGCCTAGAACGTGGAGTTCACCTGCACAATCTACAGGTGAGGGCAGGGGCCATTCCTTTCGTAAACAGGCCCAATGACCTGCATTTTCAGCTGCCAGATTCTTCCTGTCTGGCAGCTCCTTTGGGAGGAAAGTTGGCACTCTTCAAGCAAAACTGGCTTTTAGTCACCCAGGACAAATGGGTGTTGGACATTATAGACCGAGGCTACAAGTTTTATTTCCATACATTGCCTCCTTTCAAAGGCATGCCAGACGTTCCTCCTCAGCAAAGGGTAGAGGCGCACAAGCAGATTTCTTTACTTCTTCAAATGAGGGCTATACAGCAGGTCCCTCTGTCAGAAGTTGGCCTAGGATTTTATTCTCGCCTGTTTCTAGTACCAAAGAAAGGAAACACTTGGAGGCCGATTTTGGATTTATCTATCCTCAACACATACCTAGACATTCCAAAATTCAAAATGTTAACGTTGCAACAACTTCTACCTCTGTTGGGCAAAGATCACTGGATGGTAACTCTGGATCTCAAAGAGGCTTATCTTCATGTTCCTATCAGGCCCAGTTGCAGGAGGTACCTGCGTTTTCGGGCTGGGACTTTACATTATCAATTCTCTGCATTGCCCTTTGGCTTATCTACTGTGCCCAGGGTGTTCACAAAGGTTCTGGCTCCAGTGATAGCCTTCTTACAGTTGAGAGGAATACAAATTTATCCTTATTTGGACGATTGCCTGATTCTTGCTCAAGACAAGTACGAACTTCTTCATCATCTACAGTATGTGATGGCAGTGTTAAGGTGCCTAGGGTATTCTGTGAACGAAACAAAGTCCAGTCTAGTACCCTCTCAGGAAATGTGCTTTCTGGGTGTGAGACTGAATACAGCTTCCCAGATGGCTTTTTTGACCCCGGACAAGCAAAAGAACCTTACTCTTTACTTCCATCAATTGTCTCTACGGTCCAGGCTGACTGCAAGGACAGTCCTTCAAGCCTTGGGGTTCATGGCATCTTGTATTCTGGTGCTTCCCAATGCCAAACTGCATATGAGGAAGCTACAATGGTATCTCAAATGTATGGACACAACACTGCCAAGATCTGGACACTGTCATTCAAATAATACCTTGCATTCAAAAGGAATTTTTGTGGTGGGCTCAGGAATGTCACCTAAACAAGGGACTCTCTGTGACCCGACCAGAGGCGAGTCAGATTTTAACGACAGATGCCTCGGACAAGGCTTGGGGAGCACACCTCAATGGAAAATGGGTTCAAGACACGTGGCCTGCCAGACTTCAACATTTACATATCAACTTGAAGGAGATGTTAGCAGTCCAATTTGCATTGATGGCTTTCAAGGATTTACTTCACCCAGGACAGGTGTTGATTCAAACAGACAACACAACTGTCATGTGGTACATCAACAAGCAAGGGGGAACCCATTCGTACCCTCTTTGCAGGCAAGCAATGATTTTGTGGGAGACTGCTCTCAGTTTACACCTCAATCTTCACGCAAGGTTTCTACCAGGAGCACAGAACTCCTTAGCAGATGTTTTGAGCAGACAGATAGTGGATCCCCACGAGTGGAAATTGGATCCTCATGTATTTCGAAAATTGACAGTGATGTGGGGAACTCCAGACATAGATCTTTTCGCTTCTCCACTAAATTTCCATTTGCCAAAGTTTTGCACAAAAATGTTTCATCCCACAGCTTGGAAAGTGGATGCTCTATCATTCAGTTGGAGCAATCTTCACGTCTATGCCTTTCCGCCTCTGCCTCTCCTCCCCAAGGTACTCTTGAAGGTCAGACAAGACAAGCCCTCCATGATTCTAATAGCTCCAGATTGGCCTCGACAGCACTGGTACCCTCTGCTGAGGAGTTTAGTACGGGAGCCTCCATGGCCTTTGCCTTCGATTCTGCACCTTTTGTCACAGGAGAGCAATCATTTCCTCAATGTCAGGATTCAGTCCCTGCATCTAACAGCCTGGCATATTCTGTTCTAGACCCTGGAGGGTCACAGCTTCCACAACAAGTTTTGAACGTTATTTTGGAGGCCAGAAGGCCTAGTACAAGGAAAGTTTATGCTGATAAATGGAGGAGATTTTTAATTTGGAGCAAAACAAAGGGCTTTGATGTTTCCAGGCCTGATTTAAGTGTTTCTCTTCAATATCTTACAGAATTATTAGACAAGGGTTTGTCTTTCTCCTCTATAAAAGTTCATGCTGCAGCCCTTTCTGCTCACTATGACTGTGACCCTCCATTATTCTCTCATCCTTTGTTTAAGCAATTTCTTAGAGGGGCAAAGAACATAAGACCCCCATTTAGAGCTCCTACTCCTGCCTGGGATCTCAATTTTGTGTTGGAAAAACTTACTTTACCTCCTTTTGAACCTGCAGCTACTGCTGAGTTAAAGTTTTTGTCTTGGAAGACTGCTTTTTTGTTGGCCATTACGTCTGCTAGAAGGGTTTCTGAATTACAGGCTCTTATGGCAGTTGAACCCTTCCTAATTTTTCATAAGGATAGGGTATCTCTGCGTACTAATCCTACTTTTATGCCTAAAGTGGTTTCAAATGTGGCCTTGAACCATTCAATTCATTTGCCTACTTTTTATGCAGATCCCCAAAATAAAGGGGAGAAAATTTTGCACACTTTGGATATTCACAGGCAGTTGCGTTATTTGAGCAGGACTAAAGGGTTCAGACAGTCTCAGCAGTTGTTTGTTTCTTTTGCTTTGGGTTCTCAGGGGAAACCTGTTTCAAAACAAACTATTTCTAAGTGGATTGGCTTTTGTATTGCTTTTTGTTATTCTCATCATGGTAAGGAGATTCCGGCTGGAATCAGACCTCACTCCACTAGGGCTACTGCCACTTCTACAGCTTTTAAGGGGAGTAGCTACTAAAGATATTTTGGAAGCAGCTACTTGGAGTTCAGTGCATACTTTTTCTAAACATTACCACCTTCATCTTTATTCCAAATCTAGGGCTGGATTTGCCACTGCAATCTTACAGGGCATTTTGGCAGCTCCCAATGCTTTATGATTTTGCCAGCCTCCCTTTACCTCTGCTTTGGGATTCTACCCATATGTAAGGACTGCAGCAATGTGAGATGAAGAACATAGTACAGTTTTGTACCTACCATAAATGTAGATGTTCGAAGATCCACATTGCTGCAGTCCAATTTACCCTCCCTCCTTCCCCTCTGTAGTTTGGAATGGTTGTATGGTTTGGGTGGTAGCTGTTATTTGTACATGCCTTTTGGGAAGTTTTCTATTTTTGGCTGTGGCCTTTCTTTTTAGGGCCTTCTGACATCTGGGGCAAGAAAAGACTGAGGATATGACGTCGGTCATGCGCTTTTATACCCTGACGCTCTGATCTCAGATCTGAGCGCCCATGACCGATGTCAGCCTAATACTTTGGTATTCGGGCCGACCCGAGGACAGCGGACTACCCATATGTAAGGACTGCAGCAATGTGGATCTTCAAACATCTACATTTATGGTAGGTACAAAACTGTACTTTTACCCTGGGGATCACTTTAGTGGCTCTGCTGAACAGAGGCACAGAGAACTACTCTAAGGGGGCGGCAAAAGCCAACACATTCCAGCTAGGCTTATAAATGCCTTTGGGCAGATAGCCTAGTACCTACCTATGAACCTATGAACCTATATCCTGTAAAGACATGAGTGAAGCCAATTCTTGTCACAATGAAGTTACTTCGGTGGCTAAATTGTCTTCTGTAATCATATATTGCTCAACTAATAACTTCATATAACTGAAGCTGGTCTCAAGGTTTAATTTTTGCCACTTTATCAAAAGTTCAGGGTAAGTGGTGCTGAAAGTAGGCATCTTAAGTATATGTAGACCTCTTGGCACCACTGAAAAGCTGAAAGACTAAAAGTCTTGTCAGTATATTCTGTCTCCTACAAGTTGCTAAGGGGTGGCCTGTGCCTGTATTACAGGGAAGTCTCTGACCCGGCCCTGATTGAAATGCTACCCATTCGTAAAAAAAAACGCATGAGGGTCACTCACTCCAGGGATCTTAACCTAGCCTCTAACATGAACAGTTCATGCTGGAAAGCTAGATGTATCTCCCAGAGACTGCCCCTGATCTAACCACAGAAAGCATACATTGAAATTTCACGTGAAACAGAGACATTCCCTGACCCTCTTCAAACGTAACCTAGATCAATGGATCGGTGACCACAAATTCACTCCTGTGGTTGGTGCCCATGTCCCTCCTAAACAGAGGAAATCATTATTAACTATCATAGACCCTTACCTCTGCAAACTTCACTCACCTAACCACCAACAATTGGGGCAGCTCAGAATAAATATGGTTAGTAAGGGCTCTAGGGCCATTAGCCAATTAGCCTTCTATGAATCTGTGAACTAGCAAGCAAACAAATGCATACATATATACAGTGATACTTACATAAATAAACAAATACGTACATATGTAAATAATACCAATGGTTGTGCTTTAGGTACTCCAGACACAGTAATAATAACAGTGGTGCATGGCTTGTGCAGCCTAGGCTAGGGTGGACTTTCTGCATTTACATACAGTAGTAACATTAATTGATGCTGATGATGTCATGCATAATAACTGCTGTGGCTATTTTTTTCATATAGATATTTCTTGGCATTGCCTGACATTGCAGCAGTTTTGCAAACCACTTAACAAAGAAGTAGTAGCAGTGGAACACGTGTACACTTATTATGCGTATGGTATTCTAATGCACATGATTGTATAACAGAGCTGCCAAGTGATGTGTTAATGCATCACTCATTGCTACATTGACATGACAATGTTGACTGGGGTGCAAGGGCCGCATACCATGGTTGCCAATGATCTAACTACAGAAAGCATACATTAACTATGTAACATTTGTCCTCATTATGGTAATGTCAAAAGAGATGCTGATGTTTCCAGAAAACTTTCCACCTCATAGCAATTTCTGTTGATAGTGAAATATAGGGGGGTGTAGTATTTAGAAACTCACAACAAAACACTGCTGGTCACCACATTTCAAATACGTACGGCAGTGCAGTTTCTCTGGCTGTCTTCTGAACCTTTGTGGTAACACTGTTCCCCAAGTCTGGAAATGCCAGTGCATTTCTGTCAAGGGGGGGGGGGCTGCACCTAAGAATCTGTCTTCATGCTCAAGTACTTGGCCAACAAAAACTGTGTTTCGTGTTTTCTCCATGTGAGGACTGTAGGCTGTTGGGAGCTTGTTGCTGCCATTTTACGTGAGTAATTAAAGATGCTGTAAATGTGGAGACATGATGTGGAGTCATGCATTGATTTGTGGCATCTACTATCGGTCATTCTGTTCTGACCTCTCAGAGCTATGTTGGTGTGCCCATCTAAGCATCTCTGTGCACAAATGCCATATCAATATTTTGTACAAACACAGTTGTTAACATTTACATGGTATATGGATTGTGTTGTAACATGTAGCACATATTTATGTAAATGGCATACAAGTGTTCACCTAGTGAGATGCTAGTTCATGTTTGCAAATAAGATTAGTTCATGAAAAATAATGCATTGCTCACCTGATTTGGTATGCATGCATACCAAATGCTATTTAAATCTCATTTACATTGCACTGCCCCATATAAATATATTGTATATATTTTCATGAACAATGCGTGTGGCTGGTGTATCTGGACAGGTAAATTAGTAGCTAATGTTCAACAACCAACTGCCATAGAATTAGAGAGTACTTGTCATAGTGTGACTGACAGTTTTGCTTTTCAGCCTACATATTTCATCTTTAGCATTTTCTGGATTGAAAAGAAGAGTCAACTACTGTGAGTAGGACACTGAGGTCTTGATGAATTTTGTGCAAGCAGATGGCACCTTGCTCATGGGCAGAGACAGTAATCAAGAATTTCATTGGATGAGGTGGTCTGAGTTAGATATAGGTGCGAATTTAGTGTGTGGCCATGGGTACCTTACCAACAAGTGCCTTCACAGGATCAGCAATGTAAAATAATGGGCAAAACTTAAGGCAGAGAACACTAGGTTCCTCCAGGAATGAGGGAGGGAGGTCCATGTCATCAGGGTTGGAACTAAATGACTGTGAGATACTTTTCCTGAGATCTGACCCAGAGGTGTCCATCTCCAGCATTCCTGGAGGTATGGATGTCAGTATACCACAGAGGTCACTTTAGTTGGCCTGTTTTATTTTTCTTGCATAATGTTATGTAGAAGCAACATTCTAATGGTAGCTGTAGATAGCAGGTGCTGACTGTTGCGCCGACGCCAACAAGACAGCCACAAGCAGTATGAGCTTCCCTTGCCATGGCAGAGGGCTACTTGAGGTATATAATATCATTATGTGTTTTTTTTTTTTTTTGAGGGGGAAATCTACATAGCTGACTGTTATAGATACTGTTTGTATTGTGTGTGCATGTGTATGTGTGGGTGCCAGTGTGTGGTATGTGTGTGTTGCATAGCAGGGCAAAGAGGGCATATTCACATCGATAGAGCAATGGCAGTTTAAGTGAATCCTGAAATGCAGGAAGAAATCACTAAAAGCACCTTCAGCAGACCTCAGAGGAATTTGTTTTTGCAGGCAGACAAGCCTCTATGCACTCCCCATATGGATGGACATGCCTCATATCCCATAAATTTATGGGATCATATTCTGATGAATCACAACTGTGAAAAAAAGAGAAAATTCCACTGCCAATGATAGCATTTTCAGCAAACTTATTTCCATTTAGGCATTTGCTTAGATTGCAGTCACTCCAGTGATTGCCTCCCAGGAAGACTCCCAGGATGATGACCTCAGATTCAGTGGCTGTGTCTCTGCCACTGTTGCTGTCATCACTGTAGAGTCTGCTTTAGACTCCTGTGGCATATAGATGGCTAATAGTGGTGTAAAGGATGAAGCTGCTAGGCTATAGTCACATTGTATGTGGATCTCAGGCAGCTGGGGTACCAAATGCTGTTTACATGGACATCACTGTTTTGCCACCAGTGACTGCATTTGTGTCAGATGTTGTGACTTACATAGAGATAGGGTAGGATTCAAATGTGCACACTTCAGATATGCAAAGCATTACAGTAGCTCTACATGTGATTCCAGCCATGCTAATATGCAGTGTGATGTATCATCTGCACCTAAACAGCTTACAGTTGATCATGTCATGGCCTCCCCATAACAAGCATTGCAACAGGTCAGTGAGCATATCTATTCAAATAATGCATCAGTTTACATGCTTGGACAGCAAGAGCACCACAGGATTTTGACTAGCTGCTACATTATTTTCTATGTAAATACCCATATACAGGCCTAGCAGCAGAATGCCAGTAGAGCATAATTTGATGGTGCCATTCTCCAGCTGTGTCACTGGCAGAACAGTATGCTGTGTGGACCATGTGCTGATGCTCACACATTCAGCAGTACTGTCCAGGATCTGGTGCAGCTACAGACAGCTATGCAACACAGAAGCAGGCACTTTTTTGCACCCTATACTCACCCTATCCTCTCTCTGGTCATGCAAGGAATACCCTCTGTAGGAGCTATTCCTTCCTCATATTGCCACCCACCCCCACTAATTTTTGCTTTGTTACCAGGTATCTGTAAATCTCTACATGTCTTCTTTGTATGTTCAGTCTTATTTCTTACTTCACTACAGCTGTGTCTTCATAATGTAGTGATGCTCATTTTCCAAGTCCTTGCCACCTAGATGTACAATTTAGTTGCCTAGCCATGTTTCTTATTGCATTCAGTTATGATAAATATAACTTTAGTAAGCCTCATAAGGAATAAATTAATTTGTTTTTTTTTTTATTTTTTATACTTGCCTTCAGCACAAACCTGAAACTTCCCACTTTTTACCTTAATGTACAGCAAGTCTAAAATATAGGCATTAGTGCAGTTTTGGATGGTGGTCTTAACTTTATCTGGAGTAATGACACCGACACCTTACAATTGTGCTAATTTCAAATAAAGGATATTGATTCTCACCTTTGAGTCATCTATTCTAAATTTGTTTTTTATTACTTCATCTCCTAATTTCAACACCCTGTGTAAGTGCTTTACAAAGGCTGTATATACTCATTTCTAATGTATTCCTTTTGGTTTGTAATTTTTAGATGAAGCTTCTTTCTCTCTCTTTCTGTATATAGATCTGTGTGTGTGTGTGTGTGTGTGTGCGTGTGTATGTGTGCGTGTGTATGTGTGCGTGTGTGTCTGTGTGTGTGTGTGTGTGTGTGTGTGTGTGTGTGTATACAGCAAGGTGAACGCTGAAGCAGAAAGATTACTGTTAACGGAAGCCATTTGTAACTAGCACACCTGTAAGAGTGATCATCCTATAATTGCCCTTACTTGTCCCTGTGGATGGTTCTGCTTGTAGGAGATGAAAAAGAAGATTGGGGTATGTTTTAAGAACATTTTACGGATGCAGGAATGTGTTGTTTGCCAGCCTGGTTTTGACTCTTTTCCAGAAAAAAAATATAACCCTGACCCAAAACTCCTGAAGGTTTTTGTTCTTTTCAGGATGTTTGCATCCAGAATTACATTTAGAAGCTTTACATCTTCTTACAAGAAAATAGGTTAAACATATGTTTAGTTTTGATGCCTTAGCCCCCGGGTCATGCTGTTATTTGTTGTTTTCATGAGTGTTTCTTTTGGCCAGTATGTGTAATAACAGATCCACTGTTTATTGTTTAAATTCAGCAGTTAGTTGCTTATTAGTGCTGTGCTAATAAGTACATCTGTGTTTAGGCATGCCACCTAATAATTGTTTCAGTGTAAGTGAAAAGCTGGATGCTGTTTAACAAAGTATTTTAGTTTCTCTTTTATTTAAACTGTTAGTCAATGTGTGAGTAAAGGAATATAATGCTCATTTAAAAAAAAGACTTGGTTTAACTTTACACAAGTTATTGCCATCTTGGGCTACAACTTTAAAGTCAAACAGGTCTTAATAATTGCTGTAAAGATTTTAAATATCATACTTTTCCATCATAAACTGCATATTGTAAATTAGAAATAGTTGTTTTGGCAGCTTAAATGATTGGTACATTTTGCTGAGCGTTCTTTTTATTGGCACTCGAGGCATTTCTGTAGTTATCCCTTAAGAATCAATACGTCATCCTGTCTACACATGCTCAGTGCCCAGGACTGGTGGGCTTTAATTGAGTATTATTGCTTTTTGTGGACAGTCTTCCAATTACATTATAATTTAACTCAAAAGCCAATGTTTCCTTTAAATACATTAATATGAAGCAGAGATATGCTTTGGGGAATGCATATCTGCCTTTAAATGGCCAGCAGTGAGGCTGATGTGGTTGTTGTGACATTGTATTCGGCTACCTGAAACTGATTTGAGACCTGATTCAATCTTCAAGTCATTCCAGATGTGAACAAGCTTCCAGCCCTGAGTTAACAACCAGAGGAATTAGATTTTCAAACAGCACAGCAAATTTTTACACAGGAGTTTATCTAAATAATTGTGTTAGAATGTGTATTTTATGATTCCCTTACAGGTTTACAGCTTAACTTGAGGTTGATGGCTTGTTTTGATTTAAAGGTCAATACTAGTAGGACATATGTCCTTTTGGAGTTTTCCATTGGCTTTTTGACCTTCCTTCTGTTTGTTTTGATACTACTTTTCACTGTACTAGATCTCTGAATACAGAAAATGCGTTTATTTATTCATTTCATTTTGATAATGACTAAGGTTTACTGAATAAAATGTACATATTTTTAGTATCAATACAGGCAATTTTCAGTGATCTCAGGGGTACAGTGCTGCAGTTTTACAAAATATTTACAAAGAAAAGACGTGTGGTGAACACAGACAAAATCTGTAACTGCAGTTTTTAGTGTCAGTAAAATTGATGTATTCAGTTCATTGTTTTTCTCAAGTCAGACACAGAATGGGTAGACAAAAGAATTGTGTATAGTACGTGTCATTCATGTTGTATCCCAAATTGCTTTGCACATGCAGAGCAAATATGGAAACAGCTACCTCTGTCTTAGCTTCTTGCACAATGTCTGTAAATGAAGGTAACAGTAAGAAGTGCGTAATAGTCAGAATTAGGGAATTTCCCTGGCACAATATGGAGTATTTGGGGTTCTTGTTTGTTTGTTTGTTTGTTGTTTGTCTTTCGGCTTTTCCCGGTAAGGGGCCGCCACAGCAGAACGCCGGATCGTTAATGATTGTCAGTAGATTTTTACGAAATACCGAGGTGCCAGCTTGATGCTCAACACCCATTTACGCACGCATGTCTTTCGAATGCTACCCAACCGCGGGGAGGACATGCAGACTCCAACAGAAGGCACTCCCAAGTCCAGCCGAGAATTGAACGGGAGAACCTATCTTACAAGAGTATATGATTTACGAGATGGTTGCAAGGGATGTTGTTTTAATGTTTTATGTTACAGACAGTTGACACCAACATCTCTAATACTGTAGCTGAGTGTCAGTATTCTGGGATTAAAGGTGAATTTTTTGGGAGATTGCTGATGGGTTAACAACTGAAACACGCTGGCACATGCATGGATAGGAAAGAGAAGAAAGAAGAGATGTGACTGTTTGAAGGAGTTTGGAGTCTATGTGGGATAAGCACTATCTGAACAGCATTACAAAGTGGTGATGTTGTGGACATAACAGATGTACTACCCGAGACTGCTGGATAGCTATATCTTCAAGTCAAGAAGATCTTCCATTATCTATTGATGTGAGCAGGGCAATGAAGCTAGGTCAAAATATTGGTGAGGGCTTGCTGTCTCAGGCAAGAGAAAGGCCCTGAAATGTTCTAAGGAAAAAATATTGTTTTAATGTTTTAATGTTCTAAGTACATCAAAACTATATACAGTATCCTTTATCAGAAGTTGTATTTAAGATGTGCCTGTGGAAAAGTCCCATCTTCGTAAGTTCCATATTGATTTCATTGAAAATGAGGGGTAGCATAAATACAAAGGAAGAAAGGAAGACTGGGTGAAGCAAAACACCCTATTTCAAAAGACGTTTCCCCAGGCCAACACAAGTGACCTTTATAGTGCTATAAATGTAATATATATATATATATATATATATATATATATATATATATATGTGTGTGTGTGTGTGTGTGTGTGTGTGTGTATCTGTGTATGTGTGCGGTGTAGATATTTAATTGTTGTGGTGGCCCATTGATTTAGTTGAAAAGGATTAGGGAGTCTCTGTCTAACAGTAAGATCTGGTTCTGTTGTGAAGTGGATCAAATTATGTATTTCTTGCCACCATATAGATATGCTGACATCAGGCAGTTGGTGAGGTTTAAGTTAGGTCAGGGCTGTCTCTGAACTGTAGGTTGCAGATGTTGAGATGTATGTAGAAAAACAGAGGATTTAGAAAGTATGCATGCAGAAAACATGCAATCTTCATAGGTTCATAGGTTCATACTAGGCTATCTGCCCTAGGGCATTTATAAGCCCAGCCAGAGTGTGTGTGGCTTTCACCACCCCTTAGGATGAGAATACTATATCCATTAGTTTGCTGTGCCTCTGTCCAGCAGTGACACAGAGATGATTCCCGGGGTAAACCTACGATCTCCCATCCACTCGTCAAGATTTCTCTTGAACAGAGTCAGTGAGGGGCTCTGCCTCACATGGACTGGGATTCTGTTCCATAGTGTAGGGAGTCTCTGGGTGATGAATCTGTCCCTCCAGCACGTCCTATTTATATCCGTGTTGAGGTTTAAGTCTCTTGCTCTCGTGGCTCTGGTGGATTTGGATTTTTGAGGTGGAGCATGTCCATTAATTCCGGGTTGGACATGGCCTTGTATGTCAGGCACAGATCACCTCTGAGCAGGCGGTATGCGACTGAATAGAGCTGGAGTTTCTTCAGTCGGGCATCATATGACATATGTTTGAGCCCCTTTATCCTTTTGGTGAGGAACTTTTGGGGTCTTTCCAACTGCTGCAGGTGTCGGGTAAGGTACATTCGAATGGGGCGTTGTACTCAATCATTGGTCTGATAAGTGAAGAGTACAGGGGTACAATGACCTCTCCTGATCTGGATGTGAATCCCTTCATGATCAGGTGGGCAATGTAGAAGGTCTTCCTAACCACTTTGGCAATGTGAGTGTCAAAAGAGAGGTTACTGTCAACTTGGGTCCCCAGGTCCCTGATAACTTCTTCCGTGTTTAATGGATTACCACCTATGTGGTAATTAGGGGTTACCTTGTTTTTCCCAAAGGGTATGACTATACATTTTTGGCATTTAGCTTAAGGCCATGGCTCTGGCACCAGTTATCCATTTCTATGAGACCTCTCTGGAGGATGTCTGTGTCTGATGGAGTGTCAATTATGGTGCCCAGTTTGCAGTCATCTGCAAATTTTGTCAGCCACAATCCCCCTTTGTTTGCCTGCACTTCAGAAAAATAAATGCCCAACAAGAGGGGCCCAGGACTGAGCCCTGTGGGACACCGCTCGTGACCGGCTTAGAGTCTGACATGGCACCAGCAACTCTAACCCTATGTGTTCTGTCCTTGAGCCAGTTTGCAACCCATCTTGTGACATATGGGTTTACATCTAAGCTGGTGAGCTTTTCTATGATGCCCGAGTGGGGTATTGTGTCGAACGCTTTTGCAAGGTCAAGGTAGGCTGTGTGAACTGCCTTACCCTCATCAATGGCCTTAGTGACTGTTTTAAAAAAGTCGACCAAGTTCAAGAGGCAGGATCTGCCCTTGACAAAGCCAAATTGGGTAGGATCCAGTGTCTGTAGGTCCCCAATGTCTTTATTTATGAGTTCCATTATGATCCTCTCCATAGCTTTGCAGACAAGGCTCGTCAAGCTTATGGGGCGGTAATTTCCAGGGTCCGTAGAAGCACCGCCTTTGTGGAGTGGGACCACAGTTGCCGTACACCATTCTTTGGGTACGTATCCTGTAGTAAGGCTAAGATTAAACAGCAGCCTTATGTGTGGGTTTAGTTCCTCATTGAGTTCGTGTAGCACACAGCCGGGGACACCGTCCGGTCCCATTGATGCTGTGTTTTTTGCTTTAGAGAGAGCAGCTCTCACCTGGGCATCTGAGATGTTTGGGAGGCTAGACTCTGGTGGGATAGATATTTCTCCTTTTGGGGGGGAGGGAGGGGAGAAATTTGCACTGAACCTGTCTGCCAGTATGTTGGCAATGTCTGTGGGATCAGTGATTTTTTTATCATTTTGGACTAATTCTGAGCATATCTGGGAGTTTCCACCCAGGTTTCTAACATAGCTAAAGAAGGCCTTATGATTGTCTTTTGTGTCATTAGCGATTTTTCTCTCAAAGTTGGCCTTGGATGATTTTATGAGTGATCATAGTTTTTTGCTAGTATTGATCAGAGATGCCTTCCCTTTTAGGGATTTTGCTCTATCATGTAGTAGCTTTCTCCTCTTGTTGTAGAGTTTGTTTATGGCTGGGGTCCACCAGACCGGGTGCCTGCCTTTGGTGGAAAGGGTCTTGATTTTATTAGGGACTGCTTGATCCATACATTCCTGGAGGTGCTCGTAGAAGGCATTTGTAAGGGTTTCAGCAGCGTGGGTTGTGGTTTCCACTGGCTCGGGGGCCTTGAAGGATACCACTCCAGTTTTAAGAAGTGTGAAGTTTGCTTTTGAGAAGTTCTTCACTGTGGTCTTTTTTGCTGGGGGTGGGGGCGGGATGTGGATCTCCAATGAGATTAATTTATGATCTGATTTCACCAATGAGGGATATACTTCTGGTGTGGAGCATTTTGTCCCCATGTTTGTGATGATCAGGTCTAGTATATTTTCTCCTCTTGTGGGAATGGTGACTAGTTGTTCCATAGCATTTGAGTTTATGAACTCCAGGAACCTTTGGGCTAGGGTGTTGGGGCTTGAGTAATGTTCCCAGTCTATGTTTGGGTAGTTGAAGTCACCCAATATGATGGTGTTTGGAGAGACATTCATACTCTCCAGTGTCTTCAGGAAGGCTGTGTGGGTTTCCTGAGTTTGAGTAGGTGGTCTGTAGCATGCTACAAACTGTAGGACAGTTTTACCTATGGTTAATTGCACCTGGATGGTCTCCGATGCTTCATACGTTGCCACTAACCTGGAGGTGTGGGTATCCTTTATGAATATGGATACTCCCCCTCCTTTTGTGGTTCGGTCCGGATTTTGGGGCGGGCATGATATGAGGTATAACCTGATAGTGCTGGGGTGCTCTCAGGAGCCTTGAACCAGGTTTCAGTCACAGCACAGACATCGATGTTCTCCATACTGAGGAGGACTTCGAGGGCGTGCATCTTGAGGTTTAGACTTCTGGCATTGAGCAGTATTACCCTTAGTTTTTCTCCAATTTTGTTTTCTAGGGCGGTAGGTTTATCATTTGAGCCTTGCCTAAAAAAGGCACTATGGGGGTGGCAAGAGCCTTTGCCAATATCCGGAAGCCCAGGGTGACAGGTGCAAGCCGTCCCTTGCGAGCAGCGTGGCTTGTCAAGCATGTCATTCCAGGCAGACAGACATTGGATCCCCTTAGAATGACACCAGTAATTAAGCCAATTATTAAAGCTGATCATTTTGTCTCTGTATTGTGACATCATTCTTGGTGAGGGTAGGATACTGCTCAGGGTCAGGGTCATACCGGCCTGGGCTACATAATCTGAGAGCTCCTCTATGTCTCTTTTCATGTAGTCCAGGGAGGTACGTCTCAGGTCGTTCACACCGGCATGGACAATGACTGAGTCATTCTTGTACTTGCTGTGGAGTGACCTGAGTGCTTGTGTTATGTGGCGGATTCTAGCGCCTGACAGGCAGCTTACTGTGATCTTTTCCTTGTTCAGTCTGGTGAGTGGGACGTCAGTGTGTCTGACTATGGAGTCACCTATAACAAGTGTGTCTGGCATTTTGTTTGGCCTTAAGGGCTGTGACTGTTTAGCACACTGACTTTGAGAACTATGTGTTGCATGTCTTATGTCTTGAGGTGGCAGTTGCTTGGGTGTCTGCTTTGGAGGCCTCTGTAGTTTTGGTAGATTTTTGATCAGTGCCTCCGAGTATGTCTTTGTGTGTTTATGTGTTTGTTTTGCAGTTGTGATAGTTCCATGTGAAACTGGGTTTGTGGTGTGAGTGGTTTCCTTCTCCTCCTGTCTGGTCTTGCCAGTCCTGAGTTGAGAGAGCTCAGCCTCCAGTTTGGCTATATAGTTGCATCTCTCACATGTATTTGTGTTTTGTGGAAGAAGGAGTGGGTTGTCTGTGTACATGAGGCAATTGTAACATTGCCTCAAGATGCCCAGATTCACCAGCTGAACAGGAGAGGATGCTAGCAACTGACCCTTCGACATGCTAGAAAAAGTGAAAAAGTTTGCTGTGTAACTGAGTCAGAAGGGACCTATAGGGAAATGGGTACTCAAGGGGATTCTAGGCTAATGTAGTACTTTGTTTAGTATATAAGTACTTTACCTATATAAAAAATGCTTTAGGAGCAAGTGCTGAGCTTTTGAGATGGAGAATAGACTGTTTAGATTGCAAGTAGAGAAATTCTAAGGGAAAAATTGAAGAGCAGACTTTACGGAGCCAGAAATAGTTTAACCTTGTTTAACCGGCGCTGCCCGAAGGTGCTCTATGGGCAACTCTGTGCTAAATCACGCAAAAGCGTGCTAAAGCGGGCTTTATAGCAGGGGGTTGAAAAGAGCTAGGAATTGACCCAAAATGGCCAATAGACTACAAGTTTCTGGCTGGAACCACTGCTCTAGGGACAAATAGGCTGCTCAGTGCTCCCCACTCCCACTGGTGAACAAAGAAGCTTCACTTTATCCAAATAAGGATATGGAATAGCACAGGAACCAAGCCAAAGCCCAGAGATCAGCAAACTCTGAAGACTGGACTATTCTAGTTCAGTAAGGCGGGAAAACAAGATTTTTTTTTTTTTTTAGAAAACAGACAGTAAATGCTTTTAAACGGCTAGCGCACTTGAGTGTGTTAGCCTACAGGTAAAATTAAGCAACAAATAACTTTAGTGCAAAACAGTTAATCAACACAAAAACAGTTTAAATAGAATGCAGAGCTGTATAAACAGGCGAAAATGCAGTCGCTAAGCAGTAAATAATCAAAAAGCCAGAAAAAATACTTAAATCAGGAAAAAGTCACTCTTTTGCTCTCTGCTGCTTGTAGAACTCTGCAGGACACCACGAGGAGCTGTGCTGAGTTGAATACAAGCGAAAAAGCGGGCTAAAGCGGGCTTTATTACAGGGGGCTGAAAAGAGCTAGGAATTGACCCAAAATGGCCAATAGACTACAAGTTTCTGGCTGGAACCACTCCTCTAGGGACAAATAGGCTGCTCAGTGCTCCCCACTCCCACTGGTGAACAAAGACGCTTTCTTTTATCCAAATAAGGATATGGAATAGCACAGGAACCAAGACAAAGCCCAGAGATCAGCAAACTCTGAAGACTGGACTATTCTAGTTCAGTAAGGCGGAAAAACAAGAATTTTTTTTTTTTTTTTTTTTTTTTTTTGCAGAAAACAGAGGAAAAACAGACAATAAATGCTATAAATGCTTTTAAGCGGCTAGCACACTTGAGTGTGTTAGCCTACAGGTAAAATTAAGCAACAAATAACTTTTTATTCATACTAAGTGAATTCTGTACCTTGCAGTTGTTAGATGCAAACCTTTATCTCTGAGCCACTGTTCTGCCCATAATTTGCTAACAAGTAATGCTTCTTAAAATGTAAGTTTAAATGAGTGGAAAATGTTACATGTTTTGCATATGACATTTCTTCAAGAAAATGGGATAATGTGCATTGAATGCATAATCATTTTGTTGTGTATTTCTAGTTAATATTTTTACCATTGCACCATTACACTGTGCAGACATGAAGAACCCACAATTGTATTCCTGGTAAAAGTCAGAGACTACTGTTGCAATCTTTAGATTTAGAATATTAAGACTGAAGTTGTGAGTCTGGGGAACACATACTGAGTAGAAGTAGGCACCTCAAAATATTCCCACTAATCCATCGATCCCATTAAATTTAGAGATGGCATACATGTGTGTGTGTGTATATATATATATATATATATATATATATATATATATATATATATATATATATATAGATAGATAGATATCTGTGTGTGTGTATGTATATACACACACACACACACACACACACACACACACACACACACACACACACACACACACACACACACACACACACACACACACACATTGTTGTAGGAGAATGGTAGGAACCCCTCCACATGTCTAGGGTTGCAGGGGAGTGGTGTATAGTTGGTTTCAAGATTTTTTTGTAGTTTTGTATCAGTGATACATTATTTTTTATAGCTACAGGACTTGGAATTGCAGGTATCACATTTCTGATAGTTAAATAGTGATGTCAGTAATCAACGCATTCAGAGATTTCCTTCGCTGTGTCCAGCACACTTAAAACTTCCAAAATTGTAATAAATAGCTTTTCTTTTTTGGGGGGGTTAGACATAATAGAAAATGTTTTAGTTATGCCCTTAGTCATATAAAGAACTAGGGAGTTTGGCAGTCTTTAGGGTTGTCACATGCTTATTGAATTTCCCATAACTGCCTCCTTTGATATTAGTTCCTGAGTCTATTCCCTGATATAATTTGTGTTCAAACCACATTGATGTATATGTTTGTACAGTATCTTCTCGGATGCAAATATTATAAACATTCTGTACAATGACCAATCAGCAGGAACACAGAACAGCTACATCTGGTACATGCTACGCATGAGTTGTTCTAAGTACTGTACTTAATTTTTCAACAATGTAAATATCAGGAGATCACTGCTGTTGCCATTAAGAATACCTGCATTTTTTGAGATAATTAGTAATTATATTAGTAGACTTAACTGCCTAAAAGTTTAGCATCTGGGTAGTAATGCAGATTTGTGAAGCAATTAGAGGATATAAAATATGTCAGAGTAAGAGAGTACAGTTTTGCAACTGGTAACCAAGAAGTACAGAAGCTCATGCCTAATGAAATAATTTATTTGGATGAAATACTGAAAAAAGACAAATCTTTTGGATAGGGATACCAAAGAATTTACAGAAAAACAGTGTAAATGTGATAAATTTTACAACAGAAATATCTAATTTAAGGTCAAAACTTCAGAAGTCATCATGCAGTTGCTAAAAAACATACTTGGCGTTTATCCCAAGAAGTACAGGAACTCCCTATATGTATGTTCCTGTTCCTTTTGTCACTATGTATATGTCTACAACAGCATAATATTTTTTTTGAAGATATGAAGAAAAATGTCTGTTAAAGTGAAGTAAATCTCCAGTTTGTTATCAAGGATTTCTGCTAGTTAGTCCTTATACTTTATAAGGCACAAAAACTTTAAATGGTTCAGTAAATCATTCACTGACCATATATATTTTTTTTAATTTTGAAGACTTTGTTGAAATGTGGATTAGTGCCGTCAAAAAATAATATTGCATAACCGAAGAACTACAGTGTTTTTCACATATTGAAGCGGCACTTCTGTTTTTGACAAACAAATGCCCTCTAGTGGCACAGTTTACTCTAAACCAGCATTACATTTAACCAGTATTATGTAAAAGGGTGGTGGTGTTTTCTGAACTTTTGTTTTTACAGCTCAGTTAAAATCAGAATGCAGTACAAATATTAATAATAGTTATTATTTCTTATGTAGAAGGAACAAGGGGTGACCTCTAATTCAGTTAGGCTTCTAAAGCTTGTCAGCCAGTCAGACACATTTTTCTTATGAATAGACACTATGCCCATTTAATTATATGTAATGGACTAAAAAATCTCAAACCAAGATAAAAATAAAATTCATGAAACATATAGCCCATATTCATTGATAGAGAAGCTTCTGGATATATGTGCAGATATATAATAGTGCGCATGTACTTTTCTGATGTAGAATTTAAAATTATGTTTCTACTGCAGTTGAAAAGTTTTGGAAGTTAACACATATATGAGTTTTTGAACTGAAAATGATTCTAGTTATTAACTAGATTCCGTAACATTCAGGAAATCTGATGCATTTGCCTGAT